>NC_142010.1:57948820-58259256 GCF_049901735.1 Notechis scutatus | reverse complement strand
GCTGTATTGTATGGAAAGCCAACCGAATGGAACATTCCCCTAGACAAACAGACTGAGCCCACAGGATGGGCTGTAAATTTCAAACAGTACCTGATTGTCCTGACTGAAATGCAGTATTTCCACATTAGATTCCACATGACACTGCCATCTCCCGTCATGACCACCTCAGAAGTGTTGCAAAAAGCACACTTGTTCTGAAGAACCTAATAAAGTAGCACATTTAGCAGTTGCAGAGCAAAAGTTAGCCAACTTTCAGGAGACAGGCAAGCTCTGATTCATGATCTCACAATGATTCCCTAATGTCTGCTGGCTTAAACTCTGCAACTCACTGAGGGAAGCCAGTTTTCCCATTTGAGATCTCAAATTACTGCCTTCTTCAGTATTTACATTATTCACTAACTAGCAAATCCAGCTCTGTTTGGAAAGTAACAAATCCTTGGTACAGATGACCAAGAAAGTAACTTATTGGTTATTTATTTCTATGGTTCCAGAACATTATTAGCTAGAACCACAACTGTTTGAGGAATAGGAAACACAATTAATTCATGTGAAGGCAATAGTATAAACACCCCAACACTTTTGCCTAATGTAATGAAGTTCTGTTCCAGAAAAAAATATGAGTAATATTCCAATGCTGGATATGAACACATATTAGAGGAATGACTGTCTACACTCCCCATACTATATAACATAGCAGTCAGAAAGAGCAGTCTGTTATTGAAAAGCTACTCAAAAGGAAAAGCTTATATGAAAAGAAAAAAACAAACTAGAGATAAACCCTGTATGATAATTCAATCTTTAGATTTATTTTTATTCTTAAGAAAACTATCCGCTGCCATAGCCAAACCTCTAAGCATAATCTTTGAAAGATCTTTCAGAACCAGCTCCTTGCCCAACCTATGGTTACAAGCCACAGTCATTCCCATCTTCAAAAAGGGAGACCCAAGCCTAGTTGAAAATTACAGACCAATCTCCTTATGCTGCGTCACCTGTAAAGTCATGGAATCAATTATTAACCAATCCATCATCCTCCATTTAGAGACCAACAACCTACTCTCCAATAAACAATTTGGTTTCAGAAAAAACTATCCTGTAATCTGCAACTCTTACACTGCAAAAACATATGGACTACTCAACTCGACCAGGGCAAAGCAATAGACGCAATCTACATAGACTTCTGCAAAGCCTTTGATTCAGTGGTACACGACAAACTACTCCTAAAAATAAAATCTTATGGTATCTCTGGACAACTGAATAACTGGATAGAAGCATTCCTGTCAAACAGACAACAAATGGTCAAAATTGGGAACGCCCTATCAAATCCAGTACCTGTCAATAGTGGTGTCCCCAAGGCAGTGTTCTAGGACCAACTCTCTTCATAATCTACATAAACGACCTTTGTGATCATATCAAGAGCAATTGCGTTCTCTTCGCTGATGATGTAAAGCTATTCAATACCACAGACAATACTACTACCCTTCAAAAAGATCTAGACTATGTATCTGAATGGTCTAACATATGGCAACTCCAAATCTCAACAAATAAATGCTCTGTCTTACATATTGGTAAAAAAATCAGAAAATAAAATACAAGCTGAATAGTCAAGATCTTGTTGATGACCCAAGCTCTGTAAAGGACCTGGGAATACTCACCTCTAATGATCTAAGTGCTAGAGCTCACTGCAACTACATAGCCAAAAAGGCATTAAGAGTTGTTAACCTAATCCTACGTTGCTTTTTCTCTGGTAATATCTCACTACTAACCAGAGCATACAAAACATTTGCTAGACCAATACTCGAATACAGTTCATCAGTCTGGAATCCTTATCACGTATGTGATATTAACACAATTGAGAAAGTCCAGAAGTATTTCACAAGAAGAGTTCTCCACTCTTCTACCCGTTATAGAATACCTTACGCCACCAGACTCAAATTCTAAAACTAGAAAACCTCGAATTACGCCGTCTTCGGTCCGACTTAAGCATGGTATATAAAATCATACATTGCAATGTCCTACCTGTCAATGAATACTTCAGCTTTAACCATAACAACACAAGAGCACACAACAGATACAAACTCAAAGTAAACCGCACCAAACTTGATTGCAGGAAATACGACTTCAGCAATAGAGTGGTCAATGTCTGGAATACTCTACCCGACTCTGTAGTCTCTTCCCCAAACCCCAAAAACTTTAACCTTAGACTGTATACTATTGACCTCACCCCTTTCCTAAGAGGTCTGTAGGGGCGTGCATAAGCGCACCAACGTGCCTACCGTCCCTGTCCTATTGTTTCTCTTATTCTTTTATTTTTCTTATATGTACCCATTTCATATATTCACAACTATGTATACACTTGTACTTATTATCTTGTAAACAATTGACAAATCAAATAAATAAAAAAAAAAAAAAATAAATAAAATAAATAAAATAATGAAAGACATGTTGCACTTTAAGCATTATTGTGTACTTGTTACGCATCGATAGTATATGTGATGTATATGTTACATTACAGTATATATAGTTTATGTAAAGTATATGTAACTTTTGCTTTACTGCTGAACAGTCATTCTTTCAAGAACTATTTTGCCTGTGCCATCATTACATACAGTTAGAAATCTAATAAAAGAGATCCTTCTGTTCTTGATGCCTGTGGATTTCATGGAACACTTTTCATGCAAAGTGAAATAGAAAACTCATCCAGATTCTTATGGATTGTAGGAACAAAGATACGTATTTGTAATACTGTGGTATTGAGAAACAAAGAGCCAAATTCAAGCCATTTTCTGAACAAGAACGCCTTTATATTATAATCCTTGTTTTGTTTTTCTGAAAAACAAAGCTTTATACTTGGAAGGTCAGAGCTTTCTGTGAATATTGTGAAGTCCCCCCCCCCATTACAACTTGTCATGTAAATTAGTTTGTAAAGAGAATATCAATCGCACTCATGAAAATATGATCGTTTTCAAGACCCTAGATAATTATTTATAAATTCTGATACACATATTCAATAATATGAACATTTTGAATTTTTGATTTTGCAATTTGAAGTTATAGAGTCTGTAATGGCAAACTCCAGGCTTTTCATTGCACAGTATATCTCAAATGTAATTCTTTTTTATCCTAGATATTCAAAGAATTTCCTACTCCATTCATACTCTACTACTCCTCTATCTGGCTAATGTAAATCTCATAAAAGAGGAGCAGCAGGTACATATGTAAGACAGCTGACAACTTCAGACTTCTGGTCCCTACCCCTCCATTATATTTATTGTACATCCCTCTTTTCTTCAAGTTGTTTGAAGTAGTGAAGAATTCAAAACTTTACTCATTGCATTATGACAATTTTGTTGATCCTAATAAAATTATTGTTCTCTTTGTATTTTTTTCTGATGCATAAAAAAATAAACATAAGCTATTTACTTTGTCAGCCATCTTTCATTTTCTTTCCTGGAATAATTTACAGTTGATATTTAGGAAAAGTTGATAAGCAGAGTGTTATTATAGTGTGATGAAAGTAACAAGCTGACAGTTATAAAGCGTAACATTGACAATGCAACAACGTATTAAAGATATATTTTCTTTCTGTTTTGATTAAAACATGTTTTAATCCAGGGGTGTCAAACTCAATTTCATTGAGGGCCGCATCAGGGCTGTGTTTGACCTCGGGAGGGCCGGGAGGGTATTGCCAGGGTAGGTGTGGCTAGCATGACATCACTTGTGTTGGGAGGGTGCCTGTGGTGGCCTGAGTGCTCTGCCAGTGAAAACAGGCTCCTGAGCTCTGTTTTTGGCTGGGACAGCCTCCTGCAACCCTCTGGCAGTGAAAACGAAGCTTGGGGGCCACATGTGGCCCTCACAAGCTCCGTTTTTGCTGGCAGAGGCACCGCAGGCTGGTCCTTCGCTATTTCCAGGGCATCCCCGTGGGCCAGATCTCAGCACCTCATGGGCTGGATCCGGCCCCCGGGCCTTGAGTTTGCACCCCTGTTTTAATCTAAAACCTAAAAGGTTTTCACTGACCAAGGCATGAACCAATGTGAGTAGGGCTTGAGGAATGAGTGCAATTAACATACAAGATGGACCCTCTTAGCTATGACTGCCATCTTTGAGCAGTAACTGTAAGTCCAGGTGGATCACAATGTTTGTCAATTCAGAGTCAAGACTAGCTCTGTATGGATGGATGTTTCTTGATGGGGAGGGGCTTAAAATCCAGGCCAGGACTGACCTGAAACCTGATCTTCCACATCCAAACTCCTTCAGCTTCCAGGCACTAGGAGAGAACCTTCATGACATCACTTCAGTGACCTGGGATAAAGATGTAGGGTTGAATATCATCAGTGTACTGATAATTGTTGATGAATGATCGCATCCAACAGCTCCATGGACCCGGGTATGATAGATTTCTGAGGAAACCCAGAAAGTAGGGGTCTCAATCTTTTCCCTTCTATCAATACTGGCTAGAACCAGACTGAAACAAAGAAGAACAACTACTGAAGCATTATGCATCCCCCCCACATCTAATCCCCTATGCTGAACAATACCATGACTCCTGATTCTGAAAGCTGTTGAGAGTTCAAGCAGGCCACAATGGATGCTCTGTCATCATTCTGAGCCTATTAAAGATCATCAATATGTGTGATAAATTATATCTCAATACCAATTGAATAGGACCTAGACAATCTGCCTCCTTCAGTGTACTCTGGAGGTGCTGGCTAATCATGTTTCAACGATCTTCACTAAAAAGGGTCTAGCAAAATTTTATTGAAAATGGGTCTAGCAATAGCCACTTAAGGAGAAGTTTCATAACTATTTCTTTCAAAACAGATAGCATTATCCTACCTATCAACCTAAACTCAAAATGGTGAACATTAATTAATATTTGTGCCTCATTTTTCCCTCAGAACAACACTGGGCTGGTCCAAAGTCACTCTGGACTCTAATAGCCTTATCAGATGCTGGGGGTGGGGATGGGATAACTGAACTGGTCCTACCTCCCTGCCAAGGGATGTCACCTCAGAGAACTCCATCTATGGAGTGATCTGTCGACACTTCCTGTAAGCTACATGCCTTGATGACTTTTGCTAGCTAGTAACACAACTTTGTGGGGGGAATCACTGCTAGAAGCTTGTAGTAAGTGTAATCTCCCTGGAACAAAGGGAAGATAGTTGCAATCATTCATATGATTCTGGATAGCAACTCATCATGAGTAAACCGTGGAAACTGCTTTTAAGTTTAGCTTAGGAGTAGGCTGAGAGTCGGGATTTACATCAATCTTAAACTCACAAAGCTGCCTTTAGGGACACTAAGCTCAACCAAGCTTTATACCTTAAATCACTTTTTTGGATTTTTAAAAAAATTCTTTGATATTAGAGAGATTAAGACTGTCAGACTGGAAAGGGCTTATTTCATTCATCAGGTGAGTTTCCCTCTTCTTAAAAATGATGGTGAATTCTTTTTAAAAAGTAAATGATTTTAGGAAACGATACATTAAAAGGAGACTTAGTATATGGATTTTAGAAAGTTAATAACAGATTAGGAGGCAAGAAGGATTTGGAATTATGGTTTTGAACTATTTGGAAGTTACTTTCTCATGGAAAAGTGAAGATTGTTTTCTTTTTTATGATAAGGAGACCTTGAAGGCTGGGCACTAGAGCCAGAGGATAAAGAAAATGGAGCAGAAATCCTTAGTTCAATTTTTTAAAATACATTTCAGCTAATTTTTTTGATAGAATGGATTAAATACTCATTCATAGAGCATGTTCTAATGAACTTGTAAAACAAGAATGAGCTGCAATGGATGTTTATGAAATTAATTTGAAGAGTGATTTAAATGTAATGCAAATGAATCTGTTGGATAATTTACTCCATAAAGGAGATGAACAGACATTAAATCAGGAAATTGATTTGGATATTTTTTCTTAAGGGTATATAAAAAAGCTCTCTAATATTTGGAATGACTTTTTTTTAGAAATAACACACAAAAGAATACATTTTACTTATGGATACAAGATAAATTTGTTAATATTCTGAATTATTTTTACTTTGAAACACAAATGGGCAGCAAATTATTCCTGTGACTTTTTTTTTTGAAAGGGTTAAGGATTTTTTTTTTTTACAAGTCACTGTAGTTTATAATATTGGCTTGTTCAATCAGGGTTAAACAAGGAAAATCTGGCTGCTCTTAGTGGACTTTTGCTGACAAAGACTAATTGACATAGCATTTGGACTTTGCTTTCCTTATCTAAGAGAAGAGCTATGAGGAGAACAGCAATTAGGAAGAAAATACTTATATCTGGTTGTTCTTACTGCACTTTTGCTGCCAAAGATTGATTGATGTAGTGTTTTGATTTTGTTTTCCTTCCTAGGAGGTGAGCTATAGGAAGAAGACAGATTATGTTTTATTTAGAGAGGATGGTAAGTTTCTAAAATTGTTTTTACTTGCTGGGATGAAGGGAAAAGTTACTTTTTTTTCTTTTCCATTTCTAATGACTCCATTTTCATGACCCCTCCCCCTATGTTATTTGGAATTTCTATGCTTGTATTTTTTGTAATTTGCATTGACTTTTTATTCTTTTCATGAGTAATTCTTAATAAAATTATTCAAAAAAAAAAATCATTATCAAGGAACTGATGGTAATATCTCCCAAGTCCAGATCACATTGCCATTGCCATTGCCTCAAGATAAAAGGCAGGTCTAACATTTCCTTATTTCTCTCCTGAGGTGGTCCAGAAAAAATTCAGGATCAGGTCTAGGGTCACCGTAATGTCTGTACCCAGGGATGGCAAGTTACAATCTCACACAACTTTAAAGCATTCAGGCAGGGAGGATGCTGTGTGTATCGGGGAGGCTGGTAAACATGCAATAATCTCCTTTGATCTCTAGAGCTTAAATTCACTAATAGAGCTTCACAACTTGCTATCTCTGGATTATTGTCCCTAGCAGTCTTCAGAATTTCTCAGATGTTAATGGCTATATCCTATCCTGTCTTCGAGTTAATGGCAGGTGCCATACACACTTGGCAGGACACATCTCTAAGAGGGGACACTCCCACTTCTAGCTTCAGCAATGCAAGTAAAGTCAACCCACTCGCCCACCATTACATCATGGATGAGAAAGCTCACTGTGCATTAGCTAGCAGAAGCTATGAAACCACTCTGTGGAATCCTAATTAGCATAATTTTGAAAATTTAACATCCCAGTGGTGGTATAATACTAGCTGTTTTCTTCTTTCATTGGGCTAGACTTGTATCTCTAACAGACCTACAGGTTTTATTATGTATTAGAACTTCAATCAGTTTTCTTTCACTTGTATTCTAGCTATCATACTATCTAGTTTTATTGTCCCTACCTTGGATAAATATGTAGAACTTTCATGAATTCTGGAAAAAGGAAAAGATATCTTAAATATATCTGTCAATTGTCCAAGTCAGTTCTGTATCCTTTAGAGTGACAGGATATCAATAGGAGCATCAACAGTTGTATCAACAACAACAAAAAATCCCTATGGACCTTTGGAAATCCATCAGATTCCATTAGCCACTTGGATAAAATAAATTTAATAAACTCCTAAAACTTTGGTTGGAAGAAAATTACTGAAAGTTCAAATTTGGAAATGATCCGATAATGAGATCATATATATGTAAAATACTCCACCCTTAGATTCTCTTTTTGAATGTCTTCTCGCTCTAAAAAGATAAAATGTGTCCTGTTGTATATATTGGATTTTAATGACACATTGGGACAACAGTTTTTCTGCTAGCCAGGGATGGAGATCCTAACGTCATTACAACCTTGGATATTCTCAGTTACCCAGGTCATGGTTGTCCCAAAAATGCTTTTTAAAAGGCAACTGGATTTTTTCCCCCTTGTAGACATTTTATTTCTCATACAAGAAACTTCATTACATTACTATATTTTTTAGACATGCAGAGGTTGCAGTCCAAACCTACTTTACGTAGCAGGACACTTTTACAGAGACAAAGAACAGCTACTAGTGATTTGTCCTATATTGGCAGCAGATTGAGGGAAGAATTGTAAAATTATGCAACTGCAAATGCTCATGTTCGCAAGCATCCCAATAAGATGCCTGGAATAATCACAATTGCCCTGTACTGCTGTAAGAAGAAGATACTGTTCTGGACTAGATGATCCTTGCCTGATCCAAAGAGCTCTGTTTGTCACACAATAAGTATGTGAAGTAATACTGAGTTGTATCTCCTTCTCCTTCAAAATAAATGATACTTGGCAATGTCCCAGCAATTGGAATTGGAATAGGGGTAATTAGATGTAGAATATTATGTAATTTTATCTCATAAAGTCAGTGATTTTCTACAGGCTTAACTTTCTAAAATTGGTCAGAGATGGAATAGTTGCTGAGAATTTGTTTTGCTCTTTCTTGCCAAATGAAGCATTTCCTTCCTATTGAATTATTCTAACTTTTGCCCAATCTATGTAGGGAAAATTGTTGAGAGCATGGTTGGCACACAGTTACAAAGCACCGTAAATGAAGTGAATTATTTGAATCCTTTTCAATCTAGGTTCAGGCCAAGGTACTGCACTGAAACAGCCGGTGCGAGGGAAGCTCCCCGTCCCAAGGATCTGACCAACCCCGAGATTCATCTTTTGCCTTTGATGAGATGCTTCTTCCAAATGGCTGTGACTTTTGAAGAAGCATCTTTGGAAATCTTCTGACTTGCTCTATAACACATCTCAAGATCTCAAGGAAGATGGTGGCAGTAGAGGCAGTATGAGGAGCTCCAGCGGGCATGGGCAGCACTAGGTGACAAGCCCTCTAATCCCTGCGGGTCCAGCCGGCGAGGTGGAAAGCCTAATGTCCGAGACTTGCCAGCAAGCCAGAAAAGAGCTCCATTCCTCAGCAAACGCTCCATTCAAAAGTACTCTGAGATCTCCGATTCCTCTCATCCTTGACCAGCACACCAGAAAAGAACTCATTCCTCGGTGGGCACTAAGTTCGGGAGCGCTCTATTCAAAAGCGCTCAACAATCTGCGACTCGACCCATCCTTGCTAGAAGGTAAGGCGGTGGGGCTCGCCAGTACTGGGAGGTTCAACAATCATCCTTGCAGGGCGGTGAGACAGTGAGATTCATCCCATCCTTGCAGGGCGGTGAACACTGGGAGCTGTGAGTCGGTCTTCAGACGTTTGCAGCCAGGGTGTGAAACAGACTGCTTCCGCCTGCCGCCCCTCCTTCCCCTCTTCCCTCTTCACCAAATTGCAAATCCGGACTTTCTCTTTAAAAGGACAGTAACCTTGGACTTTCAATAAATAGGGAAGTATTGTAATAACCGAACTCCTGTGAAGATTGGAAGCAATTTTATTTCCTGTGATATAGGCAGAAGTATATTGAAGCCAGCAGCGAATGCTCAATACAAATCTGAGTCTACATAGTAAAAATATAAACTGTTCAAATTGCCAGTGCAAGACTATCTTTCTTTCTCTTTCTCTTAAAAGCAACAAACTTTGAAAGTGTATTTAAATTAACTAGGAGGGGACCAGAAATCCCATTCATCAAGGGAAAACAAAACAAAAAGTCTCCTGTTGCCTCCCAGTGAAGGGCCAGAGATGCCCCCTTCAACATCTTTGCATCTTTACTATCTCAAAAACTCAATCTACAAAACAAGAAAGAGAGTGTAAACCCTTGCTCACTGATTGTTTTCAAACAGCCCAGGAAAAGAGACCTCCTGCCAGTTTATAAAGGGTTATAAACCTATTCTCAAATATCAGCAACAGCTAAGCAAAACAAAGCAAAGCATTAACCCTTTACTTACCAACTCTCAATACTACTTCATACTACTTACTTTCATTATCTCAAAAAATAAATTTCTTTAAAATAATTAATTTTTATCAAATGATCAATTGATTTATTGTTTTTGCTTAATATGATTGAATGTTTAGTGCATATAGTGTAATTACTGAATATCTGATTAGTAAAACCAGTGATTTAGTGAATTTAATTGACCAGTGTGTTTAGTAATTACTGTAATAAATTAGGCTGTTTGTTGCTTAGCAAAATTTGATTAGAGTGATTTGAATAACCAATTGATTGATTGATTGATTTTTAGTAATAAGCAATCTTACTTTTGATTTGTTCTCTAACATATCAATTAATATTTATTAATTACCAACATTCATTAACTGTCTACCTATCACATTAACTAGCTATTGTAATTGATTACTGTACTATTGCCATTGACCATGCCAGCCAAAAACTCCAAAACAAAAGAAAAATATCTCTACCAATGACCTCCCAGACTCCTGCACATGTTTCAAATGTCTTGAAACCATCAATGAAAGTGAAATTTACATCAAATGCCGCCTATGCGATAATCTAGCCCACCCTGCCTGTTTAAACGCAAACAAAAACCTAGCTGATATGGTTAAAAATTCAGATAAATTCTTTTTTCTATGTCCATCATGTTCTCCTAAGCTAAACAAACTGAGTACCCTACATGGCAGAGTTGAAAGCACAGAATCACTCATTCATTCAATAGAAGAACGCTTAGCAACACGTTTTGAAACAACTATACATGCAAGCCTAATTTGTCTTGAAAAAAAATACAGCATAGATATGTGAGTACCTATCAGTTCAAAATCAAATCCCACAACAACCACAACCACTACCTCAACTACAATCACAACTACAACCAAAAATAACCACCAAACCACAGTCACAAACAATTACTATCCCTTCAAATAATTCCATAAATAATATCTCCTTACTCATCAGAGACACCATGGAACATGAACAGAAACGTCCAAATGCCATCTTATTTGGTCACCAACAAATCAGATGACACCAACAAAGTTTGTGATATCATAAGCAACTCTAATACGTCTCTCCTGAAGATATCATTGAAATAACCAGAGATGGCCATGAGTACAAATACAATGACGGCTCTGTGGCCCCAAGATTTTGTAGAGTTGTATGAAAAATGAGTCCAGCAAACACATATTCATTCATACAATAAATGCCATTGCAAAAACCAATCCCAACCACAAAAAACTTTGCTCAAGACCAGACTTATACATACTGCAAAGAATCTGCTCCCGTGAACTCCACGCAGAACTCAAAAACCATCTAGACAATGGAGAAAAGGACTTATACATTGACTACGGAGCTGATTGCATCAAAAGAAAGTCACACAACCCACAACTGCACATCCAACCCCATCCCATCCAACATTACTCAAAACTAGGCATGCACGCCCCTAACTACCTCTATTCCAACCACAACTGGCCTTAAATGCAAGCTACTCAATGCAAGAAGCCTTGTAAATAAAATACCTGAATTTCTCCTCTTACTAAATATGGCTAAATTCAACATTATATTTGTCTGTGAAACATGGCTCAATGCATCTCTTCCTGACTCCATTACCACAGTAAGAGACTATCATGTTTACCGATCAGATCATGAAATCCGTAGAGGAGGTGGTGTTGCTATCTTCTATAAAAAGTCCCTAAATCTAAAAAACATCCAAGTTACCCAAGGAGCTTGCTATTTCTGAGACCATCGTCTGTGAACTGTCCTTAAATATCACATTTCGGTTCTTACTATGTTAGAGCCCCTGATTATGACATTGAATATGCAAACAAGCTAAATACACTACTAACATGGGCAGCATCCTGCCCACATGCTTTTATCTTTCTTGGTGACTTCAATCTACCTCATATTAACTGGACCCTTAATGAATGTACAACTGAACCCACACATGCAACCTTCTACAATGCAGTAACAAATCTGGACTAGAACAACTAGTAACCAACAACACTAGACTTAACAACTGCCTCAATCTCATTTTCTGCAATAGTTTGAATTCAATTTACGGAATACAAATTAAAGAACCCTTTTCCAACAGTGACCACAACATGATTGACTTTTGTCTCAACATATGTCCACACAAAAATCATCACAATGACGGAATCCCCAATTATAACTTCAAAAAAGGCAACTATGATCTTGTAAACAACAATCTCACACATTGGCAATTTCTATTCACTGGATGCAATACTGCAGAAAACCATTACAGCATATTTTTACTTGAAGTCAAAAGAGTCATCAAACTATATGTACCAATAACAACTCCCAAAGCCAGAAAAAACAAATTACCCATAACAATAAGGAAGCTTCAGTCCAAAAAGAAATCACTTTGGCAGAAAAACAAATCTGGTCACGTTGCCAACTTCAAAAGCCGATACAAAAATTTATGCCACCAGATAAAAACTGAATGCACCAATTATCACATTAAACAAGAAAAAAACCTTCTACGCACCAATTCCACCCGCACTTTCTACAATTTTATGAACAACAAACTAAAAGACTCAAGGTCCATCCCACCCCTGAAAGGACCTAATGGTAAAGACTGCAATGACGACACTATTAAAGCCAAACTCTTTAACACATTCTTTGGCTCAGTATTTGTAAACAGCAATGGATCATGCCCAGTATTTCCTAGTTGAACCACAGACAACTACAATGATCTAATACATATCGATTTTACAGAAGACAATGTTGAAAAAGCACTACACAATCTAAAACCATCTCTATCTATTGGACCGGACGGAATATGTGCCTACTTCTTAAAAAAGTTATCCACTGCCATAGCCAAACCTCTAAGCATAATCTTTGAAAAATCTTTCAGGACCAGCTCCTTGCCTAACCTATGGTCACAAGCCACGCTCATCCCCATCTTCAAAAAGGGAGACCCCAGCCTAGTTGAAAATTACAGGCCAATCTCTTTATGCTGCATCACCTGTAAAGTCATGGAATCAATTATTAACCAATCCATCATCCTCCACTTAGAAACAAACAACCTACTCTCTAATAAACAATTTGGTTTTAGGAAAAAACTATCCTGTAATCTGCAACTCTTACACTGCAAAAACATATGGACTACACAACTCGATCAGGGCAAAGCAATAGACGCAATCTACATAGACTACTGTAAAGCCTTTGATTCAGTGGTACACAACAAACTACTCCTAAAACTAAAGTCTTACGGTATCTCTGGACACCTGCATAACTGGATAGAAGCATTCCTGTCAAACAGACAACAAATGGTCAAAATTGGGAGTGTCCTATCAAATTCTGTACCTGTCAACAGTGGTGTCCCACAAGGCAGTGTTCTAGGACCAACTCTTTTCATACTCTACATAAATGACCTCTGTGATCATATCAAGAGCGACTGTGTTCTCTTCGCTGATGATGTAAAGCTATTCAACACCGCAGACAATACTGCTATCCTTCAAAAAGACCTTGACTATGTATCAGAATGGTCAAACAAATGGCAACTTCAAATCTCAACAAATAAATGCTCTGTCCTACATATTGGCAAAAAAAATCAGAAAATAAAATACAGGCTGAATACTTGTTGATGATCCAAACTCTGTCAAGGATCTTGGAGTACTCATCTCAAATGACATAAGTGCTAGAGCCCACTGTAACTACACAGCCAAAAAGGCGTTAAGAGTAGTTAACCTAATCCTACGTAGCTTTTTCTCTGGTAATATCACACTACTAACTAGAGCATATAAAACATTTGCTAGACCAATACTTGAATACAGCTCATCAGTCTGGAACCCACATTACGCATCTGATATTAACACAGTTGAGAAAGTCCAGAAATATTTCACAAGAAGAGTTCTCCACTCCTCTACTCGTTGCAGAATACCTTATGCCACCAGACTTGAAATTCTAGACCTAGAAAACCTAGAACTATGCTGCCTTCGGTCAGATCTAAGTATAGTATATAAAATCATACATTGCAATGTCCTACCTGTCAATGAATACTTCAGCTTCAACCATAACAACACTAGAGCAAACAATAGATACAAACTCAAGGTTAATCGCACCAAACTTGATTGCAGGAAATACGACTTCAGCAACAGAGTGGTCAATGTCTGGAATACTCTACCTGACTCTGTGGTTTTTTCCCCAAACCCCAAAAACTTTAACCTTAGACTGTCTACTATTGACCTCACCACTTTCCTAAGAGGTCTGTAGGGGGCATGCATAAGTGCACCAACGTGCCTACCGTCCCTGTCTTATTGTTACTTTTATATTCTTTTTATTTTTCTTATATGTATCCATGTATTCATAACTATGTTTTTACTTATACCTATTGTCTTATAAGCAATTGACAAATAAAAATAAATTAAATAAATAAACACTCGTTTATTTGGAAGGCTCAGAATGGCTGTGTGTGTGCAACCATTCTGGCCCTCCTGGATCATTCAATGGTTTCAACCACTGAATCCCTCTGAAACACCTTTGGGGGGCTTGGAGCGGAAAGCAGTATCTAACAAGGCTTCTCCTTCATCCACAGCCAGTTACAGGTGGTGGAGGAAAACAAGTTGAGCAACTAGGCCTTGCAAAGTGAGGACTCCAGAGCCTCAGGGCTTGAGCCTTCCGCCTCTCCTTTTAAACATCTACATACATGAAACTACTGGAGGTCATCCAATGGTATGGGATGCAGCAGCATCAGTATGCTGATAATATCCAGTTATACATCTCCACCCCTGGCCAGACAGTGCTGTGGTGGTGCTGGCCAAGCATCTGGAAGGTGTAAGGATCTGGATGGAAAGGAGCTGCTTTGACTCAATCCTAGCAGGACAGAATGGCTCTGGCTTTTTGCCTCCCCCCCCCCCGGCCCAGATAATAATTAATCTCTGACTCTGAATGGGGTGACATTTTCCCAGACTGAGTTGGCGTGCAATGTGGGGGTCCCCCTAGATTCATGGCTCCTGCTTATTATCAATGTTCTACTTAGGTAAGCCTTAGATACTAGCATCCAAAATTGTAAAGAAAATACCATTTTAATTTTTCTATTTTAAATTAGAAAATCCATAATATACACAGTCCTTCCAATTGCATTTTTCAATGCTACTTAAGTGGTGAATTTCATTATACATTTTATTACAATGTGGGCAGTGGATCATAGTTACAAATGGCATGTCCTGCTTTGCATGGAAAGAGGTTTAAAATCTTTACATTATTTATGCATTTGCTCTATTTAGATATTTTTGACTATCTGCATTGTTTTATCATGATATACACTCTTTGCAGAATGTAGACCATATATAAAAATAAAATGGAACTATGGTTTATACTAGAAATGAGGGAAAGGAAGATACTATTATGTATGCTCAGTTGCTCTGCAGCCACAGCTAAGTTTATCTAACAGTACCTTCCTTGGAGAGATGTACTGCGGACCGACTCACAAGCTTGCTCTCAAGTGAAAAGAAATCATTTGTTCCCAGGAATCCTGACAGTAAACTAAGCCCATAACAGATCCATTGTCTTTTTGTTTTAGAGCATTCCATTGTCTCACACAAAATACATAGATGCCACAAAGAGGACAATATAGTTATAAGGCAGTTTTGACTGATATCTAGTTGATATTAATCTCTCAGGAGGCATTCCTAAGCCTATTTATTTGGGGCGGGGAAGTCTACTGAATTTACACACATTGAGGCTGTCTGCAAGAAAGGAGGAAGTTGGCCTCAAAATCTATAAACAGATGAAGCCATTTAGTGCATTAACTCTTTCCCGTCTCCTGTTGTCAGTAGACTTCTCATCTCTTCCATATATGTAATCATTCCAAATTCATAATGAATAGTATTCCAGATAATCTTGAACAGCTTTCTATTTTACAGAAAGAATAACATATACAAACAAGTTTGTCCTTCATATTAAACCATGCTGTTCTTAAACTCAAAAACATAACTGAAAAGAATTTGAAATAAGTAATCATGCTTACAATTCATCTTGCTGTAATATGTATTTTAATAATCACCCTATAATAAATAGGAAATATTTTTGAATCTTGCTTAGTAATGTCCAAAATAGTTTTAAAAGGCTATACAACTCAGTAAGCTATAACCCCTGAGTTTCTTTTTTATCTAATAAATACAATAATTACCACTGATTATGTAACTGAGTGTTCAAGTAATATATTCTATTTAAAATTAGCTAATCCCCCTGCACTATTATATCACTTCCTTACATGATAAGGAATCTAAACAAACATTAGTGATTTCAATGAAATAAAATAGATGACAATGAAACCTTTTCCCTTTTAAGTTAAAACTAAAATTAAAGCTAATTACTACCTTGGTAGCCTTCACTGTGCAAATACAGCATGAATGTAATTTTTATTTTATTTTATTTTATTTGGTTTGTCAATTGCTTACAAGATAATAGGTATAAGTTAAAAAACATAGTTATAAATACATGGATACATGGAAGATGGAGTGGAAGTTAGACCTTCAAGGGAGGCAAGGGCAGAGGAATGATTATGCCATTATGCCAGTAGACTTAAGGCTTGCATACTTTCTGCAGAATGTTCATGACCTCCTTTACTATCATGCTGGTTTGTTTGACACTTCCAAAGTTCAATATATGTTTCAGCTTCCATAAACTATCATTTGGAATACTGAAAAATGTCATGGAAAACTATGAGCCAGATTTATTTTTAGAATTAAAAATAAGCATGAAGCACAAGTGTTGTAAATATAACTAGATATATTAATTTATAAGCTGGATTGTATGCCAAAATCAAGACTCAAAGAGGGAAGCATAAGAGAAGACCATGATTTACAAAATCTCAGGGAACTGTCTGAACCAGGCCTCCAGTGTATTTGCATTATGTATTATATATCCATACTACATATGCAAATTAAAATAATATTTATGGATCCTAGCAATAGACACAACACATTATTGCATTCATCAGTGTTGTAAAAAAATGCCTCTGCATTGTGATAGTTGTTGTCATAACCATAATTTGCAGGGAGATTGCATCGTGTCATGAATTTCTATTAATTTGCACCATATTTCTGGAAGAAGCTGTGGTATAGCTTCTATTAAGATAGTACTGTTCCTTTTAGTAACTATTTCTGTTTTGCAGCCAGAATAGTCACTCTTTGTCATGGAAAGTTTTTATTAGTAACATTCTTGTATAGAATGCAAAGCATCCTTTAAGCCATTGATCTTGGAACAAAGTTAAGGATTTAATATTTTTGTATTTTGTGATATTCCCTTTATTTTTAATATGGCATTAATTACAAAATTTTCATTTTTATTATTACAACTAAGCTGTGGTGCACACATTATAGCCATAACACTAATGCAGTTGATTAATTGGTTTTTTTACATATGCTGCAGTGGGCTGCAATTCAATGCATCGGATTAAATGGATACCTGAATCCTTTAAATTACAGAAAAACATACAAGGGATCTCTTAGTCTAGATTTCAGTAGAGAATAATACATTGAAAATGAAACAAAACAAAACAGAAAGCTTTATTGCCACTTGTAGAAAAAAGCAGAATTTTACCAAACGTTAGTAACAGTACTCTTACACTTAAGGATATGTATGCATGCGTGTATGTGAATGCATATTCAAATTTTGAGAACATAATAATTTAGAACATATTTATACAACAATTTAAGAGTATTTTTTAAAGTATGGTAATTCTATACTATTTATGTCCATAAATCTTGGGAAAATGCAGGGATATTTTTTTTTCTTTTAAATAAATCTCATTATCTGTCTACATTATCTACAGAAATAAGTTTCATGTTTCTGGGCTTGAGGATAACGTATTGTCTTCCACCCATGAATTTGTTTAGAGCTGCAGCTCAGTCAGCAATGACATGTAAAAAATGAAAGGATTTTTCCCTCCCTTTTCTATCCCTGCTACCAATTACATTACTGTATGTGGAAACAATCCTTAAAACATATAGTTTTGCAAAGGATGCCAAACTATAGGAGAAGATGAAGGGGCTACAGACAGTTTCTATGACATTCCCTAAAGATGGGGCTCAATGGATGGGAGTAGAGAAGCATTCAAACCCATTATTGTTAAGCATTCAAACTCATTATTGCTAAAAATTGGAAATGCTGTTTGAAAGGGTCAATCTATAAAAAATAGATTTAACACAGTTACAGTGGGGGGGTGGAATAGTCCCTAGTCTCATTTGCTGCAGAATGGTCTTGCTGCTTTGCATCATTACCCTACTTTCCTCTGTGATTCTTTCTATACCTTTCCTCCCAGCCCACTGCCCATTTATTTCTGTTTCAAACTTTACTCTTACTCTCTTTTCAGGGGTATGGAGCAGGATACAGTTCATGCTAATTAAGCCAGTATGATGAAATCTATTGAATCTTTCTGCCTTACTAGTTAGCGTGAATATTTTGTACCCCAATAAGAATGTTGCTTATCATAAAACTATTATTGACATCTATATGGTTATGATAACCTCTCCTTGGATAACAAGGGAAAAGTCTATCAGATGTCCTTGCTGTTACCAATAATGTCATTGTCTTCCTTACTTTACTAGCTTTGACTTCTGCCTATGAATTAATCAAAAGTTATTCAAGTATGCATTGCATCCTATATTTTAACCAATCATAAATCTTGTTTAAAAGGAATAGCATTAAAGTATGCTCAGAGAAATCATTAAACTGTCTTTCATATTTTATATAATTTTTCACTGCTCTTCAAAAGGTAATGACTGTTCTTACTTGAAAACAATTTTGTATCTTTCCAGCATATCTTAAAAATCTGGATGTTACATATGAGGCAAACTTGTTTTTAGATCAGCAGTAGCAATATTAATTATTGAAATATTCAGAAAAACATATTGTAATGTCCAAATTCATATTTTAAGAAGATAATTTTATTGTCATTGCAATACTGATATCATCACATTTAACTATATTTTTCTAGTTGTTATATAACTCTTTCCATCACTGTTTTCTTCTTCTTGATTCAGGCTGTGGAAGTAAAATATAATAGACAGAGGCTACATTGACACATGATCAAGTTGATTATTGTGCTAACCAATTTTCTAGGTTTGTATAATTTATTAACCACAAATAAATTAAAGAAGACTGGGCTGGTGTAATACCCTCTGTTGCATTAAAAAAACCCAAATCTAACTAAATTTGACCATAACAGTTTGTTGTTGTAATATATTTGCTAGATATTTTTCCTCAATGACTTCATTAACCATGCTTTCTGAACACACCAGATTATTTTCTATGACTTGCAACAGTTCTAAGTGCACTTAATCTAACAACTTCATTCATCTGCATATTAGATCATACCATTTAGAGGCAAACACCTACCCACTTACAGGACAGAAAGAATCCCAAAGCTTTTATTACCCATCTCTCCATAAATAATGTGTAAATGAAAGAGTAAACTAATTTCCAATTCAGATCATACAATTCACACACAGAGACACTCATTCCTCCCTCCCCCTTTTTCTTTCTCTCACATACACGCATTTTAAATGGCCTTCAAGCACATTCCCCAGAGCATTTAAATCAAAGATTTAAAAATTCAAATGAAGAACTGGAAGTGTCTAGAAATTGGCTAATATATTTTTAAACTAATTATACATTGTCTGTTATCTGGTATTCACACTTTTTGTTACTTTGTTTTAAGAAAAAAAAGGTTTAACTGAAATATTCTATTACAACTCACAATTCAAAACTTTAAGACTTTAATGTCATTTATTTTGGCAATGCAGTTTTAATTTTGTATGTAAATCAGGCCCATTTCATTTGCAGGATAAGTTCTAAATATATAGAGAGAAAAATAATCATGAGCAGAACAAAAGGAAATAGTTTACATTTCTTCTCATTCATATAATATAATTAGACAGGAATTATCTATGAATAAAAAATGCATATAAATAGCAAATGTTTAATGATTTGATGCTGAAATATTTTTAGCTAAAATAATATAGAACCTGCCTATCTGAATAAAAAAGTGTTTTCAGATTTCTTGCAACACAGCTTTAAACTTCAAATAACAGTTTAAATATTTCTTATATCCTCAACAAAAAGCTGTAAATTTAAAACTATATAAGAGAGATTATTTTAAAAGGCATAATGTCTTAAAAACAACTGCAAATTTCTTTTGCAATATTGATATCATAAATTTGAAATTAACTATCTTGCATACCTCTTCTTTTATGACACAAAATTAATGTATTAATGGTTGCTTGATTTTATTAAAAGTAGCTATCAAGCATGAATATTGAAATGTGTTACTCTAATTAAGAAGCTATTCTCAATAGTGAGACTTAAAAAAAGCCATCAGTGTAGCATACATGTCAAATTAAATTGCTTATTTTGCTGTTCTATGACTTTGGCAAGAACAATGCACTCAACACTCAGTCTCATTACTTTCGACCATCCCTCCCATTTATCACTCCTGCCTTCTGTCAGAACAACTGTGGACAGCATTTGATTTTGTACCATATGAAAGGAACTGGTCTATTAAACTTTTTCCTTGTAGCAACATTAATCTGTACTCCAAAAATTCCCACCTTCTCCCAAACCAAACACGATTTGTAATGGTTAAAATTCAGCAGTAGTAAACATTCTTCCCAGGCCAAGAAAATTTATTATGAATTAAAACAACTAATTAGCATATTTCTGTTTTAAATTAAATGTGTATGAACACAACACAGCATCTGGGATAGCAAGAACCATAGTCACCACAGACAGTTAAAGGGAACAACAAGCAGATTTTCTACCATTGTAATAAGTCTGCATGAATTTTCCCCACCACACCCCTTTCTTCTCCATGTAAAAGTGCCTTACAGCAAGAGAACTGAGCAGCCTGGAGACGTTCAGTTTTGACAAGATTTTAGATTCAACATTTCCTTACCTTTTATAGAAACCGTGAAGAGGCTGAAGACAGAGAAACTGCCAATAATCCAAACAGAAGGCCTTTAACTTCAGCATTTTAAAACAATTGAACTGCAGCAAGTGAAACCTTGCTTGTAATCTTTAATAACCGACTACCCCACTTCTTAATGGAGAAAAAGGCCAAACAGTATTACAGTTAATTTCCCTCCTCTTCTAAGAGAAAGCAGCGTGTTTTCTTGTTGCTACCAATGTATGCCAGCTCTTTATCCACATGGCACTGCACCTGCATAGCTACAGTGCTGTCCTTTAATACAAAGAGACAGTAGTACAAAGGCTACAAATTCATTTTCTGATCCGTGTTTCTTTTGATTTCAGTTAATTTTCCCACCGCCCTTTCAGACCACCAGTGATTGCCAGTATAAGCAGAAAAAGAAGAAAAATCCTGCCAATTTAGAACATTCCAAAAATCTTAAGTAATTAATAAATATTCCAGTCAGGTTTCTTGAGGGCCCCTCCAAAAACATCAGGAAAATTCACAATTCTTGAGTAAGAGACAAGCAAATATTCCGAGTCTGATGAGGACAAAAGCAGATATAGGAGAATATCATATAAAACTCCTCAGTTCTGCAATCAAGCTGAATATAACTTTTTTAAAAAGACTTCTCCTCTGGTGTGAATCACATCTTCTCCATTGTCTGCCAGTACATAGGGAAAATGTTGGTCTCTTTATGATTAGGAAGAGAAGAGAGGTGGGAAGTGACACACAGAAGTGTGGACCCTCCCCACTCACAAAATAAATTATGCTTATCTTAATCCCAACACACTTTGCCAGTTAGGTCTCTCTGAAGAAAAACTAATCATCTGAACCACATGGTGCACAGTGGGGCACGCTCCCAGCTATAAAAGCCAGTAGGATACAGCCTCCCCGAGATAGGTTGATTCTGGTTGTTATGGCAACAGGAACACATTGATAAAATCTAACATGGAAGCCTGATGACAGTTTTCATTGGCTTCCAGAGATATAATGCATGTATAACAAGCAATACTGAGGTACTCTTAGCAATCTCATCAGTGAAGATTGAATTTGGGGCTAGGCTAATTAACAACACTGTGAAACAGCAGCTAGCCCTCATTTAGTTACAGTGGAGTTTTATTCTAAGGGGACCACAGAAGCAATTAGCAAATAGATGCTTTGAAAATAGAAAATTTAATATTAGAAGCATTTGCTATTTGAATCTTTTGAGTGAAGCGGGAATGATAAAATCAGCTTTCATTTACTGTTCTTGGAAACCTCAAGCTATTTGGATTCTTTATCTTTGAATAAGACACTACACATTTCTGCATTTTTTTAAAATGCATGTCAGCTTCCTTTGCATACATTACAGGTGCTTGGTATTAAAATATGCAAATAATAAATGTTCCAAAAATTTATTCTAGAGAAGATGAATTACACTGTATCCATATAACAATGGGATGATATTTCAGGATAAACCCAACCTCATAATCATGACCACAAGAAATGAAAAGTAATCATGAATCACTACAATGTCAGTTCATATTACAATATTCCCACTAATGAAACCTAGCAATTGCAAGTGGGGGTTAAAGGTAGAGTTAAATGTTGTAAAATAACATAAATTATCCACATATTATATAGTAACCCAAGCCAATAAAAGAAAACAGAAAAGTAAAAACAAAAAATGTAACCATAGCGGGATGGTAAGGGATAATATGAAGAAATGTTCTTCAGTTTTCAAAACACAAAGCTGTTATGTCATCCTTACATGTCTCTATATCAGGGTTGTCAAACCCACAGTATCACGTTGTTGTCATGTGATGTAACCCAACTTTCCCCCCTTGCTAAACTGGGAATGGGCGTGGCCAGCACGTGACATATCTGGCCCGCAGGCCATGAGTTTGACACCCCTGGCTCTATATGTATGTTGGGATGATCGTCTTTCCCATTATGTATTTACTATTCTACTAATATTTATGTAATTGAATTTTGGGGATTGCTTTGTTAAACATAACAAATGGTATGAGAAGACAACTTGTTCCAACTTTGAGCAGGCTACATCTCTTTGGAATTAAAGGATGGACATCTGACCCTATTTTTATGGTTAAATTAAGTTAATCCATGATTTGTTTTAACCACAAATTATTAAATACAGTATACACTGAAATTATAGTTCAATTGTTAGGTTCATGCAACATGATTAAACAAAACCAAATTGCAAATTTTAAGATTATGCAATCTAATCTTTAATCATGTAATCCCTACACTTCTGTGTGACCGGGATAATCTGACACAGATTCTAAAGTTATTGGGCAAGACACACAGTACATAAAGGAAGCAATAGGTTAGAGAAAATTTTTGATCTGATTTGCTAAGTATTCTGATTAATCTCACCAAACTAAACATTATAAAAAGGCCAGTACTGAGAATGGACCAGTCAGTATGAAACACTTCTCCAAAGACAAAAATGTTCATAAATTTGGAGCAAACATTAATAAATTGCAAGTCAAGATTGGTATTTTCATTGGTATATTAATATTGACATAAGAACAAATTCAAAGATTAGAAAGGGTTTTAAGCCTGGTTTAAGAGTTGGGAAGTTTGAATATTTTTTGCTTCACAAAAGTCCCATCTCTATTAATGTGCAATCAGAGACTGATCACTCAATCATGTCCACTATGTTGAAGTCAATGACCATCACTGCAGATGCCCATTAGACTACATAGTTGGCTCTTAATTTCTTCTTCGTGAAAAAGTGCTCTAGAGATAGTTTCTGTCCATGTTAAAAATGGAGTTCTCTGTTAAGTATGCAATCTTTATGACTTCAATGGAACATATCAATACTATAATTAAAAATAGAATCCAGACCATCTGTAGGGATGTAGATACTCTGCATTTCTAAACTGCTATCATTCAAAATGTTGAGTGAAGTGTTAAGAACAGACTTTAGAGGTCTACCTTTGTTCACTTTTATCTCCACGATAAAAGCATAAAGTTTTTAAAAGTGATTTTTTTGTCTATTCACTATTCCTTGAGATGCTAAATGATGTGGTAATACTACTCTTCTCCCCTACAAAAAAGTAATAACTGTGTGCCACTTTCCCATATGCTATTTCATTTAAACATTTGAGCATGCCAATTCTGCAAATGTTTTTTGCTACCAAACGTAATCTTCAAGAAGGCGGAGATTTCAGTACATCCATATTTTTTCTCGTTTTTATGAGCAAGAAAAAAAGTTTGTCACTGTGCTCTAAATAGAAGTACTCAGTGGCTGAAAAACTTCTCATTTTATAAATCAGTTTCTAATGCATACTGTATTGCATATATTTAAAGAAAATGCTAATGGATGGACTTTTGTGAATGATGTATATGCAGCCAATTTAACATACAATCTCTCTTTTCCTCTGGAATATAAACTAGTAAAATACATTGAATTTCATCTCACACTCTGTCTGAATATAAAACCAGTTCTCTGAAAAGGCATTTCCCGCTACTTTCTTTGTCTTCAAATTCACAGCCTAAAGAGCATATTAACTTTTGGATGTGGTACAGCTCCTACATTGTGATGCACAGCGAGCTGCGTTCAACTGCTGTATATTCATTTGCAGAATTCAGTGGCTGATAGCAAACGAGGGTAGAGTACTCTAACAGGCCATTAAAAAGCAGCTCCAATGAATAGGCTCAAAAGTATAGTACATCTCTTCTAAAAGAATGGTTGCCTTAGCAATCAGTGATGCAGAGGCAAAGCTTTAGTGGCATACTCTGGTAGTGAGAGAATATTCTGTGAGTTAAAGACAGAATAAGCTTAAAGATGTCTTTACTTCACATCATAGAGAAAGATACTTGACAAGGATAGGTAAAAATCTTTTAATAAATTTTTACATGAAATAAACTGTAAAATTTGATTAACCTTGTATGGTTATTTTAAACTTTTTGCATACGCCATACTCAGTAAGTTATAATAGAATTTTGATTGAAACAAGACTTTTGGGGAAGAAAGAGTGAATTGAGGAAATGACTATATTGGAATGAATGGCCAGTGAATAGACCAGTTCTTTGTAATTTCTCTCCAGTCAAGGAGAGGAATTGAGATTGTCCACAAGTGCTCCAGACAGTTACTCCTCATGAGGACACTGCAAGACTGTGGTATCTGGCAGGTTTTAAACCCTGGGAGATGATCATTTTGCTCAAACCGCAGTTGGCCCTTTTAGAAAGGACATTGAGTTTCCATAATTCCTTTTCAAATCACTTTTGTAAATTGGTTGTTAATTGTTTCTCAGCTATTTTGAACCTTTGGATCAATACATTTTACAAGCACCACTTAGTTTCCTTTAATCTTAATTAAATCAAATTTAAATACAAGTTTAAGGACTTAATTTTTTAAAAATAAACAGTAAAAGGCAGATTAGGAAATTTAAAAACAGACTAGAATGGATTTGAAATAAGATTTTGGAATTAATTGTAAGAATCCTTCCCATGGAAAAATGTTTTTGATTTTAAAAAAACCTCACAGTATGATAAGACTTTAAAAATTGGACACTAGAGCAAACTAGAGACTATAATTAAAAGAGAACAGTAGTCAAACTTCACTTTCAACAATGAAGCAAAATATTTCAAACTTGGATACACTGAAGGATATTTTGACCCAGAATTTAAAAGTATCTATTTCTATAAATAGACTATATTTAAAAGATGTTATAAAAGAAGAATATGTTTCCCTGTGATAAGACGAACAAGCCAATAAATTTAATAATAAATGAAGGATTAAAAAATGTTTTTTTCTGACAAGTGACTGATCTGAAAATGGATTTAAAAATGACAGAATACAAGAATGATATGAAAAAAGATGCTACACTAGGCATACAAAAGAAACTGGTTGATGTCTCACAGGGAGCATACAAATAACAAACCAAAAGAATGACATGGATAACTTTTCTATATTGGATTTACAAAACAGACTTGTTAAATCTTTGAAAATTTTTATGAGAAGGGATAAAAAATAATAATCAAGTGCTAGAACAGTTGAAAGGACTAAAAATTAAGATTGACGAAAATAAAAGGAAGGAATATAAAGTAATTTCCTGGGTTATTTGATCAAAATTAAAATAAACATGTTATAATCTGTGGTAGCCCTTAAATAGACTTTTACTGATCAGGACTGAACAACAAAGTTTAAGGAATTGTTTATAGATAAGAGATGCAATATGGGAAGAATATAATAAGTTACCAAATTGTTTATACTTGTGATAAAGGGAGAAGCCACCTCTTTGTACATTTTTTTCTTTTTCTTTACTGTATTCTTACTTTTCCTTTCTTTTTTTTTTTCTGTGCTTCTATTTTTTCTTTTTCATTCTTTTATTTTTTATTCATTTCATCTTTTTAATTGTCATTTTTAATAAAATTACTATTAAATTACTATTAGTATTAAAATTACTATTTTTATGCAAACAAACATGAAAAATAGTTACACTTCTAAGATAATGATAATTTCAGTTAGAAAGCTAGAACATTCATATATTCTTCTATAAGATGTAGGTTGGCTGAATTTTTTAAAAAATAAATGGAACTTTGTGCATGGATTGCTTCTGTCAAGTGATGTGATTTTTACTGATTTCTCAGGTAAGACCAAAGTGCCTAATTGAGAAGGGAGAGTGTTTTCAAGCCATGAGAATAGTAATAGCATTTAGACTTATATACTGCTTTATAGCCCTCTCTAAGCGGTTTACTGAGTCAGCATATTACTCCCAACAATTTGGGTCCTCATTTTACCCACCTCGGAAGGATGGAAGGCTGAGTCAACCTTGAGCCTGGTGGGATTCGATCTGCCAAATTGCAGTAGGAGTAGCTTGTAGTACTGCACTCTAACCACTGCACCACCGAGGCTCCCTATGGTGGAAAATGGGTGAATCTTTAACATTCAATCTTTACTAGAAAGCTACAGGAGTTCTTGTGAAAATGATGCAGCATGTTTGTTTCATTTTGAAAATGACAATCAACAGAGGTCTTGAAGGATTAGTGTGGTCTACCTGCCTCTTAAAGAAGAATGAAACTGCTTGCATATTATTATGCCCAATGAAGTAACTCTTGAGATGTATTCCAAAATAAAGTCACAATGAATGTAAGTAGTTTTAAATACTCTGAATCATCCAGCAAGTCAAATGTCAAGAAAGGCTTGCAAAACTGCATCCCTTTCTTAAGGAAGGTTTATTTATTTATTTATTATTTGTTTTTTTTACTTTATGTTTATTTATTTATTAAATTCTTATGCAGCTCATCTCTCCTATAAGGTGACTCTAGGCAACTTATTCTGGGTGTAAAATGCCTGTTGTAGTTGTTCTGAGGAAATGGGGCATGAAGAAGCCAAAATGGCTACTGAATTATCTGCAACAACCACACTGGGGAGATAGGGATTCAGGACTGGACTCCAAGGATTTTTCTGGCATTAAAATGAAGTTTACTGAGTACATAAAGTTTGAAGTATGCCATTTTAGAGGGAAAAGCATCAGCCTCTTATTCTGCATACTGAAATAGACCAGATTCAAGGTATGTGTTCACCTGACCTTGCACTGGTTACTTTGTAAGAAATCTGCAGATATTCTTGGTCAATTCTAAATTACATGGGTAACAAGCACACTCTAATAGATGATGTCAGGACAGAGAACATTTTTGGTGGTCCAAAGTTCCTTATTAAAAATATAGTTTTATTCAGTTGTACTAGCTGTTGAGAAAAAAAAGGCAGAAGTCAGAAAATTGCCTTAAAACTTCAGAGAGTAAATACAGCTCTCAAGTTGAAATCAAAGGTAACAGCTTGTGCAGCAAAAAAAAGCAGACTGAATCTGAACAATGGATGATGAATTGAGAATCCAATGTCTGCCTGAGGTGAAAGGTGGACTTAAAAGTTGGAATTTAAAGCAGCACCCACTGTGAGACCAGAATTGCAAATTTAGGAATAATTTTGTAGTTAAAAATAGGCAATCCCAAGAAATACTGTACATTTTCATAAAGCAGGGCTTCTCCCAGAACAATGTATTATTAAAAAAAACCAACACTATATAATTGACTTTATGTAAATTAAAGGCATCATACAAGGAAGTTTTAACTTTGCCAACTTTCTGCTTTCTGGTAAGTCACATATTTTAATCTATATATCACTAAAACTAGAAGCATTAGATGGATAAATGGGAAAAATTAGTATTTGTGAATCTATCACATATAAAGCACTAATTAACAAAACTAAATGCTTGTTAAGATTGATTTATAGCACAGGTCTGATGGATTTTGTGCTGCTCCACAAAACCTGGCAACATTATATGATGTTGCACAATCAGTATCTTGAAGCAGCAGGGAGGTGTAAAAATTTATGCGCTCTGGGTATTTATACAGTAATGGTGAGATGAAACTACTATGAATGTCTCTGTGGGCGTGGCCTGGTGGGCATGGCAGGGGAAGGATATTTCCCATGCCCTCCCCACCCCACTAACCTGCTTTCCAGTTCTGTTCTCCTGTGCAGGGCAACAAAAGAAGACCCAGTCAATCAGCTGGGACTCAGGAGGCAGAGAATAGATGGGGACGGGACCAGTCAGAGGTGGTATTTTCCGGTTCTCTGAACTACTCAAAATTTCCGCTAATGCTTCTCCGGAACTGGTCAGAACCTGCTGAATACCACCTCTGCATTGTTCCTCTGCATATGGAATTCTCCTGTATAAGATTCAAGGACAACTGAAAGGAGGGCATGACATCATGCCAGATGGTTAGATATCCCAAGGTTATTTATGTATGTCATGGGAGAGGCAGAGTACCTGCTGGATTCATTGGCAATAAAGGTTGTGTACCTAGTTAGATCCAACTGGCACTCAACATCTACTACACATTGATTAATGAGTTCTTTGGCCTGATCATATCCAATGCTGAGTAGAAGGTCTGGAGAGAACCCAAAGTTGAGATTTTAGTTACCACTGCCTTTTCCATGTGGACTGAAAATCATCCCTCACAGTTAACAGATCAAGCCCAAGGGGGAAAAGGATAGTTTGAGCCAATAGTTGAATATGGTCACCCACACTCTAGAGTCTAGTTTTTACTTTATGAGGCCTGTTTCCAATCTCAGAGTGGATCAAAGAGATATTTGGGGACTTGAAAGTCCAGTCTTAGGTACTTGGATTGAACAAGTTCTAATGGAGCAAAATTGGAGAAGATGCCCTTTTGGGCACCATAATGTAGTCTAGTACATGATGATGTAATTTCTCTTGGGCAGTATGCATTCCACTCATTTTAATTTCCCATTGGCTCTAATATGTAGGTTGAGGGGAAAGCAGAAGAAAGAATAACTATGCTCACCTACAATTCCTTCATTTTTTAAATTAATTACTAAGCAGATCTGGATTAATTATAGTTATTCTGATGAGCCACTTCAAATTTCATTAGGCAATCCTCATCCCTATTCACTGAACTAGCCAATTAAGCCTCTCTTATTATCTATGGCAGGAATGTCAAACTGATGGCACACAGGCTGGATGCTTCACATGCAGGCCACACCTACTCCAGCTCTGCAAAGGGAAAAAAACATCACGAAACGTTGTGTGACGGCAATGTGATGCCATGGGTTCAAAATATGTTATAGAAGACTGTGGCTTTCAATTTAAGAGGAATAAATGACAAAAAGCATAAATAATGAATGAGTTGAAAGAAAAAAAAATAGGCAGAAGATCTGAAGAGAAGGGAAATGTAAGGTTAATTATGCATGGAAGAACTAAATTATTTATTAAAATGTATGAACTGGTGTCATTCACGTTTTTGTATATGAAAATGAAAATAGAAATATGTAGAGTGCTGGTAATTGCATGTCAGGCTCCAGTGACAATGGAAGAACCAGGGATAAGTTCTGAGAAAAGATTCACAACACTCTGTTCTGATTGTGCAATTATTCTGTTAGGTGGCATGAATGGTTGGTTGAAAACATAACAAGAAAGTAAAGAAAACACAATTTGCTTGCTAGAAATATGGAAAGAATAAGAATCTAGATTGCTTACAGCAGAGTTGCACAACCTTTCTAGCTTTGTGGACCAGTGGGGGGGGGAATGGATCTGCATGGGGGGTGGGCAAGTGCGCATGTGCATGCAGCTCCATTTGCATGAGCGGCATATCTGCACACCTGTCACTCACACAAATAAGCCCGTACATACAGGCTCATCTGCTGCTTGCCCAAGTGGGGATGTACATGCATACACAGTAGCCCGCCACTTCCGTGACCCGGTTCCAAAGATCTTAAGGTCTGGTAGTAGACCGTGGCCCATGGGTTGGGCACCACTGGCTTACAGAATATCTGATTACCAAAAGGTCCATTTCAAATACATGGTTTAACCACAGAGCCATATATAGGGCAAAGGAATGAATATAAACCTAACAGCAAAATTTAAGGTTAAACGTTTGTAGTGATGTGGCTACAGGAAACTGAGCTTGTTCTTTATGGAAAACCCATTAATCACAAATATAAATTCATCTTGGTCAGTTTATAGACAAAAGATCCAATGCAAGTTTCCCTGATTTCAATTTTGTTCTCTTTACTACAAAGAAATAGGATATTTTTTTAAAAAAAACTGACAGTCAGTAAAACCTGATTTTCACTAGACTGCAAATGGATAAAGCAGTCTTCAAAAGCACTGTAACAATACTAAACTAGATTAGAGCTCAAAAATTATGCAGGAAATGTTGTTTTACCATCTGGAAACATTCACAATTTTAAAAATTCATTATTTTCTTCCAACATATATTTATCATTCATTCATACATTGTAATCGATAGTTTAAAAGTTAATTGTACAGGTAATTATCAACTTACAACTACTATTGGGGCCAGAATTTCCATTGCTGAGCAAGGCAATTGTTATGAAAGTTATATCCAATTTTATTACCTTTTTTGCAGTGGGGGTTAAAGACTCTGCAACCGTTAAGTGAATCATCCAGTTATTAGGTGAATCTGGCTTCTCCCATTTACTTTACTTGCTAGAAGTTGGCTGGGTAGGTTGCAAAAGGTTTATATGAACCCAGCATTGGAATCATATAAAACCTTTGTAATACATGCCAGTTGCCAAGCACTGAAATTTTGATCATGGGAAGCTGCAATGGTTATAAGTGCAAGGACTGATTGTAAGTTATTTTTGTAGTGCCATTGTAACCTCAACTATTCACTGAATGAATAATTGTAAGTTGAGGACTACCTGTAGTTATGGAATCAGTACATTCAAAACATCTGGAGGAATGTTAGCATTTCAAAAGACAACTAGTTCATTTCCTATTTTTCATACAGATAGATGAAAAAAGTTTGTTATGCCAAAAATAGGCTGAATATTAGGAAGATAGTGTGACAGACTATATAACCTGTGCTGATGCAATGAAACACTATCAGGTAAATCTTAAAAAAAAAACACTTTAAAAGATAAATACAGTGACAAGTATATTTTAAATGAAGGAAGGCCATTTGCTTGGACAAAAATAAGCTAGTTAATGGGTAATGGATGATGGGTTTTATTGACAATGACTGCACAGAGACCCTCTTCTAAAACTGTCAAATACAATCTTTCTCCTCCACTCTTTTAGTTGCAGAAAATGAAGTCCAAGAGATTATTTGTCTCAATGACAAACCACTTCAATAGATTCTGTTGAAATATACCATATTCAAATTGATTTCTACAGCATACTTTGCAATAATGTGAACCATTTTAAACACAATGCCTGCTAATTTGTTTAATTTTATGAAAGAGCTTCAGCAGGACATTCTTCAAATAGAATTTTACTAAATTATTATTTTGATTTATTTTTTTTAAAAAAAGCATAGGGTATGTTTAATGTTGTCTGAGAAGCACCTTCTTTTCTAAGTTGAATTTCCTACTGCAGTGCAGGAGTTATTTGTAATAACAGCCTGTAAATGATTTGTCGGGAGAGTCCTTCCCTTTATGGCAATCTATTACAGTACACTTCAACCACTTCTTTGGATTACACAGAATGCTGCAGTGGTAAAAAAGCATGGACAGCTGCCTTAATTTTTCAGATTCATAACAGTCCACTGACTTCATTAGAGTCCGTAGTATCCTAGATCCTGTTCTACAGAATGACTTTCCATAACACACTGAGAGACAGTAGTGTAAAGTTTGGTTATATTTGTGCTGGTGACAGTAAAATTAACTGTCAATATTATGTTGCTCTTGCATGACATTCATGATTATTTAAATAAATTCTACTACTCCATCTTTTTAAAATATATATATATATTCAATATATTTTACCTGCGTGGATCAGTTGAAAGGCTCTTTCTTGTTTCCAAGGAAGTCCTGAGATAGTTGTAAAAAAATACAAGAATATTAAACATATAATAATAGATAAACTTATGAAAATATTCTTACACAAATTATCCATCAAATTATCTATATATTGTAAACTATATTTTAAAATATTAAAATTAATTTTAAATAAAAGCTTTAACATATAAAAGGTCACAAAAAGTATTAGTTTAACATCATTTTTATAAATATCTGAAATCTGAAGTATTTATAATTAATGATTCTATATTGTCATTTTATAATGACATTCAGATATATACTTGCATTATTGCTATATTTTATCTAGTCTATTTGACTGATAACTAGCATATTTCTCTTTGTTTACATGTTGCTCCCCAAATCTTCAATTTCAGAAGAAACACTTAGCAGGTCCTAACATAAAGATCTACACTAATTAAGGCAATATAAACAATTTGAAAGCAGAAAGTAGAAAGTAATCTATACATGAGTAAAGATGCCTTATGGAGATATATATGAGCTACAGATTATGTCTTTATATAATGTTAAATCTGAAGATTTTTATTATATCCCATAATTTCATATGTACCAACTCTAATCTTATTGCAGTTAATTTCTGAGAAGAAGCCTTATATACATAAACTAAGTGTTTTAGAATCATTCTTTTTATTAATATGTTGCTAAAATGTTGCATTAACTTATATCTATTACCTTCACTCTTGACATTTTTATTAAATGGTTAAAAATGCAATTATCTTTTCTTTCACCACAGGAACAGATGGATCTTTATAGATCAGCTGCTTTAAAGCCTGGTATTTCATTTTAGTTTAGAAGGGGAAATCTGTTTTGCATGGTTCAGTTGAAAGACTGGACCTGAACTAGGAGCACATAATTTAGCTAACTCTCACTTGTAAGATGATCAAAACATTGTGATCATACAGACAGCTGTCAAATACTCTCATGCAGATGCATATAAATATACCACAGTTTACAGATTCTGTTTAAATGCACCTACTCACATAAAACATGTTCACACGTTTACAAGTTGTTTTCATAAATAGTTTAAATTAGGATAAACATTCATACCATCTCATCTGAAAACTACCGGTAGTGAACAGTTGTATTTTGTGAGCGTGAAATCATTTTTCTTAGTTGTTCCTTCTACAGTCTTTTCAAATTCAATGAAAACATTCCCAGAATTGATTGTAAGAGAACCAAAGGTCAGAGTAGCAATACAAAGACAAGAGGTAAAAGATAAAACTTGCCTACTCATTTGCCTTAATATTTTGAATCATTGGAAAATGAAAATGAAAGGTGTTTCTTATTCTGGAGAGACAATTTTAATTTGCAAATTATTATTATTATAGGCAAACCTTGACTTACAACTGTAATGGAGCATTATGGTTGTAAGTTATGACAAAGGAGGTCACCCACAGGATGGACCCGATTTTACGAACTTTTCTTGTAGTGGTCACTAAGTGAATGACCACAGTCATTAAGCCAATCCATGGTTATTAAGTGAACACTTCAGTTATTAAGCAAACTGCATTGTTTGCTATAGGCTGTTTTTGAAAGAAAAAAAACCAAAACAAAATAAACACTGGTTTTCAGCAAAAATGTAATAAATTGTGATTATATGATTGTGGGCAGGTGTGGGATTCTACCAGTTCGAACCGGATCAGGTGAACCCCTTGTTCCCATGTTCAGCTCGCTCTGAACTGGTTCACTGAAACGAGGAAGTGAGCCCAGCCACCTGTCCCTGTTCTTTCCTGTGCTTTATGCCTTTGTTTAGAGTACAGCTGATTCGCATGGCAGAGCTGTTTGCCGCACCTCCGCTGTTTTCTTCACAGAGAAACTGTTGAAGGTAAGTATGGTCTTGCCTTTTTAAAAATGCGGAGCGCGCGTTTGGCGTGAACGCGCTATCACCGAACCAGTTGTTATACCAGTGGAATCCCACCCCTGATTGTGGGATGTTGCAAACAGCTGTAAATGCGAGCCAGTTGCTGACTACCAACATGTGCTCATGTGATGGGAGGAGGGGGGCATCATAACTAGGTTATAAATAGTTGGGCAGTTTGTTGTAACTTTGAATGGTCACTAGGCAACCAGTCGTAAGTCAAAAAATATGTGTACCTGGTATTTACTGGTTATCTCTTTGGCCAGGACAACCATCTTCCTTTTCTGTTGATACATATTATATCTGTTTTTAATTTTGTACATTGCCTAGAGTCATCGATCAATTGGTTGGACTTAAAATGTAAATTATACATAAAAAAGAAATAAATATCCCTCATGGAAACATGTAGCCTACTTCAATATGGAGCATCACCTTGTGAAAAAAGCCACATTACAAATGAACACTTCCCAACTAGTCAGTTCTGGTTCTTTTAATTTTTGGTATTCTGGCACTTTCTTTCTTTCTTTCTTTCTTTCTTTCTTTCTTTCTTTCTTTCTTTCTTTCTTTCTTTCTTTCTTTCTTTCTTTCTTTCTTTCTTTCTTTCTTTCTTTCTTTCTTTCTAAATAGTACCCTTCTAAAATGAGAGAAATTAAACCTCTTTCTAAAAAAGAACAAGGGTGTCTACCATAAAAGTCAGTTAATACCGTATGCCTATGACAGATTGCAATGAGGTTGAGAGTGAAGGAAGTCTCTAGACACAAACAATCAGCAGATGGGAGAGATTGTTATAGGCTTATCAAGGAAATGGATTCCGTGTCCGTCACACAGCCTGGGAAGAGTAAAAATCAAAAGCTTTCAAGAAACCTGTTTTAATGAAGGAGGACAAGAGTGATTCTTGCTTTCCCTGATCCTGCTTTGAAGGTAAGACTTGAAAATGCCCCTAGCTTAGGAAACAATTACAGGACCAGAAGTGAAAAGAAAGCAGCTTTGACTTAAAGGCAAAAGAGTCCTCTCTCAGCCAGGTTGGTACTTCAATTGCATTTTCAATTAAACACATGCCCCAATCTCATCTCCAAAATCTTATTTCATTTCCGAACAACATTTAACATAATAGCGTAATTTGAATTCTAAACAACAATGAATGCGCCAAGATTGAACAATTCTGAACTAAGTGCATAACTAAATAGAACTGCATATGTTTAGTCTTAGGAACAGAAGGAGTAGAGGGTGTCATGATAGCAGCCTTCCAATATCTGAGGAGCTGGCACAAAGAAGTTGGGGTCACCCTATTTGCCAAAGAATCTAAAGGACAAAACGGATGGAAGCGACATCCAACCAAGAACTAAGGAGAAATGTCCTGACAGTGAGATCAATTAATCAGTGGAAGAGATTGAACAGCCATTTGTCTGGAATACTACAGGGTCTCCTGCTTAAAAGAGGGTTGGGCTAGAAAACTTTCAAGGTCCTTTCCAACTCTGTTATTCTGTGTAATAACGCAGAAACAATTACAGATTTAATCATGACTCTGGAAACTAATTAAAAAAACCCTAACAAAACTTAAGTTTTGTGCTATTTTTCTGATTTGCCAAAAAGGGGGACTATATTTTTAAATTCATAGCAGTCCAAAGCCTGCAAAATATTTAATTCTATTTTAGGAAAAAACGTATTCCAAAACATCTTGTAGCTAACAAACTAAAAATGTCATTTTAAATGCTAGCTCAAGTATTTTTGCTTCTTTTTGTTTGCTTTCACTGATCCAGTGAAATTATGATCTTGCAATTCTTTGTTAGAATGAGACCTGGGAATTGAAAAGAGTGAACTTAGTTTACTTGCAGATAAGTCTTGTCTGCAATATAACATATAAAATTATAAATGAAACTGTACTAAGAATACTCTAGATTGCTTCTACAATATTTAAACATCTTTCTGCCATCCTCATTAAATGGTACTTTATATAATGAAGATATGTAAATTAGATACTAAATTGGACTGATTAGCTGATCACCTCTGTAGAACCTTTACTGTGACACTATGCAATTTTTATAAAACCTGTGAAAATTAGACACAGATATAAAATAAGCATTTGCTCTTTTAGAAGCAAAAGAAGATGAAAAGTAAACATAGGTTCTGTAAATGATTGCAATCTTCTTAACAACATCTGACTGTACATATTTAATTGATTAACAACTAACTCTTAATTCTGGGCTGATTTTGTTTTTGGAAGGGAGACCAAAAGACATCCTAGGGCTGTAGGTTAGTGTAGTATATTATAAACCATTCTGTCAGAAGGCAGTAGCAAATTATTTTTATATATTTTCCAAGAAAATTAAGTGGCTACAGTCACAAAGTCAGCATAATGAGCTTTACTCAAAGGACACATTATTTTATTTATATAATTGAAGTTTCTCTTTCAAGACAACTTTACTGATAAAAGAAAACAACTTTTCTGATAGACCATTTATCTTGAAACGAGACTTTATCTGTGTGAAGCATAACCCAGTAGCCAAACTCTCTCTGCAGAAAGTGTACTTTTACATCTTAAGGTATATTTTTGCTAAAGTATGATGTTGCCTTTATAGGTTAATGACATAAAAAGTTACAAAAACCAGAACAAAGGCAGGACATCTGCTTGAAATATTACAGCAAGTAGTTTTAAGACAAAACAGCTAGAATCTCAGTGGAAAATGATTTCACAAGCACATTTTAGCTAAAATATCTCATGACACAGAGATTTAACTGTCAACAGATGTGTTTAAAGAACCAGGTCTGCCTCAAGAATATAACCAAGACCAAGTTGCAACATATAAAATAAGCTCAAAACAGAATTCCTACTAATACTGTGGTTTTCATTACAAATGATGGCATTTTAGCATAGCTAAATTGATGTACTTTCCAATGTTGTCCATTTATCTACCTGATGACTCATAAATGGAAAAAATATGGAAAATGATATGTGCACCACCTTTTTATATTTGGTTTTATAGTTCTACTTCAAAATTTTGAAAAATTATTGGCCAACTTAATATAAAGAAAGCCACGGACAAAAAACACAGATGTCCTATTAATCTCATACTGAAATTAAGTCTGAATCATAGCATTTTCAAGCTTCCCTCTCTATTGACAACAATTAGTCAGAACTATCTGGATAAAAAAACAAGGTTTATAAATAGCATCCTATGCTATCTATAGCATCCCATGATACTATCTTTCTTTGGCTGTATTGCCCATTGCTGTGCTGAATCATTGACTGATTAAAGCTATTGTCCATGTGACTCAGGCAGACCGATCTGCATTTGTTTCTTCAAAGAAAGGCATGACAAACCTCTTCATACTGATGCCAAAATATATGGATTTGACTATAAAGTCACCAGAACTCTACCTTGACGTGAAGGAGATTTTACATTCTAGTTGTTTCCTTACCTCAGAATAAGTTAAGACATATAATCATGGACTTGAAATAAATCATAACAATTATTTAGTTCAACTCTCTATAGCACTATGTAAAAAACAACAACCCAATGAAATCACATTTGAAAGATAACCATTCAGCTACTTCTCATAAACCTATAAAGACAGAGAACTCACAACCTCCATAAACTATCCTACTACTAAGCAAACTTGTTATATTTTTTCCCTCATGTTTAAATGAAAAATCTGGGTTGCCGCCATTTATACTTATTATTTTTTGCTTCTGTGGGAAAGAAAATTATTTCTGACTATTTCCCCAGAGGCATTCTGTCAGTCAATATCAGTAAAAATGCTGATATTATGTCTTCTCTGTTTTCTTTTATCCAGATTGACTATCACAAGTGCCTTAAGCCTGTTCCCTAAGGCATAACCTCAAATCCCTGTATCATCCAAGCTGCCCTCTTCTGGACCTATTCTAACTTGTGAATACCTTTCTGGAGATGTGGTGCACACAATCATACATAGCACTGTAGGTGTAGTCTCAACAGCCCAGTGTAAAGGAGAATAGGATGTTTTATTCACATAGTTGTTTTTCTCCTTAAAATTATATGGAGTTAGGGTCCTCCAATTCAGAGCTCCAACAACCATCTAATCGAGATTATTTCACAATAAAGCTGTGCAACATTTCTTTCCTCAATTTCTCAGCTGTTCTTTAAAGGAGTCATATATTTTCCCAGGCTTGCACTATAGTCATGTAGACTCAGAAAAATACCCATTTTAATTAAGAAGGCTCTAAAGAAGTTGCAAAGAAATATAATCGTGTCATTATCTTCTTTATGCCCCTTTGATTCAAACATGTATTTCCAAAGCTAATACAGTTACCATGTGGGTTCCAGGAAAAAACAACAACAGTTTCTTAAGGAACAGTTTATAGGTACAAGTAAATGTCCATGCCTAGTTTGGTTCCACACACTCCAGAAATGTTTCAGATTGACGTTATCTAGATCCAGAATTACATTAGAAAAACAGAGTTCTGTTCTCTCTCAGCCTAGCCAAGGAACACACAATGGCTATTTGCCCTCCCATTTTTCAGCAAAATAGGATAAAATTTGCAGGAACATCAACTTATGTAGGGAAGGTGCAAGTTAAATTTAATAGTAACCAATAAGAGGTTTTCAAGTTATAGATCTTTTAAGCCTGTATTTTTTTTAAAGGATACATTTATAGTTTTGCTGTACTGGAGGAACATATGATTTGCATTGACAATACTTCATACTGCATGAATAAATGAACCAATAGTTGAGAGTAATTTTGTGCAAAGGGAGGGTATACTTTTCCTAATACAGTAGAACCTCTGCTCACCAACATTTCTGACCACAACCAAACCGGGTTCTGACTCCCCCCCCCAAATTTTTTTGTGTGTGTGCCCAATTTCCCCTTCTGAGCCAATTTTTTTGTATGCACCAAATTTCCAAAATTAGGTCTGGGTCACAACCAAATACTGTTGTGACCAAACTTATGGAACAAATTATGGTTGTGACCAGAGATTCTACTATATATTGGGAATTGTGAGGAAGAAATACTTATAAAGAATAAACATGCTGAGGACTGTCACGGAGTAAACCTGTTGAAGGCTAGATGCCAATATGCTACAGTGCTTAAGTTTTTGGACTAAGAATGGAATTCCAAATTCAAGTTTATCATCAGCTAAACTTGTCTATTTGATCAGGGTTGTAACTGTGGGGGAAAAATGAAGTGAGATCCTAACACAAGCTGTCTTCAGCTCCTGGAGAAAAGCCAGGATATAAATCTAACACAGGCACAAACAAATAAAATGAAGATGAGCCAAAACCACACTGAGAAGTCTATAGTGAGGATGAGAATATTTCCTCATTCCATGAGCATTCTATTCTGTCTGTCTGGATACTATTATTTGGGCTTACGAATAATTGCCTGGTTAGAAGGATCCCTCTGATTTGAGGGGAGCATTGTTATTGTATCTGCTATTCGTCCATGTCCCCACAGTGTGGCTTTAGATAAAACAATATGATCAGTATTCTTCTTCTTCTTCTTCTTCTTCTTCTTCTTCTTCTTCTTCTTCTTCTTCTTCTTCTTCTTCTTCTTCTTCTTCTTCTTCTTCTTCTTCTTCTTCTTCTTCTTCTTCTTCTTCTTCTTCTTCTTCTTCTTCTTCTTCTTCTTCTTCTTCTTCTTCTTCTTCTTCTTCTTCTTCTTCCTCCTCCTCCTCCTCCTCCTTCTCCTTCTCCTTCTCCTTCTCCTTCCTCCTCCTCCTCCTTCCTCTTCCTCTTCCTCTTCCTCTTCTCTGACTAATGTATTGCCAGGGTTTGCAATATCTCTGAGTAAGTAGTTTACAAAGATTCAGAACATGATAATTCTGAGCACATTAACCAAACAGAAGGGAATGGATACCTGTACCTTAGTTCAGGCTAGGCTCAATGTATACAGCTTTTAAAAACCTAAACAATTAAGAAGTTGTGATTTAATAGGCTGATTTTTTTTAAAAAAATGTGTATAAATGTTAATAACTGGCAAGTGCTTAGACTATTCTTCAGGTTTCTTGGCAAGTTTTCAGAAGTGGTTTGTCCTTGCCTTCTTCCTAGGGCTGGGAGAAAGCAACTGGCTCAAAGTACCCAGCAGACTTTGTTCCGAAGGTGGTCTCTGATCCTTACCCACTACACCAAACTCGGTCTCTTAACAAAAATACTTAAATACTTGAAGGCATCCTATTTTCTTGAAAAACTAATTGAGGGAACATATGAATACACAAGAAACAGTTATCTTATGTCTAACTAGAAGGAGAATAGCCCCTTTGGAAAGGATTACAATTTTTCTAAAAATAGTAAGATGAGGATTAATTAATTAATTCAAAATAACATCCAACTTGCAAATTGCTTTTGAAAGAAAGCTAAGAACTGAGCTTTTTTTCCCCTTAGCTTTTCAAAGAAACTAAGGAAGCTGAAGAACTTAATTATCAATGTTCATACAAAGGTTTTACTGAGGACATTAAAAAAGAGAATTGTGTTGCTTTGCCCTTTGGTGAAAATAAAACAATAAACATAATCCAAGGAAAGACATTGTCATTTTTCTTAGAGCAGTGGTCTTCAAACTTGAGATACCTAGGGAACCCTTAACAATGTGAAAATTCAGTACAGAATCAATTATTAAATATGCTTTATGTAGTACATTTTATGTAAACAAAATAAATTACAAGTATGTTGCAATAATACATTTCATATAATGTAAACAGAAAGTGTCATGCTGAATCCTGGATGACTCTCTGGGAAACCTAATATGAATACAGTACCATGGACTTAGAGCAAACTGTAACTGAAATGTTTATATTTGTGGCCCCTAAATATTTTTACAGACCTCTCCTTGACTTTATTGTTCACTTTCCCTATTCAGCAGGATGAGGGAAGGGACTCCTGCCTAATAAATTCTGAGAATTACAAAAGTCTGGTCACACTTTTGTTTGGTCTGAAATTATAAGAATCCCCCAATATAGGTCAAGAGCCAGTTTGATGTAGAGGTTGAGTCACTCTCTCTCTCAACTCTAGGAAGAAGGCAAGGACAAACCAGTCCTGAAATCTTGCCATGAAAACTACAAAGATTTGTCCAGGCAGTTGCTAGGAGTCAACACTGACTTGAAGGCACACACACATGCCTTCACACATTTCTCTCACATTATCAAGGGAAGAAATTAAATACATTTGAATTTCTAAAATACATGAAATTTAAAGGAAACATAAAGGATGTCAAGAGAGACATGAAACCCTCTCATGGGGACTTCTGGTGGTGAGGTCACAGCGGAGCGGAGCAGGAGAGTGATATCTGCAATCCTGTATCTGAATTTTCATGCTTGAAAGCTCTCAGAGGCATCGTGAAGCTTGGAGAGACACACGAATTAGAAGGGGAAGCCTAGGAGCAGAGTGGAGGAAAGCAACTTCCCACTGCGATGAGGAGAAGCCCTTTGAATCTGGTGTGAAAGAAAGCCGGCATCTACAGCGGGTCTGAACCTGTGACAGCCAGCTGCGATCAGGAAGCAGGAAAGTGGATCAATGCAAGACATCAGAAGAAGAATGGCAGACTGGAACAGTTTTTGAGAGGTGAGAGAAGAGAGTCCTGTGAAAGACTTCGACAGAGGGAGTCTCCGGAGAGAGTGAATATAGCGGCTAATTGGCGGGGGATAGTGGAACGAAAGGGAGAGGAGGAAATAGAACAGTTTGACAGCTGAGAGAGAGCACCGCGGAAGAAAAGATCGAGACTCTGTGAATAAAAACTGAAAATTTCTACGATTTGGATTGATTACTAGCAGAGCAGAAAAGAGACATTAGAGAGAACAATTGGAACCTTAATGGAGAACTGTAGCTGAATGGAGAGTGGAACCATTTTGATAGAAAGCTGCGACTGTGCAATTTGAGAGTGAAAGTGACTAAGTAGTTAAAGACAACTGAGGAAACAGGAAATGAGGAAAGTAATGTGACGGTGTGCAGAAGAAAAGGAAAGAAGAAGGAAGAAAGAAGAAAGCTGAATAATTTCTAAGTATTAAATTCAAAAGTGTATATTGATATATATATATATATATATATATATATATATATATATATATATATATATATATATATATATATATGGATCTTTGTTATTCTGATGTTTCCCCAGACAGATTGTATCAGCAATGTTGGTTCCCACTCGCATCTTCAGGCTGGTTGCTTTGCCAGTGCAAGCAGATTGCTTGCACTCGGCACTAAGAAGCACCAGCCTGGAAGATGGCGAGTGGGACTCTCGCCGAAACGTTGCCTAGATACTTTGAATCTTACGCTGGAGAAAACCCGAATAACCAAAGATCCACATACAAATACCACAGAGAACCTCAGAAAACATATATATATATATATATATATATATATGGTGTCTGCTTGGTTCGGGTATTTTCCCACGTCATTGTAGTTCTTTTAAAGTTGTAGCAACGTTTTTCAGCAGAATCTCATCTGCCATCATCAGGCTTCTGTATTGTGTCCGTCTGTGAGTCAGACTTTTACAGTAGTTTCAGATTTGAATTTGGGGCAGCCTATTGCTGTGCCAGAATGGTTTCTTCATCCTGATTGGTTGGGAGTCTTGGTCTGTGTTTATTGGTCTCGGAGTTTGCTGTGTTCTGCTTGATTGGTGTCTCTAATATCTTCTGTCTGTTTTTGGCTCTTTTTGTATCTTGATTGGCTGGCAGCATTGTGTTGCTTTAATGGAGGCCTTTAGTGCAGCAGCTTCGGGTAAATGGGCGGCTATCATTAGTTAGGAAGCTGGGTTTCATCTGGGTGCCTGGTTGGGGTGTGTTTGAGCTGGAGGTATCAGGGGATCTGTTTGTGCCCAGGTGTTTGCCTGGCTTGTGGTGTGGAGATTTTTTGTTTGTGAGTGCAGGCTTCCAAATGATTGACAGCCTGGTGGAATCATCTCTTCTGTTCATGCTTTCTGGTCTTTTTCAATCTCTATGGCTTCTCTGATGATTCTGTGATTAGGGTTTTCTATAGTGGCCAGGGTTTTGGTGCCATTGAAGCTGATGCTATGACCTGTGGCTTCCATGTGTTGGACTAGTGAGGAATTGTGTGTTCCAGATTTTTGACTGCATTTTTGTGTTCATCCAGGCGGGTGCTTATTCTTCTATTGGTCTGTCCAATGTATGTGGGCGGGCATGCACAGGGGACTCCTGTATATGCCTTGGTTTTCCAGGTCAATTTTATCTTTGGGGTTGCTAATATATATAATATATAATATATAATATATAATATATATATATATATATATATATATATATATATATATATATATATATATATATATATATATATATATATATATATATACATATATATATATATATTATATATATATAATATATATATATTCTGAGGTTCTCATGTATTTGTATGTGGATCTTTGGTTATTCGGGTTTTCTCCCACGTAAGATTCAAAGTATCTAGTGCAACGCCGGGCGAGGTCCCACTCGCCATCTTCAGGCTGGTGCTTTCGGCTTAGTGCCAATTTTATATATAAAATTTGTTTTCTGAGGTTCTTGCGGGTATTTGTATGTGGATCTTTGGTTATTCAGGTTTTCTCCCCGCGTAAAATTGGAAGTATCTAGCAATGTTTGATGAAGTCTCATTCATCATCTTCTCAGAGTTACATTCATCATTCATCATCATCATCTCAGAGTTACTCTGAGAAGCACAGAGCCGAAGACACAAGCCTGAAGATGATGAATGAGACTTCATTGATACGTTGCCTAGATACTTCCAATTTTACGTGGGAGAAAACCCGAATAACCAAAGATCCACATATATATTTGTAACGTTGAAACAATTTCCAAGAAGAATAAGGGAACATAGAAAGAAATAGAGATTCCTGGCTGCCCAACTGAATAAGAATAACTTCCTGTTCAAATGGCTCATCCCAGAAGGAATGTTAATATCATGGCATAATAATTTTTTTAAAAATAGACAGTATAGAAAAAGCGAGGGAATTTTTTGAACTGTATGTGGTATCAGGAGAAGACCAGAACAGCAATGAGGAAGTGGAAACTGGGAGCCAAGAAGAAGGTCGGATGGAAGAAAGAGAAATAGAACAAGACGAAAGAGAATAGGAAGAAGTGGAAAGAGAAGGCGTAAGAACGAGACACCAAACAAGAGCAAACAAGCTTCAACAAGAAACAACTACAGAGTAAGATGGCGGAAGAAATCAAATTGATTTCCATGAACATCAACGGTTTAAATTCACAAATTAAGAGGAAAAAAACGATAACTAAACTACAGAAACTGAACTTAGATATTATATGCCTTCAAGAAACACATATCCAGAAACATCAAAGTAAACTGTTAAAAGCACCAAAGTTAGGAGATTTATACGTATCTCTAGCTCAACAAAAAAAGAGGGGGATAGCAATATACATTAGGAAACATTTACAAGCAAAACAGGTATATGCAGATGAGGAGGGTAGGATTTTGATGTTAGAAGTTTATATAAATTAGAAGAAAATGTTATTGACAGTGATATATGCACCGAACAAGAAACAAGAAAAAATTTATACCAAACTATACAGAAAATTAGTAGAACAGGAATATGAGAACATATGACTGCTAGGTGATTTCAATGCAATAGCAAATTTAGGAAAAGATTACAATAATGGAAATCCAAGGAAAAAAGAGAAAGTATTCTATCAATTGGCGGAAGAATTAGGATTAAAAGATATATGGAGAGAAAGAAATTCAGACAAAAAACCACTATACTTACTATTCAGCACCACACACATCATGGTCAAGATTGGATATGTTATGGACAAATGGGGAAAAGGAACGTAATATAAAAGAAATAGAAATTGAATCTAACACATGGGCGAACCATAATCCCATTAAAATAATTTGTAAAGGATTGAAAAAAAAACAGAAGATGGGTGCTAAACCTAAAAGATCCTAAAAGAAAAATAATGTGTTAAGATGATGGAAAAAGAATTGGAGTTCTTTCTGACGGAAAACAAAAAACAACAAACATCAATTTCAAACCTATGGGACACGACTAAAGCATATATCAGGGGCCTAGCAATTTCATATAATACATGTAGATATAAGGAAAAAACAGGAGAACAATCTAAACTACTAGATACTCTTAAGGAGTTAGAAAAAACACTAGAAAAAACACAACATAATAAGACAGCAAATACAGAGAGGATAATGATTAGACATAAATTGAATATGTTAGCACAAGATGAATGGTTACAGGACATGAAAAAGATAAAACAGAATTATTTTGAACACGCGAATAATCCGGGAAGGTGGCTAGCCTGAAGGTGGCTAGCCTATAGACTTAAGAAAGAAAAAGTAAAAAGAGCAATTCAACAATTGAAAGACGCTGATGGTACACTACAACATCAAACTGAAAAGAAAAAACATATTGTTAAAAGTTTTTTTTGAGGAATTATATAGTAGGGAAGACGTACCAGAGGGAAATATCCAACATTACTTAGAAGGAAAAGGGCTACCTGTGATCCCAGAAGAGGATAAAGAAGAGATAAACAGGGAAATAACATTAAGAGAACTGCAAGAGGCAATCCTGAAACAGAAAAACAATAAGACACCAGGACCGGATGGTCTCCCAGGGGAACTGTATAAAATGCTCCAAGAAAAATTAGAAATGCCATTATTAGAACTCTATAATGAGGTACTGACGACAGCAAAATTAACTAAGTAATGGGGGGAGACATACATAACATTGATCCCAAAAGAAGATTCGGACCATCAATTAATTCAAAATTACAGGCCCATATCCCTTTTAAATGTTGATTATAAAATATTTATGTCCATAATGCCAGAAAGATTGAAAAAAAACCCTTAATCAGATCATTCATAGCGACCAAAATGGATTCTTACCGAATAGACAAATTTAAAATAATACCAGAATGGTATTGAATATAATAGAATATTATGAAGCAAACCCAGGAAAACAATTGGCAATGGTCTTCCTCGATGCACAAAAGGCATTTGACAATGTTAATTGGCAGTTCATAATACAACAATTAAAAAGCATGCAATTTGGCAATAAATTTATTAAATTGATTTCAATTTATACGACACAGACGGCCAGTGTAATAATGAACTGTGACAGAACGGAAACATTCAAGATCAACAAGGGAGTAAGGCAGGGATGCCCACTGTCACCCCTTCTCTTTATTCTTACCTTAGAAAACTTATTGGAAAACATTAGGAAAAATGTAGAAATCAAGGGGGCTTTAATTAAAAAGGAGCATTATAAGGTACAGGCATTTGCGGATGATATAGTATTTTTTTTGGGGGGGAAGATCCAGAGGATACGGGAGTAAAATTAATAAAGGAAATAGAGGAATTTGGCAAGGTCGCAGGCCTTAAGATTAATAAAAACAAAACAAAATTATTGACTAAAAATTTAAAAGATAAGCAAAAAAAAAAAAAAAAAAGAATTAGAAGGAAAATTGGGAATGCAAAGTGTGAAATAGGTAAAATATTTAGGCATTTGGTTAACAGCAAGATGCTCTTCAATCAAAAAAGATAACTATGACAAATTAATAATACAAATCAAAAAAGAATTGGAAATGTGGGGGAAATTACAGCTATCACTACCGGGGAAAATTGCGGCAATTAAAATGTCTACCCTACCAAAAATGCTATATCTTTTTCAAACTGTACCAATAAGATTGGATAAGACCTTTTTTTGGAGAATTAGATCAATTAATAAGTAAATTTGTTTGGGATGGGAAAAAAGCTAGGATAAAAATGAAATTGTTACAGGACAAAAGAGAAAGGGGTCGTGTTGGACTCCCTGACTGGGAAATGTATTATCAGGCTGTGGCTATGGATTAAAGATTGGATCAACCTGGAAAAGAGAAGAGTACTGTCGATAGAGGGTCACGACTTGCAGAGAGGGTGGCATACTTTCCTATGGGATGGGAAATATAAACAGCATGCATATTTTCAGAGACACATGATTAGAGATTCATTAATTCGGACATGGAACAAGATTAAAAAGAATCATTATACTAAAATACCGAACTGGCTGTCAACTATGGAAGCACAAATCTACCCAAATGCAATAGATCTGGGGAAAAAGAGGAATTACAAAGACCTATTAGACACACAAGGAAGATTAAAAACGAGACAAGAATTACAGCAACAAAATATGAAGATAGATTGGTGGCCATACATGCAAATTCAGACGAGATATCAGAAGGACAAAGAACAATTTGGTTTCTGCTTGGAAAAGCATCAATTAGATAAAATTCTACAAGAAATGGAAAAGAAAATGATTTCAAGAATATATAACTTTCTACTAGATTTTAAAATGGAAGAGGGGGTGGTCAAAGAGATGATGGTGGTATGGGTGAAAAATGTTGGCCACAATACAGACCTGGAAAATTGGGAGACAATGTGGGGATCAAATTACAAACTAATTACATCCACAGCATACAAGGAAAATCAATACAAAATGTTCTACAGATGGTACCTTCCTCCCGCTAGATTGGCAAAAATGTTTAACTCAGACCCAAATTGTTGGAAATGTGGAAAAGAAAAAGGCACTTATTTTCATACCTGGTGGACATGCCAGGAAGTGAAAAAATATTGGAATACAATTAGACAATGGATAGAAGAAATCATGAATCAGAAAATTGAATTTAATCTGGAAACTTTTTTATTAGGTATAATAACACAAAAATGCAATAAAACAGATAGATATATTTTGTTACATATATTAACAGCTGCAAGGATTTGGTACGCACAACTCTGGAAGGAAAAGAGGCTTCCACCTGAACGCATGGTTATAAAAAGAATAATAGATTGTATAGAGATGGACAGGCTAACAATGAAAATAAAAGACAGAGAAAATTCAATTTATTATAGGGCCTGGGATGCCTGGTATGAGTGGTTTAAAAATAAAATAAAATGGCAATTAGGAAAAGAATGAGGGAATATGTAAATATACCATGGAGAAGATTGAGATGTAAGGATATAAGATATTGATTTATAGTAAGAGTAAAATGTAATGGTAAAGGAATAAGTAAATACATATACTGAAAAATGTGAGGAGATGCAAAAGATGTCTTGATGTTGATAACAATGTATAAAGTTTTATTTTATGTTTTTAAAATTTGGAAACTTAATAAAATTTATTTTAAAAAAAACCCTTCATGGATCTTTTAGAAGGCTTTCATAGAAGTGAATATGATTTTGTCTGTTTTCTATCTCAAAACCACAACTATAAGTATATTGATGTAGCAAGTATAATTTAGAAGTAAAATTGTCTGGAAACCGTCTTGCCATCAAAAAATATGAAATCCAGCCACAGGAGTCCAAACATTTCAATCAGCTTGCTATGATCTTCTCAGCAGAGCTTTTAAATCTGCCATAACAATGAGAGTTGCAGAGAGGGAAGGGCCAGTGGGGGTCAAGAAAATTCAGTTCGCTTAGAAATGAAATCTTTTCCAGTGCTTCATACTATGGAAGTGAAATAATTTATCCTACATCACTTGAAAATGTTGCAACAGAGTTTGCTTACATAGAGTATATACATGATGGAATCATCACTCAGGCAACAAATTATGTTGCACTTTATAAGTGTTTCACAGCAAAATAAGTGCAACAATATTTTACAATATAATTGGAACACAAACCTTTAAAGCAGGGCTGTCAAACTCGCAGCCCACAGGCCCAATATGTCATGCGCTGACCACGTCCATGCCTGTTTAGCTAAGGGGGAAAAAGTCCTGATACCTGACATGATGCCAACATGACGACATGCGTTTGATACCCTACTCTAAAGTATCAAAACATAAAACTACAGAAAATGAATAAGTGGACTGCATCCTTGTTCTCCATTATTTTGCTATAGAGCTACATAGGTATATATGATATTCCCTTAATTTACTTAATATTGTCATACTTCCTACCTAGAGACTTATCAACTTGTCTTAGAAGAAGAAAAATGAGGGAACAATGGAAGTAGGTTCTGATGTTTGTAGAGTTTCTGTCCACTAGGGACATCAATGAGATGACATTTTAGTAGTACCAGGGAGGAGAAAAGTGAAGGACTGACTTCCATTGATAACTGCAATTTTCACAGTGCAGTATCTGTAACATTTCTAGTGGCAAGAAGGTGATGAGCAGCAGGGAGAAAGGAAAATAGCTTAACTCTTTTTTTTTTTTTTTTTTGCATACGTTTTTACACAAAAGGAAAAAAAGGTACAAAAATATTGTAAAATGCAGATTAGGAATGCCAATCAAAATACACGCACACACACACAAAATGGTAAGAGAACACCTATCCACTCTAAACCAATTCAAATCACCAGATGGATTACACGCCAAGGTTCTGAAGGAACTGGCAGACGTACTCAGAACTACTGAACCACATCTTTCAAAGATCCTGGAGCACTGGGAAACTATTACCGTAGATGACTGGAAAAGGGTTGATATAGTTCCCATCTTCAAAACAAAAAAATGGATCCAGGAAACCTATCAACCTGACATTAATACTTCTGGAAAAGATAATCAAGCAATGAATCTTGATTATCTATAGGCAAACAAAGTTATAATCAGAAGCCAACATGAGTTTGTCAAAAAGAGATCATGCCAGACAAATCCTATTGCATTTTTCAACAATGTAACAAAATTAGTGGATCAGTGAAATGCTGTGGATATAATTTACTCGGACTTCAGTAAGACATGATAAAGTAGACCACAATGTACTACTTACTACTTGATAAGATTGAAAAATGTGGGTTAGATAGCATAATCACAGATGGATTTGTAACTGTCTGACCAACCACATTCAGCATGTAGTCCTTAATGGAATCACATCTACATGGAAGTATGCAGTGAGGTACCACAAGGCTCTGTTTTAGGCCCAGTATTCATCAATATCTTCATCAGTGATTTAGACAAGAGGATAGAAGGGGAACTCAATTAATTCGTACAGAACCCCAAACTGGCAGGGATAGTCAACACTCCAGAAGATAGGCTCAAGATACACAAGGATCTTCATAGACTAGAACACTGGGCCCTATCTAACAAAAGGAAATTCAATGGTGACAAATGTAAGTTTCTACATCTAGGAAGGAAAGAAAAACAAAATGCAGCATTACAGAATCGGTGGTACCTATTCGCAAGTAGATCTTGCAAAAGGGATCTTGGTGTCCTAGTGGACAATCACTTAAATATGGGCCAGAAGTGTGCTACAGCTACCAAAAAAGCCAACACAGTCCTAGATTGCATTAACAGAGAGACAGAATCAAGATCACATGAAGTGTTAATACCACTTTATAATGCCTTGGTAAGACCACACTTGTAATATTGCATCCAATTTTGGTCATCCCGATACAAAACGGATGTTGTGACTCTAGAAAGAGTGCAGAGAAGAGCAAAAAAGATAATTAGTCAACTGGAAACTAAAACAGATGAAGAATGGTTGCAGGAATTGGGTATGTCTGGTTTAAAGAAAAAGAAAAGTGACATGATAGCAGTGTTTTAATATCTAAGGGGCTGCCACAAAGAAGAGGGTGTCAGTCTATTCTCCAAAGCACCCGGAGGTAGGACAAGGTACAATGGATGAAAACTAATCAAAGAGGAACCAACCTAAGGAGAAAAGAGAAATTTCCTGACAGTGAGAACAATTCATCAGGGGAATGGCTTGCTTCCAGAAGCTGTAGGTGATCCAAGACTAGAGATTTTTAAGAAGAGATTTGACAACCATTTGTCTGAAATGGTATTGAGCAGGAGGTTGGGCAAGAAGACCTTCCAATTCTGTTATTCTGTTGGAACATAATCAATTGTCTAGAACAGAGTTCTTTAACCTTTTGGGGTTGGTGGCCTGGAGGAGGGAAAGGCATCTTTACACATGCATGTATGCATGCAAAAGGGGCTGCGAGTATGCGTGCAGCTCACACGTCTATAGTAGCGCCCGCACGGTGCTTGCGGTACTGGTAGGGCAACGGGGTTGGCTAGCCACTCATGTGACCTGATGGCCAATAAGCCACGGCCCACAGGTTGGACCCTGGTCTAGAATATAGACAACTGATGTATCATAAAAAATAATAGATAATAACAGGTTAACTGTTATATAAAGATATCCAAACCTAGTAGAATAGTAGCAAATGGGACCTGTCTATAAACAATGTTTGTGAGTCATATATTGTCTAGTTCCCCATGAATTTCCTCTAATATTCTTTGAAATATGCTTAATCTAAATATTATAAAAATATTAAATGTATAAACAATATAAGACAAGAATAAAACTAATAGATTAAGATGATGCTTTGAGTGCATAAGTACTTGTATAGGGAAATAGCCTTAATACATACTTAAAAGAAACACTTCTTAGTGTTTTTCTGTGCTACATAACTTACATGATAACTGTTCCCTTGTAATTTCTAAAGAAAGCAAGCCTGTGGAAATTACTACGTGAGTAATCTTTGCTACCGTATGGAATGGAAATAAACATTTGCTTGTTCCTTTTTATCTCTTCTATTTATTCCTGAAAGTATAAAAATAGGAGAACCCATGGTGTGATCAGAGGATTCTGCAGGATTTTTGTTTGGAAGTCAGAAGTACAGTATTAGTACTTAATGTTTTATGGTCCACTGCAGCTCTTGTAGTTTGTGAGCAGTAGTTTCATTGTTTTTTTTGTTTTGTTTTGTCCCGCAGCTCCTTTGTTCTCACAATAAAAATCAATAGTGCTTTAGGCCTCTGTGTGTGTTCCCTCCATTTTTTTAAAATACCCACCTGAATTAGAAATTGCTTTTGAGGCTCTCCTGTATTGCAATACACAGACATTGTTACTGTGATGACCCAGAATGTAACACAAATGTAACAAAATCCAAAATGTAAATAAATGTCCTTTAATGCCTCCAGCTCGGCCCCACTGTTCAATAATTCTCAGTTGGAGATAAAACGTACTCAAAAATAGTCTTCCAAAAGAAAGCAATACAGTCCGAATTTAATGAGCAGATAGAGGTGAAAATAAAAACCAAACAAACTACAATGATGAAATTTCCACAACAGATCCGGAGAAGTATTTACCAAATTCAAGGAGGCAGGGCTCCTTGACAAGGCACAGTCTGTTGGAAGGACACCAACCAAGATAAGCTCAAACCAAAATAAAACACGCTTTGTCTCCAGCGTTTGCCAGAACACAGATCCAAACTCTTATGCAGTTCTCACACCTGCAGCCCATGAAGAGGATCAAGGCCCTCTCCTCCTGAGTAGGCCACGTCTCTCCCTTATCCTCTCCTCCCTGCGTGCCCTAGGATGGATAGGGGATGGGCCTGGGTCCTCCTCTGACTGATTAGCCGGCCTCTGCCCTTCCCCAGCCTCCTCCACCACCTCTGGAGCCACACTTCCACTCCCTGTCAGCTGTTCCTCCTCTCCCTCAGAGTCAGTCTCTACCAGGGGCATGACAGTTACGCAGCTAATAGTCATCTTGTAAAAGCAGTTTCAATTTGTAGATCCTAGTTTTCTTTCTTTCCCTTTTCTCTTTCTCTTTCTCTTTCTTTTCTCTCTCTCTCTCTTTCCCTCTCTCGGGCTCGCCCCATTGACTTGGTGCACTGCTCCGCTCGGACTTGCTTGGGCAGGTCCCTCCGGTGAAGTGGGCTCAATGGGGTGGACCTGCAGGACTGGCACCTAGAATGCAGCAGTGGCAGTGCGTTTGAAAAGTAGAGCAAAGCCAGACTGGCTTTGCTCTACTTTCCTGACGTGATTGCACGGCCAGTGCCTCCTTTCTCCCACACTTCTCCTCCCCTTTCCTTCCTTTTCTCATTTCCTCACTTGCTTTATTTTTTTCTATTTTACACCATGATTAAATAATAATAAAAAAAATAATGAAGAAAAACCATTAGAAAAAGGACCCTTGTTATAGCAGCGCTTCCTATTCCACAGCCGAGATATGGAAATTTCTGAAGGAAAAAAAGTTCATCGCGACTCCACTTCTATGTCCACATTTTTATATTGGCAATTTACCCCCAAAATGTTACTTTGTATATTTTTTTCTAATGAAAGTATCAATTGTTGCACTTTGAAATGATGGGTAGATGTTGAAATTGTCTGAGGAAAGGAGCGGAAAATGGAGGAGAAACGGCCAAACTTTGTTCCGGGATCTTAATCAGGGGCTATTTTACAAGGAAAAGTGGGATCCTGAGCCACAGAAGGAAAGGGGGAGATGCCTTCCCATTGGGGGCTGAGGGGGGCTCTTCAAGAGAGATGTGAGTTTCAAGGACGGAAAATGATGTTTTCTCCTGTAAAGCTGAGAGATCCCTATGGAAATCTCCCCCGTCAAGGGGAGGGGGCCTGGGGAGAGGATCTGGCCAGATTAGGGGGGATCCCTGCAGATCCTCTCCATCTCTTCCTGCATGGACTGTCAGCTGAGGGTCAGCTGGCTTCCCTTCGGATTGGGGTGAGTGTGGGGCTCCCAAGTCCTGGCTGCTGCGGGGCTGCGCCTCTCCCCTTGTCCCCTGCAGCACCTGCTGGAGGCTCCCTCCTTCCAGACTGAGCGGGGGGAGCCCGAAGGACTCCTCGAGCTCTGGCTCCATTTTGCCCATCTGGAGTTTCGGCAGCTCCAGCCTGGGCACCCTCTGGGCACTGTGGGAACTCAAAGGGTATCTAGTCCACCCCTCCAGACGCACAGAGAAAGGGAGCTTGGATGAAAATCATTGGGGGGGCTCAAAAGGAAGTCTACCCTCCCCTCCGGAGCTGGCATGAAAGACCCCCCTAGAATGCAGCCTCCCAAGACTGAAGATTCCCCCTCCCACTTTCTCCACTTCTCTCTCTGCTCAGAACTCTTTCCTCCATCGGGTGAAGTCAAGGGAGGTTCTGCCCGGAAACTGATGACACTGGAGCAGGGAGAATTCCCATTGGTGCTTCAGCTCATTCTGGCCCCTCCCAGCTCAAAACTCCAAGAAAAACATTTCCTCCCCCTCGACACACATTCCTCCTCTGACACACACAAACACACACACAAACACACATGTTCATTTCATGGGTAGATTCTGCCGTGGGAAGAGCTGCTGAACTAGACGACAAGGGGGGAGAGAGAGGTAGCCATCTGTGTGCCACTTGTTTCTCCCCCCGCCCGGAAGCTGCCGGACAGAGTGCTAGCGCCCCCTGCCGCCTCTTAGCACCCCCTGCCAGTCCCCTTTCCTCTTAGCACCCCCTAAGGCATCCCCCCCCAGGGGGCAGTACCGCCCACTTTGGGAACCACTGATGTAGAGTATGAAGAGAGTTAGTCCTAGAACACTGCCTTGGGGGACACCACTGTTGACAGGTACAGAATATGGGAAAGTCTACCATTCTGTGAACCATTCACAAAGATAATAATCTAAAACTTTGTTTATGTAAGGCCATTATTGGACTTAAATACCAATATTAGCAGTAAGAAAGTCTCCAGCTCTCAGGTCTACCTAGGCCTAGGACAAGAAGATCAGGGCTGCTTATCCAAGAGCCTCAGTGGCACAGTGGTTAGAGTGCTATACTGCAGGCTACTTCTGCTGACAGCCAGATGCCTGCAATTTGGCAGTTCAAATCCCACCAGGCTCAAGGTTGACTCAGCCTTCCATTTTTCCGAGGTGGGTAAAATAAGAATCCAGATTGTTGGAGGCAATATGCTGAATCCGTAAAACGGCTTAGAGAGAACTGTAAAGCAATATAAAATGGTATATAAGTCTAAGTACTATTCTTATTGCTATTCAACTACAAGAGAGCTTTGGAAGATCAAATCTGATAACCTTAAATCTATTTTATTATTTTTTTATAACCAATGGGAGTAGACCAGGGGTGTCAAACTCGCGTCATCATGGTGTTATCATGTGACATATTGCAACTTTCCCTCCTTTCACTAAACCGGGCATGGACGCGGCCAGGGCGTGACGCATCTGGCCTTCGGGCCATGAGTTTGACAGCCCTGGACTAGACTGTGCCTACTGAAGTTGGCAAAGTGGGAAACAAGTTGCTTGGGAGCTTAGAAGGCTGTTTTCAAACAAAAACAAGGTGTTAAGTGGGAACAAGACTAAAGATTGGGATACTTTTGTCTCAAGCATCATACAAACACAAACAGATACAGACACACACAGAGGTGCACATCTGACTTATTACTCCGACAGCGTCTAACTACAATAAAGTTCTTCATTCACTCATGTCAACTCCCTGAATTATAAAGAAAGAATTATTGCAGGGATCTCTTCAATTAGCTTGCTTTGCTTTTTAATTACATTGTTCTTTGTCTGTTTTTAAAACAAATAAAAACAATTAGGATAAATAAGAATTATGTTCTTTTTCATTGTTGTACTTTTAACATGCTCATTAAAAACACCTAATACCCAAGTAATCTCAATCACAAAATTCTGATTAGGCAACTCCATGAAACCTTGCTGTATCAGAGCTCCCCCTAGCATTCATTTGTTGGTACTGTATTTTTCAAAATTAGTTGCTTCCAATTAGCCTATTCAGAGCCCTTTCATATTCAATACAGACACAGCACAGTTTATTATGTTCCACTTATAGCTGTCTTTTCACAGTTTTGATACAACTGAACAGCGCTACTATTTGTTAAAAGCCAGAAAAAAGTCAAAACTTATTATAACTCATATTATTCATGAAGTTTTAAGAAATGTTAAATGAGACTAAACATTGAAATAAAACTGAAACAACACACGGATCACGCTCAATGAACCTATGACCTCCCTACCTCCCCCCTAAAAAAGGATATAGTGAAACCAGAGGCAAAATCACCTTGTGAGGATGCAATCATAAGGCAAGAACTAAGTTTGTGTTTTGGCAAATTCAAATTGTGCCAAAGGAGAAAATGCAAGATGGTCAACCTGATTTAATAGACTTATTAATAAGCTACAGCAAGCCAAATAGGATGCACTGATTCTTGTACAGCCTTGAGTGGGCTTATGAAATTTTTCTACTAATAACTACAGCCTGTTCTTCATGCAGCTCTGTCTTTTTCCTTTCTTCTTAATAACAACATCTGAGAGAATGTAGGCACCAGCTACTTCAGAACATAATACAGGTACATGCCACTCTGAACCCTCCATGAATCTTTCCTGTTTCTATAAATCACAGGCTCTTCCATTACATTTACAAGCACAAATTTTATTTTTACTGATTTATTAACTAGCATTTGTATGCCACCTACCAACCAGCATTCTGTTGTTGTTTTATTATATTCATTGATAAGACAGAAAAATTTCATGTGCATCAAGTAAAACATTTTAAAGATCCTTGTGATTCTGAAGATATCGATAAATATAATTTTAGAGTCATTTAAAAAAATAATGTCTTATGGGAATTAAGAACTGATATTGATATGTAGTTCCTCAGGTTTATTATTATTAGCAGGTATATCTAGAGAAATATACTGTTAATAATAATAATCAGTTCCAATTTTTAAAAGCTGTTACAGAAAAATCACAGTTATGATGTTTACCAACTCTGATTTCTAAGTGCCCTCATTCATAATAATAAACCAAATGTGCTTTCTCTATTTTTGGTTTAGTGTGAATTGAATCCACCTGTTATGCCTTAGCACTGCTCAAACCCAGACTTGCTTGTTCAACAACTTATGGTTAACAAATATTAGTATGGCATTATATATAACCATGAGATCTGCATAGGGAGCACGTGAAGTTATATCACGTAAGTTATGTTAATTGTGATGGAAGATAAATACAATAAATAAATATGAAGAAAAATGGAAGAGTAAGAAAGTTTTTTGTCCCTATCTATGAATCCATTTATCCAATGAAACTGAAAGATAAAAAGCTCGCATTATAAAGGAATATATATTTTTTACATTGCATAAAAAATGCACATTTTTTCAGCTTTTTTCTAAGTACTGATTTAGTGATATTTATATTTGTAAACAAGAAATGCAATGTATCAAAATAATATGACAGTCATTGTACTTTCAAAATTATATTAAATAAAAGGTTATTTATAAATTAGATTATGGCTTTAAACATTCCTAGAATCTAATTTTTAACATTAGAAGACACTATGCTTTAATCTTAGATGCATGGAAGATGATTCATGTTGAATATGTACCATAAAGTAAACATTATCTCTTAGCAACCACCTAGATGATCTTCCTTAACTCCACTAAGTGCACCTAGCACTCCATCTACCTTAATGCTGAATTCTTCTCCATTTTCCCACATTTCCAGCCACTCAAGTGAGCTGGGGCTTTGAATATTATATCCAAAACACAGTACTTTGTGTCTTGAAGATTTTTTTTTTCTTTAGAGTATCAGACGGATAATCTTTTTTATTACTGTAATAACCTACACCCTTATTATTAGTGTAATAATCTGTCAAACTCGTGGCTTACGGGCAGCTGCTCATGCCTGGTTTAACAAAGGGGAAAAAACTCATAATACATCATGTGACGCTGCTATGAGGATGCGAGTTTGACACCCTAATCTACATGTCCCAGAATCAGCTTTTGTATATGAATCCTGGCAGAAAACAGTAAATGGTCAGTTAAATATTCCATATAAGTTGTAAATTAAACGTGCTTTATAAAATAAACTTTGCAGCAGGTGCTACCTGTTCAATTTTTACATTAATGAATTAAGAACAAGGCCAATAATAGCAGAACTAGTTAAATTAGAGTAAAGTCCCATTTGTTATCGGATCTATTCTGAAGGCTAAAGGGACGGTTTTAATTAAATAAATAACCAGCATTAGAAGGCAAAATGGATCTACTCCTCTTTTCCTCATCTTTCACTGGAACTTTCCTATTCTGTTTTGTTTATTTTAGCTGCTTAAACAAGTTAATGAATGTTTTTTAAAAATACTAATGTAATCATTGTGAAGAGTTCCACAAGCCAATAGTGTAGCATAGGAGTCCAAAGACTGGCAACTATTATGTATACATGTATTTACTCATAAAATCTGCATCAAAGGATACAACATTAATTTGGAAAATTGAAAAAAAATAAAAGGAAATAGCATTCTTTCCACAACAGATAGCAGTAGAACTAACACCACCTTTCAGTTAAAAGAAAAGAAAAGGAATTATTGTAATAATAGGCAGAAGAATAAATCTTGGGTACTGATTCCTAAAGTTAATGCTTTAAATTTGTTTCCAAGATACTAGACCTTTCTATTACATGTATAAACAGAATTATAATTAGATTAAAAGATTACAGAGATGTTCCTCTATGTGAAAAGAAGTAATTACACACTCCCACTTTTCTACATTGAGAGTGGTAGTAATTACTGTTTATGTTTCTTGAAAATATATAAAGATACAACATAAATTCTTAGTCCTCTTTAGTAAGCAAATTAAAAGATTTGGGTAATGCCAAGTTGATACATGTATTTACTTCTAATATCCTCATCAAAGGATACAAACTCAATTGCATTTTACTGTTGCTTACCATCTTACTGTAGGAATAGCAATACTGAAAATACTGTTTTGTAAGCACAGCAATTCATCTCTGGACACATATATTTAACGTACATTTGGGTAAATATACATATATTTTGCTCTTTAAAATTCTTCCCTTATAATGCACAAGGAATAATACAAAATACTACAAGAATAATACAAAAAAGAACAAAGAAGAAACTATGATATAATAAAAAGCTGCTTTGTACTAGATAAGAGAAGCAATAAAAACTGTATGAAGCATTTTGCATTATTTATTAGTTATTATAGCATAACACTTTTTTTAAATGACCAAAAGTCTGCTTTACTCTGCATTGATGTATCTTTTTCCTCACTTTTTATTTTAGGAATAATTTTCATGTTTATCAGCTAATCATGTCAAATTTTATACTGCATGGAAAATCATTTAACACCTTGTATTTCAATTGATCAATCACTTTCAGGTAGGAGATTTAACAGAAAATATACAGTGCATTTCAAAAATTCATTTAATAGGTGCACATTTTTAAGTGGAAGTTAAACGGTTCTCTCTATACATGCCAGGTCCCTGAAAGTTGGGTTCTAACCTGAACAAAATTAAGCAAAACATATTTACAACTATTAAAAAAGAGATACGTTTACAAAAAATATACCATAGAGATAGGCTAGCTATGTCTAGCTAGCTATGTCCTACCAGAAGAATCAAAGGAACATGCTCTCTGTCAGAAAAGAAAAACAGAAGGAAGTGACCTCAGATTAGCAAACTTACTCACAAAGAGCATGAAGAGGGACAAAGAGAAGACTCAAAGTAAATTCATAATTCTCTATTTTCTTCCTATTGCCCCCTAAGTCAAGATGTGCTGAATGATAAATGCAGTTGATTCTGCAGCTTAGTGCAAAGGTTGAATGACAACATTTATTTCTTCTAGTAAGCAGCATTTCAGTTCTATGAATTCTTTTTTTCTTTTTCTTTTTTGGAGCATCTTGCACATAATGGTACTTGTGTGTCTATGTGCTATGTTGAGGATGCATTTCTCTCCATTTGGGCAGTTGAATATATCTTTGACCTCAAACAGAACTATTAGCTTGGGCTCATCTATCACAAAGTCCATTTATTAATAACTTATGGAGCACAGAGTGTTAGGAATGATAGTCACCTAACAGTTGGGTTGGAAATATATAAACCAGGATAGTCATTTAATACTGTTGTATCTTTAAGAGAATGTTGTAATTGTGATTGGCTGAGGTTCCTCCAACGGCCATAAGATGGAGCTGGAAACCTGTTTTTTGTTTTTTTTCATTTCCTTTGCTTTTTCTTTTGCCTGATCGTCATCCTGCTTGAATTGCTGTGAGTCTTGCAACTATTCACAAATTCCGTTTACTGAACTTTGTTTATGATACTGGTAAAGAAAAGGACTTTGTTTTTGGATTATCCCTGGACTGATTTTGAATACTGCTTTAACTGTGTATGATTTGGACTGTTCGTTGGACTTTGTTTACCCATTTACAGGAAGTAAAACTTACATTTTACTATTCAGTGTATCTTTGTGCTGGTTGTGTGTTATTCATCACCACTCTCACTATGTTTCCCTGAGTACACTCATTCTCCTAACGGGGAATACCTCAACACAGAGTCTCTGCATACTTGTACTGCAAATACCTACTGTACTTTGATGGATGGTAGGATAGCAATTGACTGATTTTTGCTTGCGCAATTAATCCAACTTCACCTAGGACAACTTGTCTGTTTGTGGATTTATCATCTTACCTGTCTTCGGCCTAACGTGTATCTCTGTAGATGGGATACTGTTGTCCAACAATCTTAAGATTTAAGAAAGCAGTTTCTTTAAGGTCACCCTTTTGATTCAAGAATACTATCCTTTGGTTGTTGCATTTACTGACCAATACATAGGATTTATACTGTTATAGCAATGTTTGGCATTGTCATTATGGCTGAATCCAGGACCTTTCCAAATGCACTCCTGAATATGTCAGTCTTGACAGGGGCTCTTTGTTTGCAGTTTGTTTTAAGAAGCTAGTTTCCATAGATACTAGACTTTGTTGGCTTAAATAAACCTAGGTACTCAAGATAATATTTTCTCTTCTACCCTTGGTTGGGAAAATAACTTTTATTTCTCTTTCTATCTAGCTGCCAACATGGTAGAAGCTATTTCCCAGCACTTTTACTTCTGCTTTCTTGATGAGGCTTTTTACAATTTCTTAATAAACCATCCATATAAGAGAGAATGAATGTCTTATCTGTAATTTCTATATCTGGAATAAAGACAAGGATGAGCTTTATATTTTGTTTAGCTTCTCATTCAAGGTCCCAGCTGTTTTGCTTCAGGCGGCAAAAATTCTAGAAACAAGCCTATTAGATTTTGTGTGTGTGCCTGATGTCAGGTGGCTATTGCATGTAGATGTCTTTTATAATTTCTCCATGCAGAAATATAGTCTTTATATCAAGGTGGCAGATTGATGTGTCTTGCTGCTGCTACCTATATTGAGCAGTATTCTTATAAAGGAATCTGTCACGGTTTCAAACCAAGCCAGCAAAAGAAGAGGCCACGCTGTGAGCAGAACGGGTCTCTTTTCTGGAGTCTCAACTTGGCATGTGGTGAACAATACAAGAAAAAGGGTTTCTAGCCAGCATTACTGGCTTCTGCTAGCCAGCTGGCTATACGAAGTCAGTACTCTCTGCCCTCCTGTTCCTGGTTGCTCCCTGGCTGGCTCCAGCAAGTACTTTTTTGGCCTGGCTTCAGCAAGTACTCTTCGAGCTCGGTTGCTCTCTGGCTGTCTCCAGCAAATACTCTTCAAGCCTGGGTGGCTTCTGAACTGAACACAGCTGGCTTGCCTTCCTGGCTTCTCTCCCAGCATGAGTCCCATCACCCAAAACCCATCTGTGGTCCCATGCATCCCCCTCCCCCTGCACATGTGTGGAGGCTCCGAAAAGGCGTGTTGTGGCCACTTTGAATGGCGCACTGTCTTGGACGTTGACAGTATCCTTGACTACTGGTGCAAATGTCTCATCACAGTCTTCACCATAGAGGTAGTCACTGACTTACAACCACAACTGAACCCCATTTTTTTTGTTGCTAAGTGAGTTTTGCCCCATTTTACAACATTTCTGACGACCTGTTCAGTTGGTAAGTTGTTAAATTAGTTACCTGGTTGTTAAATAAATCTGGCTTCCCCATTGACTTTGCTTGTCAGAGGGTCATAAGAGGTGATCACAGCATTCTGGGACACTGCAACCATCATAAATATGAACCAGTATCTGAATTTTGATCACATGGCCATGGGGATGCGGCAACAGTTATCAGTGTGAGAAATAGTCATAACTCCCTTTTTTCACATGCCATTGTAACTTCAAACAATCACTAAATGAACTGCTGTAACTGGAGGATTACCTGTACTTCTGAGTGTATCCCTTGGCCATCAATTTAGTTTTATGGTATGGACTTCATCTTTTGAATTATCTGCATGGTCTTGTAAAACAACTACACCCCATGGTTGTATTTCTTACAGGTAACTGGACAAATGCAATTCTTGCGGAGTACTTCATTCTCTTCATCTGTAGTCTTTCTCCCTTGGTGGGTCTCATTTCTTCGGTGTCCTTTCATGTGCAGGGAACTTTCCAATTGTTCCTTCTTGCCATGTGAGAAAGCCTTGGAACACCTTTGTTGAACTTAGCAGCATCTGGCTGCAATGCATTACTTTTCTTGCATAACTCTGTCACAACTTCTGGGCATGCAAGGAAGTTTGCAATCTCTATTTGCTGTTTGCCTGGATATAGAAACAGAAACTGACACCTTATCTTGTTTCTAGGATACAGATTACTGAATTTCATGAAGGAAACCTGCAGCTTCAATACTTTGCATTTTCCCCTCTGCTCATTGTCTGAGCAAAATATTTGAGGCTCCCCCGCCCCCAAAGTTGCTGGTCTGCTTAGGGCACTTATTTAAATTTCTCCAGACCTCACTCTTTTCACTGATCAAGTAACAAAATAGGTATCTTGTTTGATGATGCAAGAACATTATTCTTTTCTATATAGTCTAGTGATATACTGGACCCATTCCTATGCACAAATGTTTTCCTCTTTTCATTTATAGACTTATGCCTTTGGTATTTACACAACATTGCCATCAAGGATGATTTGTACATGAATTTACTGCTTGAACTAAGCCCTCCAATTTGCAAACAGAATTTAAGTCCATTTTGCTGGAAAATCCCTGTCATATGCAATTGTGCACTCTCAGTTACATAAGGAAGATAGTCTTTAAATCTTATGCCACATCCTTTTATATATGATACATTTTATTGAAAGGAAATTTGCTCCAGATCTGGGATATATAAAGCATCTTTCCTTGTTAAATTGAGCACCTTTCCTTCACCTAACGCACAATTTTCAGAGCCTCTCCCAGCTGAGGTGATCTTTTTGTCAGTTTGTCAAATAAATGGAAAATTTATACTTAATTTATATCAGTGAATCTCTTTCTCTTTAATGAAATTAAATGTTGTAGCAGAATCAAAACAGATGATATCTGATGGTCCATTTGTTCTTGCATTCACTGCTTGATCTCTCTTTGGCTTTTTAAAACACTGGTCTGAGATGAGTCATCCTATGAAATGCAGTCTAATAGCTCTGTCATTTCTCACTTTCCTTAGGACAAGTGACTTGCAAATGATTCTAGGCATTGCAAATGAAGTTTTCCTTTCTTTTTTTCTGGCCTTGCAATCAGCAGCTTCTTCAGTGAGAACTGCACTTTTGCACTTGAGATTTATACAGATTAGAAGCTTGCAAACAGTGAATTACAGAATTAATATCAGTTTCTTCTTCTCATTTCTATTGCATGTACTGCAGCTTGCTAACTTCTAGTAAACGGACTTAAAAAGAAGACAACTAGCATTTATACTTCTCTCTATATCTACTCAAAGTGAGTGATTTGTGTCGTTTCCCCCCTTCTTTGCCGTTTTAGACTAAATTTGTTGTATAGCCTTCTGTAAAAAAAAAAAAAATCACCTTGGAGGTTGTGGATTTTCCCCCACAAATAAATAAGCCTGAGTAGATTTGCCATTTTTCAGAAATGGTGCAGGGTCTCATGCTTGGGCACGGGGTTGGACTAGATAACCTACAAGGTCCTTTCCAACTCTGTTAATCTGTATCTAAGTATCTATGATTTGATTTAAATTCCTTAAATGCACAATAATGTAGTCACTCACCACCAGGCATATTATTCCAGCTGCTTTGTGGTCTGTTCCAATTCAGGATGGTCCTGATTATCCTGATTTACTGAGTCTCTCTTTATCGAGCAAAAATATGTTTCCTTGAGACTGAATCAGAGTCTCAATCAGAGAGAGAATTCTGGTCCTTCCAACTTCTCCATGGGCTGAAAATTTCCTGACTCCATTTCTGAAAGTGGTCTCTTTCTTCTTCTAATCTTGACCTTGATAAGATGCTGTCTACTCTCCTTTATGGAACCTTTTAAGTACTATAGCTGTGGATACAGTATAGCTGTGGATTCTGTTCAAGTTTGAAGTATTCTCCATGTGCGAATCTAATCTTGTCCTACTTGAGGGTAGGACAAGAAGTAATGTATGAAAGCTCATCAGGGAGAGATGCAATCTGGCAATAAGGAAAAATTTCTTCACAGTAATAATTGTTAAGTAATGGATTTGCTTGCCTCTTGGAGTTGGGGCTGCTCCATAGCTTGATTTTAAGAAAAGATTGGACAATGATTTGTTTACACGGTATGAGGACTCCTGCCTTAGGCAGAGAGTTGGACTAGAAAAATCTTTAAGATACCTTCCATCCCTATGATTCTATGAGTCTTTATTAAATATATATAAACTACTAAAACTTGCATGTCTGTTTGATTGTTTGTAGCAATAGCAATAGCACTTAGACTTATACACTGCTTCAACAGTGCTTTACAGCCCTCTCTAAGCAGTTTACAGAGTCAGCCTCTTGCCCCCAACAATCTGGGTCCTCATTTTATCAACCTCGGAAGGATGGAAGGCTGAATCCACCTTGAGCTGGTGAGGATCGAACTGCTGGCAGTGAGCAGTGAGTTAGCCTACAATACTGCATTCTTAACCACTGCACCATCACAGCTCTTGTAACCTTCAGTTGGGAGAAATGGTGCATCATAAGTCAACAATTTTTGCATCATTACATCTCAAGTGGTCTAACTTACAGATCTAAAACCTGAGACCCGTGATCTCTATGAGATTAAAATTTTGAAAAGTTGTGGTCACTTCACTGCTATTATGCTGCTGCACTGATTGGTTAGATTGGATCACACAATCATCATTTTTACTGCTCCCTGCTAGCTTTGTACAATGAAAGTCAACGGGGAACCTAGTAGGACATCAGAAGTCACTTGCCTCCCACTGTTTTTCTACCTGCCCGAAGTCATTATGCTTCTCTATTTAGTTAGAAAATATCTCTGAAAGAATGACCCAATGGATCATAGGTTACCTCATTATATTTAGGATTCTCGGAGTTCTATTCTTATCATTATTTTTCTCTTTCTGCGGTCTACTGATTCTCCATGAGAAAGTAAAGTAATAAGGCAATAAGAATCAATACTGATTCTCCATGAGAAAGTAAAGTAATAAGGCAATAAGAATCAATACTGATTCTCCATGAGAAAGTAAAGTAATAAGGCAAAAACAATGCAGTTACTGGATTTTAATAAAATATTACATCTTATCCAGGTTTTGTGGTTGTAGAATATATATAAAAAAGTAATAATCTTAATACTTTTACAATGAAACTATGCCTTATCAAGTTATTGAAGCAATCAATATAGATGTTTAGAGCTGTAGCATTCTGCTAGTCATCTATCATGACTCTACAATGCCAATTTCTGCTTACTAGTGCTATATAAGAAACTAAATTTTAAACAAATTAGGCTTCTTTGCCATCAGAATAATCTGTGCAATTGACAAACACTTTTTTTGATGCTTCGGAAACCATCATATAGTTAGGGCAACATAAACAACAGCAAACATTTTAAAAGAAAAATATTCTCAGAATAATATTTTTTTTACCTCATAGAGGTGTTGAACAAATTTTATGCAGAACGGTAGTACAAGAAAATGGTGGTATTTCTTTGGCACTATAACGTCCTTTGCAATATAGTTTTGTTTTCACAGGTGCTGCTGGGGGAGGGAAAAAGAAGAAAGACAGTCTCCAGTTTCAAGATTTTGAGATTACGGTTTTTAGACAACATATGTTGAAGAATGGAAACAAAAAAATTGAACCATTAGGCAAATAATGTATGTGAAAATTAATCAACATGGTTACAAAGGAAGATGTCAGATAAATGTCTTCCTAGAAAAGTTAAATAAATCTACACATACAAAAGAAAAAAATAGTTCAAACAAGACAATATTTTTGAGAATTTTATTGGTCTGATGCTCACGGATATTAGTGACTATGTTTCTTTAGTTTTAGTCATATACAGAAGCAAAATTTAAACAGGAATTGGCTTGATGAAAGAGTGCAGCAACTTGGCCTTTTAGGTGACATTAAAAATGTTTGCAAGCCTGAAAAGGGCGACTGAAGTTAATCAAAACATTTGACTTACTCTAGTTCCAAACAGAACTGAGTAACTCTATATGTCAGGATGGCTAATTTAATAAATGCTATATACAATATTTCATATATTTTATTAAAACAAAACCCAGAATTAGATTCTACTTTAGAGATGTGAATAAAATCAGACAGAAAAATAATAGGCTGAAGGAAACCACCAAAAGATAGTTCCTTATTAAAAAGATGCTTTTCTTTCACTTAAGGTAGTCCATAAATTGTCAAAACTATGAGATGAAGCTGCATAAAAAGCATTAATGATTCCAAAACATCTTTATCTAAATCCTACATTATGTAGGAAATAATACAGAGAACTGTTAACCTGATAGTAAGAATTCTCTCTCTCTCTCTCTCTCTCTCTCTCTCTCTCTGTGTGTATACACACACATACACCAAAAAAATAATAATCAAAGTCATTCTTTTTTCTATCTTTCTTTTTTCTTCTTCTCTCTTCTCTGCGCTTTTACTCTCTTTCCTTTCTTCTGAACAAACAAATTTAGGTCTACCTAGTGAATCTCATATGGAATTAGTTCATTTAATTATTCATAACAGTAATTAACACTGATGCTCTGTGACAACAGACACGAGTATCATGGGATGTTATTCATATATCCCAAATACATGCAATTAATAGTGCAAAAAAGGGATTTCAGGAGTGTTTAATCTGGACCTAAAATGATTGAGAAGATGATAAATATCAGTATTAAGATACATGAAAGGGTGTCATTGAAAGCTACATTCTCTTGTCACAGAACTAGGACCAGAAATAATGGGCATAATAATTAGATTTCATTCAAATTTAAGGAAAACCTTCCTGATATAAGATATAGTAAGTAGTAAAATTGAACATATAACATAGCAGTTAAAATTTCTTCATCTCTGGAGATATGTAAGAAGAATGTGAACAGCCATCTCTCAAGAATTGTTTTATTGTTTTTCTTCTACAGTATATGAGAGAGAGAGAGAGAGAGAGAGAGAGAGAGAGAGAGAGAGAGAGAGAGAGATACACTAGATCAGGGGTGTCAAACTCAATTTCATTGAGGGCTGCATCAGTGTCTGTGTTTGATCTCGGGGGTGCTGGGGGCATGGCCAGCTTGATGTTACTCATGTCAGGAGTGCCTGTGGTGGCCCGAGTGCTCTGCCAGGGAAAATGGGCTCCTGAACTCCATTTTCAGCTGCGACGGACTCCTTCAACCCTCTGCCAGTAAAAATTAAGCTCAGGAAGGCCATCTGTGGCCCTTGCGAGCTCCATATTCGGCTACAACAGCCTCCTGCAACCTTCTGCCAGTGAAAACAGAGCTCAGGACAGCCCCATGCGGCGCTCCCGAGCTCTGTTTTCGCTGGTAGAGGCACCACGGCCCATCACTGTTCCCAGGGTGGCCTTGTGGGCCAGATCTAAGCCAGATCTGGGCCCTGGGCCTTGAATTTGACACCCCTGCACTAGATGGTCTTTGTGGTTTCTCACTTTCAGCTTTACAGTTACAAGATTGAATGATTCAATGAAGTGCTTCAGATTCAAAGGCAGAAAGAAGCTTTGGAGTTCATAAATCTTTAAATGTAGCCCCTGACTGCAGCTCCTTAAGCCTGTCCAACTGCCTTCCACAGCTTCCACACAATCCTGGGAAAATAAGGCTTTGATTTAAGAAGTTACAGACAGATGCTACATGGATTATTCCATAAGCTCCAAAACAGTTCTTTAACCTTATATCCAAAAGTATTGTACAGATCTAAGAGGAAGTTCTAAGGGAAATTCAAGTCCAGGGTAATTTATAGGTTTGTTATGATTCTTTTTAAAATCTATTTGTATAATATATGTTTAGAATTGCAAGTACATTCATTCTGCGAAGATTTCTTCTCCAATCAGCAATATCATTTAATATAAGAAGATAGCAGTCTTATTAAAAACATAGAAAGTGTGTTACTAACCACTATGTTGTATTTTTATATGTTAGATAATAAAACAATTAATCCTAATTTCATTAGGAAATATGCTTTATAAAGGGACCATGAGATCATTAGAACACACCCTAACAGGTCATTCAGACCCAAATGAACACTAATTAAACAAAAGTAGCAAAGCAGAAGTTCCTTAGTGGGCTTTTTAAAATGTACTTCAAACAAATATATTATTTCCATAATACAGAACCATAATTTGCTGCAGTTTGTTGCAATCTGTGATCCACTGAATAATGAATGACTCTATAATTCATAAACTCTTAGTTGCTAACTCTGTGATGATCTTCTCTTTTTGTAGTCTTCACGAATGGTAAAACAAGCTCAAAACCAGACATGTTCACTCTTTCCAAATTGCTTACTGTATATTTATAAGGGGGGAAAAAACCTACCCACAAAAAGAAACAGAAAAATGTTGAAAACATGGAAAATAAATAAGGAATTAATGAATTATATAGACATACATCAACAAATAATGTTTTGACATTTATAGATTTAGGGTTTACTGCAGATTCTTTCCTAGAGAATGAAAGTACCATGATTTTTCAACACATTATTAATATTTAATATACATATTTAGCCATGAAATGACAAATTGCCACTCTGACTTTTATTGATTAAAAAATGAAACTAGCTGTCCACTTCATGTGTACTCTTCATGAATAATTTTAAAGCTATCTTGAATACTTTCCATACTAAAAAAAGTGCATATGAACAACATATATTTTTAACCTTATGTCTTTATGTATTTATTTATGTATGCCTATATGTCTTTTATTTATTTTGTGATTTTATGTAAATTTTCTCTGGAAATTCTACAAAAATCTTCACTGTGGAAATCTATTTACATTCTTTTGAAAAATGAATTGAATGGGTTATGATTTTCATAGCATAAACAAATGTATGGCCAGATCTCTCTATAAAAGGAAGAAGTGGGTGGCCCATCACTACTCTTACCTGTACTCTGAGTGTAAGGCAGGGAGAGTTAGCAGAGTATGGTACAATGGAGCTGGACAGCAAAACTGGTGCAGAGTATTTATAGACCTACGACACAAGGAAAAACAAAGTCAACACACTGAGTGTTTAGTAAGGGGCTTTCTAATGGAGAGGCAGGTGCTGCTGATTACATCTGAGTTGTTTCACTCAGTTTTCATTTGATGAAAAGTAAAAATAAACTAAATCCTTAATTCCAATTCCAATTCCGACAAGCATAACACTATCTGTATCAAAAATGAGAATGACTGCAATGAAACTTTGAAAAGTCTCAATGCGTGTTAAGATTAATGGCTCTCTTTGCTAGCTTAAGTGGAATAATAGTAGCAAAGAAAAATGGAAAAGTAGCAATATATATATGTGTGTGTGTGTGTGTGTGTGTGTGTGTGTGTGTGTGTGTGTGTGTGTGTGTGTGTTCGGAATACTCTGCACCAGTTCATCTGATAGCTTTAGAATTCCATCGTGTTCAGACCCTAAGAAATTTAATGGGATATTGAATAATTACATATTTTAAATGCTTGTGAAACAAAATAAACTATATGTGATTATGCAATATCCTGTTTTCTAGTATATAAGAATATTGTAATCATTTTCAATAAGCCTTTAACCAGAAAAAAATAAATTATTTCCAATACAAAGTTACAATTAAATCAGTTTATAAAATATAAGAAAATTACTCCAGCATTTGGAAACAAATGAAGTTGTGTCCAATAAATGCAATTCATTAAAAACCTGAAACTATTTATGACAAGATTAAAATACTACATATAATCACATTTTATTTTGTTCTCTCCTGTTGTTTTGCTTGCAGACTTTTCCCTAGACGCTTCAAAATAAAATATATTGAAGAGCAAGTCCTTTGAGGTCATCCTCTTATGAGATCAAAAAGAGGAATTAAGCAGGAATATGTTATGTCTGCAGCAAGGGGAATTATATCAAGCTAATCTTTTTAATACAAAAGTCAGGCTGCTCTGATTTTTTTTCCATCCAAAGTTACATATGTGCATCATAGCAAGGTAAAAACTATTCAACATTCATAAAGTTGAAAAACAACTAGTTACATTTAAACATATTTAATGCTTTTATGTTTAGCAACAGGACATAAAGTGAGCAAAAACATGAAATCCAAAAGAAAAATCGAATTCTTAGGTATTACTATTTAGGAACAATATAAATATCTTATGGGAGGAAAAGAAAATACAAAAGGTTTGAATCCAGATATCATGCCATCAAAAGAGACAAGCCATCTCCTCCCACCATCCCCCCTTTGAAAATACTCAGTTTGGTGAGGATATTAATTGGGGAAGAGAGTTTACAGGAGGTTAGATAGAGAAACTCCCTGTGCATGCCAAAGCTTCAAATAAATTTGTGATATTAAGAAAAAAAATATTTTGCAACATAGTTAGACATAGAATAATTTTTATTCTACATACTCATATATGCAAACATACCCTTACAGAGTATCCCAGTTGGAAGTGGTCTTTTAGAACATTTCAATCCAAAACTTGCCCCTTGCAAAATTCCATTAAATCATTTCAGACCATCCCTGAAAGGTGGTGGTTTAGCCCACATTTGAAAAACATAAGCAAGAGGGTGCTATCGTATTTCAGATAGATTGTTCTACCATTTGAGAGTATCATGAGGAAATTCCTTCAACTATTCAGCAAGGTTATTTTTCTTTTAATTTAAACTAGTTGTCGTGTTCTCGGTTGTAACAGACCAAATCCACCCATTCTATCACGTGGCATTTGTAGACCACTTTGTTCAGTTTTTTGTTCTTTTGCAAGGAAACATGCTTTTAACAAGCTTTAACCTCAGGTTAGGTTTCCAAAACCCTTATCATCCAGTATCTTTCATCTGAATGCATTCTACTTCTCAATGTCCCTCTTAAGACAACAATAGAAAAACCCATGGTTTAACCGGATGCTTTATCAATGATTTGTTTTAAAATATTTCATTTTTTTAAAAAAATGCTCAAAATGCTTATTTTAACAATAATTTGAGACTTAATTCCCAACAAATGCCTGCTTATTCCTACAATTATTTTAAACATGTTTCATTCTGAAGTACCTACAGTGATACAAAGGGCAATAAAACTGAGAGAATATAAACAAAATAGAAATTTTGGTCAAAATTTACTAGTATAATATCTAGAAAGGAGTTATCATTAAAAGAATTTCACATTTCACATACAATCAGTATTTATTTCCTGTCATAGACTATCAGCTGCCTTATTATTTTCAGATTCACTATGATCTCCTGAGATTCACCTTACATTCTCATTTCCTGTCTTCACATGAAGACAAAACGAAATGTTACTGATGTGAAACTTGACACAAAGACTTTTGGAAAATACTTAGATCATTCCTTTACACTTACACTGAAATATCCGGCTGTTTTAAAAAAAGGTTTTCTAAAAAAACCTATCCATTTTAATGGTTCTTATTTTATCATATTTATCTCATAGATTTACTTTATAAATATTTCTACCATTTGAAATAATAAATTATTGAAATATATATTAATAATCTTACCAATTAAATCATAAAATAATTTCCTAGAACTAAGTTTCATAACACTAAAGTATATTTACAATTTGTTCATAAAAAAGCAGCACCAATGCATGCATGCATGCATGCATGCATGCATACATACATACATACATACATATACATATACGTATACGTATACGTATACGTATACGTATACGTATATATATATATTCTTAAGTTTTCGCGGGTAAGTACATGTATGGTATTCAGCTTTGTTTGGGTATTTTCCCACGCGTGGGAAAATACCCAAACAAAGCTGAATACCATCCATCTATCTATCTATCTATCTATCTATCTATCTATCTATCTATCTATCTATCTATCTATCTATACACACATATACATATACATATACATATACACACACACACACACATACATACACATACGTGTGTGTGTGTGTGTGTGTGTGTGTGTGTGAATGCTTTATTTTTGCATTTAGCCATTCTTCTGAATTCAGCTTTTAATGAAAAGGAATTAGTTATAAGGAAAAGTTTAACATAATTCTGGTTTCTAGTTTACATTTTTTATTTACGTGTGCATAATTTGAGCTGGGAATTAGACTAGAAGACCTCCAAAGTCCCCTCCAACTCTGTTATTCTTTTAAATGATTCAAAATTTTCATTTAAAATGCACCAAAGCTATCCTGAAAGTTGACATAATTGGCACTTAAATTAATAACATTGTTTTACATTCTTATATCATATATCAGTAACACAAGATAATTTCTGCAGATAAATTTATATATTACGGTTGCAATCCTTTCTGTAATAACTCATACACCTGTAACTGATATGATGAGACATTATGGGGCAGTTTCCTAAATACAAATATTTGAAACAAAGCACTGATTTTGCTTTATATTTCGATAGAAGCATGATCATATTTTTCCCCTTAGGTAAAAACATCAGAGCACTACACCACAGTTTAAGAGAACCTGTGTGGTTCCATCAAGCTTATGTTTCAGTCAAGACTCAGGAACCAAAATGTCTGCACAATCACATGCTCACTGCAAGTTAAGGCTAAGCTAAAACATATCTTGCCTCTGATAAACATTAATAAGGATCTGAAGCTAATTTCAGAGTCCTGTTATCTGGTTTCCTATAAATATAATTAAGTCTGATGTGGTTGAACCAAACAGACCAACTCAAAGCAGGAGAACCAAGAGAACTCTTCTCTTACAATGTATATAGGCAGAATGGTTAAAACCTGATATGCTTTCATAAATTGCCTTTATTACTCTAAATCAAAATACAAATCATATACATAAGACACAAATCAAATTCCCAGTCATCCCCATAATAGTCCTGGCTTAATCATTTGAAGATTCTATTGTTTGAAATTGATAATGCTCACAAAATTAATATTATGAAAACGACTACAAGGATAGACAACAGAAACTAAATTTACACAATAGTTTATTAAGAATAGAAAAAAGTTATATTCATATCTATCCCAAATTCAAGCCACAGTAAATTGAGATAATATACAACAGCACACCCAATTTGACATAAAGTGGTATAGACAATATATCAAGCAGCCTACATTTTTGCGTGCAATCTCCTACTTCTTCTTGAGTTATTAAAAAAAGGGAAAATGTCAGCCCTAAATTTTATTAACATCTAGATAGCGCTTCTTGAATAAGTTAAGTAGAACACATTAGCCACGTATTATCACTAGCATCTGGAATTCAAGCATCTGGTTATTCAACATATTGTAGTTTCATCTTGAAAATGAAGGATACATGCCATGGAATTTTTCACCTGTGTATAGATGAAAGTAAGAGGAGGCAAAATGTATGTATCCTAAAATAATTTCTACCAGAATTTTTCACACTATGGCTATGAAGTGGTATTTATGCAGTGTCTCATTGCAAATTTGCAAAATAGACCTACAAATTAATGTGAGTTTTTACAATAAAGTGGTTTCAGCTATTATCACAGTTGGAGAACAGAAAAGGACAATTCTGTTGGCCTTGTTCAAACACACATAGTTATCTGACCTGACAATGCTTATGTATGTTATCTGTTTATTAAATCTGGCCCATATAAGATCCAACAGATGCTAAATTGTCTATATCCCACCCTCCATACAATGACTGTACAAATAACTGTTCTGTAAAAAGGGGCTACCATAGCTTTCTAAGTTGTTCAAAGACAGCGCCATTTGAACACATAAAGATATGGATAAAAATGAATTGTATGTCTTGATTTTATTGCATCAAGATTATAAAACATACAATACATAATAATGTGTTTGCACAAACTGTATGTACTTGTTTTGGCTTACATGCCCTATTAGAAACAATTCAAATATCTCAGTTGTATTGCTATTAGATATAAAAATTCTGTGTCAGAAATCTTTAATTCAGAATTACCAGTTTGCTTTATGAATCATTACTATATAGCGCACCCCTTAGATTTCTAAATGTGAAATCTTTATCATCTTTTCTTGAAGAAATGTAAATATCTCAAAGGAAAAATATCTATTCATGGGGATTTAAATAGAATCTATTACTTTTGCTGTTGTTGTTACCAACAGTTATAAAATAGGCATGAACTTTTAACATCACCTTATTAGACTATTTTTATGAGATATATTTACAATGGTTATTTTTATCTGCCAGTTTTAAATAGATCATAACCAGAGGCAAAATGAGAGCATCCTGAACAGACATGAAATTCATGATTGTAGATTTAAAACCTTTTAGATGCTGTACCTGGAAATTAATCACAGCAACAGAAACTGGGTTTCTTGTTATATTTTCCTGCAAGCATACACTTTCTGTTATTTCAAACTAACCATTTTTTGTAGCAAGAAGCAACAGCATAATATACAAGTTATAGAAAATACTTAACCTATTTCAATTGAAATTAAATTTGTTCTTTGCTTATATGTAGAAGATTTAAATCATATATAATAACTAAATGTGATATTAACAACCAGTAGTTGTTTAAATATTTTTCTATCTAAAATCATGTTCAAATAAATAAAGAGATAAAAAATACACAAGAAAAGTAAGGAAAAGAAACAGCATTCATAACATATTTTAAACTGAGCAGAATTATTGTGAAAACTGCATTTAAACACCTTTCAAATAATTAAGAATACAATTACTAATTCTTATTTTACTGTTTAGAAAATATATCACCAATAGAAAAAAAGACATCAAAGATTGCAAATTTGTTTTCTCAGTACAGCAATACATTGTAATTACTGGTTCTCAAAGGAAAAAAAAGAAAAAAGAAAGTGAAAACATTCATCTGAAAGCAAAGTTATTATCCAGTACAATTGTATATAACATGCTCCATTCAATTGGAAAGGGGACTAGCTAAATCCAGAACTTTGTTCTTATTTCTTGTACCAAGCTGAAAATAAATTTTCTCTGACATTATCTATGTAAATTATATGCATATATTAAAGCATATCTACACAGTAAAATTTTAACAGGCATTATTTCAAATATCAAAATACAGTCTGTGTAATTCTTATTTAATATATGTATGGTTATTAATTACTACGTACTATGTTCTATAGAATATTTTTGTAGAGAAAATAGCATCTATCCATTCAAATGAAAAATATTTTGACATTAGAAATATTTTTTCATATGTATGTATTTATTACCCAAGTAATCTGCCACATTCAATAAATTCAACATTAACAGCTCACAATATGAATTAATCATTTGATGAAATGAATAATATTTCAGTCAAACAAACCAAAAGATAACACTTCAGATGAAATGAAATTAAGATTTCTCTTGTTTGAAAAATATGGTCCTGTCCTTTTTACAGGTGGGAAGATGCATTTAAATTATTCATAAAAATTAAGAAGTGACCTCTAATTATAAAAAGCTTAAAGATATCCACTAGCATTCTACTACAACATAGTAGGTAAGTAACACATGAATTAAACAAATTCAGAAAACTATTACAACTCCTATCTCCCATGTCATCTTAAACTGTTACAATCTTGATTACATATTTATGAAAACAATTAGAATAATAGTTTTGTATTTGAATACCAAGTTGTACAAATAACACAGTAGCAAATGCATGTACAGTTGAAATTGAATAGGTTCTGACTCCAATAAAAATCAAGCTAAGCATAGTTAATCTTACAAAATATATGCAACTGGAATCTAGGTAGATATTCTTTTCTTTTTATATGACAGTTTAGCATAAGGCAAAATAAGTAACTAATATATGTTAACTAAGGTCATCTCTGATTCTGGGCAAAGTAAACCTGACATAAATGTCTATGTTCATTCAGATAAGAGTAAATTTAAAGACACCATCATACTTTCATCCTAAGGGTACAATTTTCATTATATCCATTACCATGGAATAACGAGTTCAACGCTAAAAATCATATCCAGCAGAACAACCCCATTAAAGGTAAATGAAATGAGCTGCAGCCTAAAAGCTTGATTCACAAGTCAGTGGAGCTAAAGTTCTAGGATTAAAGCCAATTTAGTCACACTGAAACCAGGGTTTGACCTTCTTTTTCGTCTGAGTAATGAAAAACTATCTATGATTAGAAAACCTTGAAATCAATTGCTCTTAAAATTGAATTTATATTGGTTTAAATTTAACTTCAGCTGAGATGCCAATTAAGCTTCAATGAAGCTGAATTATAGCAAAACCATGCTGCAGAGCCACTGGTTAATTTCAAGACATCTGCCTGTGGGATGAGCATTTTCCCTTTGCATTAGAAGATAAAATTATGCAGACATGCATGTTATAATAATAGATCTGAACACTAACCCCATTCTTGGACTGCACTGACATCAATGCAGAGGAAAATGTAGCATATATAGAATAAATATCAATATAAAAAATAATGAGTTTAGAGTTGTAAACTTCTTGACTTGCATGTTTCAAACAAAATGGTGGAATTATCAAGTTACAGTGAAATATACTATCATACATTCAACATATGTTTGCTTTCATTTTTATTAAAAATATATGACACACTAATTTAATTGCTTGTAATAATGCATGCAAGTATTAAATCCATTAGAGTCTTTTAAAAAATTGCAGTCCAATATAAACCAACTCTGAATAAACCTTACATTTATTACTGGCACATGAAAAACCAACCAAACACCTTACTCTGACCACCGTATTCCTGCAATGCTCATATTGAAACACAAAATACATAAACACCATGACAAAATGTGTAGCAGTTATATATTGCTGTGCCACAAACAATATCAAATAGTGTCCAGAAATAATCAAAACCCATATCCTAACTATGCCTTAACAAAAGAATTTCATAATAACTGAACGATGCAATATTAATAAAAAAATCCTTATAACAGAATTTTTCAATTTCATTTTTTAAAATTATGGGATTTGATATAATCACTAACAAATCCTCTTTCCTTTTTCACCATGCTTAATTATTTCTACTTTCAAAGCTTCGAAGTCTTCGAACTAGATTTCTAAAATGCACATCAGTAAAGTACTCAGAGGAAACACCCATAAAATGGTTCTTGAAAAGAAAGCTGCTGAACAGTGAATTAATTGTTATTCCTATTATCACCTTGAGTAATGTAGATTCTTTGTCCCCTTCAGCAAATATTAATTCTTTTGAGTTTTAACAAAGGAAGAGAATACTTACAAATGACACCTTCTGCAAGCCATCCTCGTTTTTTCCTAAAAATTCTTCAGCTTTGTATAGGTCTCTAAGTGCCTCTTTTCCAAGAATCAGAATTCACGTTCTCAGCTTTCACATGCTCATTCAACTCTCGGCCACAGAGGAACACCACAGATTAAGAAGCCTGTGATGTAACCAGCATCAAATACTGCATCAGATGAACCCAAACACTCTAAGGGGTTATATTTTGCAAAGCAAAAGGTTTTTTTTTTTTAAAGAGGAGGATTAGCAGATGTATAAACCAGAAGCTCAGGATTCACAATGATTTGTCTTTATACTTTCTGTCTGGTGCAATATCCTATGTTTATATTTAGATTAGCAATAGATTCCTAATTGAACTCTATTATGACATTCAGTTTCATCTTTTTAAAGCAAGCTAGTGATACAGTTTTAGAATTCACCGTCTTTTTATGAACAGCATAGTACAGTCCAAGCTAGAAAAAGGCCATTGGTCCTTTTATCTCCATGGTAACAGCAGCATCTGTGGAGCCAAATTCTACTGCAAAGTCAATATATAGTGAAATATGATCATATAAACAGATAAAATGGAAACAAATAAATAAAAATAGGTACAGATCATGAATATTAGTGATTTGAGTAAAAAGATTAATTTTACATAACATCATATATAAAACAGAAAGTAATTTATTTGATTTCAGCAACACTACCACCTCATAATTTTGGATCACTACAACATATTTATGATGTAGGCATTTTAGGAAGGTGTATTTGTATACATGCTTAATTATGGAAAGTCAGGCTATCCCTTAATGATTTTTACAATAATTGTAAAAATATATTAAATATCAGAAAATTCCAAATATACATTTAAACAAAAATGTCAGTGTAGCACTCCACAGTAGAAACAGAATATAGATCACCAACCTCACTTTTGTATTATATTAATACTGTACTGTATTACATTATCAACTCTTTTGGAACAAAAAACAGCAAGGCTGATTTGTGGCTTTTTTCAGTAAACATCTTTAAATTGCATCTTATTTACAACAACAGGACTAGTCAGACATCTGAGAAATTATTCATATCCAATAATTGTCTCACTATCCAGAGACAAAGGTATACTCACATCTCAATCTTAGAATGATTCAGCATTTTTTCAAATTAATAGCCAATCTGTCTCACCTGATTAATCACTCATGGTGACCATCTGCTTTTATTACCAAGTGAAAATAATTAAATGGACAGCTCATATATATGGATAAGTAACAAGTTCAAGGCTAACCAACAGGTAGGAAATATTTTAGCTAGTAAAAAGTCTTTCAAAGACATTCTTGCTGTTTTCTAAAATGATGCTTAAATACCACTAATACTGAAAATCTTGTAATCAATTCCAGTCTGAAATTAGTTATGGATGACAATTTGGGTAGTGACAATTTTATCTGAACCTGTAGAAGCAGTTGAATTGGATTGAGTTTGGGAGAAATGATCTTCCACTTCAGAGGTGGGTGGAAACAGACAGGCCACATGTAACACACTCTACAGTGTCCTCTTTAACTGAGGAAATAATCAGAGACCTAGTGTTGCTTACCCAGCATTTTTATCTGCTGCCTGCAATCAGTTTATTTTACATCAGGGTTGTCAAACTTGCGGCCTGTGGGCTGGATGCGTCACATGCTGGCCACGCCCACCCCCGGTTTAGCGAAGGGGAGAAAATTCACAATACTACATCACGTGACAACGTGATGTCATGAGTTTGACATCGTTGTTTTACACTGTCTATTTCTTGTTTAATTTATTTTGAAGGATACTATCTTTTCACTTTGTTTAAAATTTGTTTTTAATATCTCTTTAGAAATTTTGAAAATATGGTAGTAGATTTTTATAGTACAGGACAGAATATCAGAATCTAGCATATGGAGATGACATGCAGATAGCAAAAATTTCTATTCCAAATAGAATTTCATTTCCTCAATTTGGGAATATGTGAACTGAAATAAATCAGGCTGATACCAACTATTTTAATAAATATTAAGGATGGGAGTTTTAGGTTATGTTCTGATTCCTTTGTATATTTTGAGATAAGAATTCTTTGAACTAGTCAATTTAAAATGTCCCAGAGGTTCTTTTTTCAAAAAGCAATTGGACTTTTTTTGCCTTGAAGACATTTCACTTTTCATCTAAGAAGTTTCTTCAGTTCTGTACTGGATGACTGAGAATCTCCATAGGTATTTAGTCAATTTGAACTCGTTTCTCTTTGTGAGAAAAATTGAAAATCTAGACAGAGATTTAGAATTCTTTTCAATATTTGTAGTATGATTCGTATGATTAAAGTGACCTTACCTTCAGTGAAGAGTTATGTTTTGAGAGACTTTCCAATGTTTAATCCACCACATGTACACATATCTCTGTGGCCAATATGGGTGCATAAATATTTTTATGTCTCTCTATATGTACTGTATGTATATGCACACACACTGACATAAATTGCAGATATACATCTGACCTTTTTACTCATGAAAAGTTTACCTGACAGGAAAATCCCAGGTTAAAATAATGAACCATGTCTGGCTTCAAGTAAGTTTGGAAGTTGTGTTTAGAACTTTCACTGAATTAAAAATGCATCAGATTTATTACAGAGTGCTTTTTTATTTAATTCAACTAAATAATTTCTTATTGAATTTTTTTGATATATAATATTGGCAATATGTTTCTGGATCAATCAATGTGTTTAGGATGTATATGTTCTTGGCTTTATCCCCAATATTAAAATCATCGAAAAGTTATAAATTTGGGATTTATAAGGGATGACTAAAATAATTAGTGTACAACACAGGAAAGAGAAATTTACACCTCATGGACGACTGCTAATGTGTGTTGTTTTGTCAGCATTTGAATTTAATGAAGAGCAAAAAAGAAGCCTTTTTCCTAGGCCCATTTTTTCTTTTTTCGTTATCGTTATTATTACAGTTGTAGATTATTAATTTGGTGTATGCATCCTTTGTTTTGGTAATTATGTTGATACAATAATCATAATAGTGCTATGCCAATAGTAAGCTCTCTGTAATTGTATTAGTTGGCATGTTTAACTGTATACATAGGTTCATCTCGAAGATGACAGAACACATCTTTCAATAATGGGCTGTCATTTTGTGATTTTGTGTGCAGTTTTGATTTTACTTTTACTCAATACATACAATTGCAACTTATATAATGTCCTTTAGACTTCTTTTTACATAAAGGTTTGCATTTGGCAGAAGCAGACAGAAGTTTAAAGAAAATGATTATGAGGGTTCACCCTCTGATGTGAAAAACTGGTCCACATTCTTGGACTATTATAGTAAGAAACTAAAATGATTAACTTTTAATCTCTCACTATCCTAAATATTAATTTTCTAGAGACAGAATGTCTTGTTATTCATGCTGCCTATGCCCAGGTATGGGCATGGCCTTAAAATATAGTACTGCATTATCATTATTATCTAACTCAGTTGGTAAGAAAATTTAATTTCATTAAATGATATAATGTAAACCCCACTTAGGAATCTATTTAAAAAAATAATATTGTGGCAGTGGCAAGCTCTTTTATAAAACTAATTGATTGTACTGTGAGAATGAATTGAAAGAGCAAATTAAGACAGTTAAAATAGTTTCCCGTTAAAATATTTTGCGAAGAATTATTATGAAGATGTTCAATTCAATTAAAATCTCTTACTGCTTATGCTTTTTCTAGGCTTTGTGTAGTCTTGTCTTCTTATTTTGTATAAAATGTATACCGTTACTTGGGATTTTCCTTTCTACCCGCCCTCCTACATTATTAGTCTTCTGCCATTTTAAGGTTACATTTATCCCTCAACATAGCAGCCCTTTCACAACTTCTCAGAAATTATTCAGATCTACTGAAAATAGATTTTCCCTTCATGCTTTGTGAATGCCCTGTACCTCTTTATTCCTCATGTTATTTGCTCATTGGACCAAATCTTTCTATTGCATAATCCTACAGGAAGGCAATGTTTGATTTGAAAGAGAGATAAAAAGACATGTAATATATACCAATTTTCATATAGTGAAGGTCTATTAATGGCAAGAAAGCAGTCCCTCATATATTTGAAGCATTTTTGATTACATGTCTATCTTATCTAATTTCAGAAGCTAAAAACAATGCACATGGTACTCTATTGTTCATTTTTCCCACAAGGAAAAGGAAAGGATGAATTAAGCTGTCAGCCAATGAGATTTCATAATTTAAGGATGGATATGAACCTCAATCTCCATCCAAATTACCAAACATTCAGAATCTTCTACATTTTTAAGCCAGATTTATTTGACTAACTGTTCTCCATTGCTTATTGTTTTACTTCACATCAACAAAAGAGAGAGCCAAGAATTCTCAGTCCAAACAGGCAAGGATAGTCAACTCTCTAGGATCCAACTCTATTATGGAGTTGAATAAAGTGCATCCTGATCTATGTTATTTGGCTGAGCTTGATCCTGTTCCAAGAACCTCAACAGGTTCTCAGGGTTATAAAGTTCAGTCACTCAGTGTTAGTTTCTTATCTTTCCTAGCTAGCCAAGATGCCTGGAAGATAATATATGGTTGAATCTGGGCTATGATAAATGCATCTTTGAAAGTGATGGTGGTACCTCATCTTTTCAAGAAGCCATCTCTAATTGTGACTGTTTTGGGCAACTTTTGCCCTGTCTTAATTTTCCCTACAGGTAGCCTTGCAGCTTCTGAGAGTCCTGGATGAGGTACATTATCTGGATCCCTTCAGTTGAGTTCTGGATGGGATGGAAATGGCATTGATAACACATACAATTGACTTCTGGATGGCACCTTGAATGTGATGGAGGTAGTGCATCCACTTTTGCTCTCTTGATTTTTCAGTAGCTTTTGATACAAGTAACAATGGTAACCTTCTGCACTAACTCCATGGGTTGGGAGTTGGAGACACAGCATTATGCACTTCTCCATTCTCTGGATTTGATCCCAGTTAGTATTAATGTTGTTATTATATATTGGTCTGAATCATAATCCCTTTCATGTAGGTGCCCCAGGGTTTAAATCTCCCCATTTCTGATTAATATTGCATGAAGCTACTGGATAAATTCATTCACTGGAATTCAATAAATGAAATATTATCAATATTCCAATGAAACTCAACTGTATATCTTGACTTCTTTGGGCAGGAGATACTATGGAGGTTCTGTCTTAGTGCAGGTCAGGCAGGAGAGCCATGCTCTAGACACCATTGATTAGGGATTGTCATCTAGTGGAACCTAGGCAGATTAGATTGTTCCCTACATTTCTGGGATTCCATAAAGACATGAAGTCTAGCTTCAGCAAGTCTTTGGGGCCTAAAGGATTGGATGTTTCATGTAGAACGTTTTTTGGTTAAGTGATTTTTCCCAGTGTGAAATTTTTCTCTTTCTTTCTGTTGGATGCTTATTGTTGCTTTATTATGCATTACGCAATAATATATTATTATATTTTTTTCATGTTTCATTTAATGAATGAAGGTGGTATGTGGCTTAGAATTACTTGTTGACTGGACCAACTTATAAATCCAGTACATAAATAATTAGTAAACAATTTTTATTAATTTAAGGTACATTTTAAATTTTATTTGATTTGTAATTATTTTCAGAAGTGTTAATAACCACAATTAAAGTTACTTGACATAACTGCTTGAAAGATATTAGGTAAGCACTCTTGTAATACTCTTTATATATATTTGTAAATTAATTTCTTTAATTCAAAAAGATTTGACTATTTTAGTTATGGAGTAAATTTACGAAGATATGTTTTGCCTTTGGTTAAACATTTCCAAATTCATGTTCACCAGAAAGTGGTCAAAGTTTGAATCACATTACCAAGCCTATTTAGTAATCAATGCATGTTCTCATCCAGCTCTCAAAAATATAATTTTGCACATTCTTGCTCTTTTGTAATGCAAGCATGAAGATTGCTAAAAAGTCATTTTGCATACACCAAGAGTAATAATATTTTGCATTATGTTTTACATTTAACATTTTTGCGTGATTAATTTGATCCTCTCTATGAGGCTTTTCTTGCTTGCTTGCTTGCTTTTGATGATGAGGGAAGAGACATAGGCAAACTGGAGCATCTTTACCACATTCTTATAGAAGAAACTTTTATGATAAAGGTTGCTGCTAGAGGTATTCACAACATGGAAAACGTGTTTTGTTTTGAGTTCAGCAAAAAAGTAGAGTAGTGGATAATTCAGGCAGAAAACTACCTAGAATTCAAACTGCAAATAATTTGACTGCAGGGAATAATTTAAAATATACTTTTGCAATTTAAAATATTTATTTGGCCACTCATCTTACAACCAAACTCTGGGTGGTTCACAGTAAAACGTAAAACAACAAATGTAAGCAATAAACCAAAAAGAGAGCAATCTGGTACCACAGACCCAATGCAGTCCTCCACATTTACTTCCACATACAATCTCACCCTATCCCTCCCCTGGACAAAAGCTGGGCTACTTTCCAGAAGATTAAAAAGAGAGGTGCTCACCAGATCAACTGAAATCATACACACAACCTTCTATAATGCTATTACAAATCTGGGACTGGAACAACTAGTAACCAACAACACTAGACTAAACAACTGCCTTGATCTCACCTTCTGCAATAGTTTGAATTTAATTTATGGAATACAAACTAAAGAACCCTTTTCCAGTAGTGACCACAATATGATTGACTTTTGTCTCAACATACGTCCACACAAAAATCACCACAATGATGTAATCCCCAATTGTAACTTCAAAAAAGGCAACTATGATCTTATAGACAACGATCTCTCATCCCTTGATTGGCAATCTCTATTCACTGGATGCAATACTGTTGAAGACCATTACAACATATTTTTACTTGAAGTCAAAAGAGTCATCAAACTATATGTTCCAACAACAACTCCCAAAACAAAACAAAAAAGCAGATTACCCATATCAATAAGGAAACTTCAATCCAAAAAGAGATCACTCTGGCGGAAAAACAAATCTGGTCACGTTGCCAATTTCAAAAACCGATACAAAAATTTATGCCACCAGATAAAGACCGAATGCACCAATTATCACATTAAACAAGAGGAAAAACTTCTAAGCACCAATTCCACCCGTGCTTTTTACAATTTTGTAAACAACAAACTAAAAGACTCAAGGTCCATCCCTCCCTTGATAGGACCTGATGGTAAAGACTGCAACGACGACACCATTAAAGCCAACATCTTTAACACATTCTTCGGCTCAGTATTTGTAAACAGCAATGGATCATGCCCAGTATTTCCTAGCCGTACCACAGATAACAACGATGATCTAATACATATCGATTTCACAAAAGACAATGTTGAAAAATCACTACGCAATCTAAAACCATCTCTATCTATTGGACCGGATGGAATATGTGCCTACTTCTTAAGAAAGCTATCCACTGCCATAGCCAAACCTCTAAGCATAATCTTTGAAAAATCTTTCAGAACCAGCTCCTTGCCTAACCTATGGTCACAAGCCACAGTCATCCCCATCTTCAAAAAGGGAGACCCAAGCCTAGTTGAAAATTACAGGCCAATCTCCTTATGCTGCGTCACCTGTAAAGTCATGGAATCAATTATTAACCAATCCATTATCCTCCACTTAGAGACAAACAACCTACTCTCCAATAAACAATTTGGTTTCAGAAAAAAACTATCCTGTAATCTGCAACTCTTACACTGCAAAAACATATGGACGACACAACTCGACCAGGGCAAAGCAATAGACGCAATCTACATAGACTTCTGTAAAGCCTTTGATTCAGTGGTACACGACAAACTACTCCTAAAAATAAAATCCTATGGTATCTCTGGACAACTGAATAACTGGATAGAAGCATTCCTGTCAAACAGACAACAAATGGTCAAAATCGGGAGCGTCCTATCAAATCCAGTACCTGTCAATAGTGGTGTCCCCCAGGGCAGTGTTCTAGGACCAACTCTCTTCATACTCTACATAAATGACCTCTGCGATCATATTAAGAGCAATTGCGTTCTTTTCGCTGATGATGTAAAGCTGTTCAATACCACAGACAATACTGCTACCCTTCAAAAGATCTCGACTATGTATCTGAATGGTCAAACAAATGGCAACTTCAAATCTCAACAAATAAATGCTCTGTCTTACATATTGGCAAAAAAAACAGAAAATAAAATACAAGCTGAATAGTCAAGAACTTGTTGATGACCCAAGCTCTGTAAAGGACCTTGGAATACTCACCTCTAATGATCTAAGTGCTAGAGCCCACTGCAACTACATAGCCAAAAAGGCATTAAGAGTTGTTAACCTAATCCTACGTAGCTTTTTCTCTGGTAATATCACACTACTAACCAGAGCATACAAAACATTTGCTAGACCAATACTCGAATACAGTTCATCAGTCTGGAACCCTCATTACGTATCTGATATTAGCACAATTGAGAAAGTCCAGAAATATTTCACAAGGAGAGTTCTCCACTCTTCTACTCGTTATAGAATACCTTATGCCACCAGACTTGAAATTCTAGAACTAGAAAACCTTGAATTACGCCGTCTTCGGTCTGACTTAAGCATGGTATATAAAATCATACATTGCAATGTCCTACCTGTCAATGAATACTTCAGCTTCAACCATAACAACACAAGAGCACACAATAGATACAAACTCAAAGTAAACCGCACCAAACTTGATTGCAGGAAATACGACTTCAGCAACAGAGTGGTCAACGTCTGGAATACTCTACCCGACTCTGTAGTCTCTTCCCCAAACCCCAAAAACTTTAACCTTAGACTGTCTACTATTGACCTCACCCCCTTCCTAAGAGGTCTGTAGGGGGCATGCATAAGCGCACCAACGTGCCTACCGTCCCTGTCCTATTGTTTCTCTTATTCTTTTATTTTTCTTATATGTACCCATTTCATGTATTCACAACTATGTATACGCTTATACTTATTATCTTGTAAACAATTGGCAAATCAAATAAATAAAATAAAATAAATAAATCTCAAGGGGAAGGATGTTCAACAGGACTGCCAGGGACTATGACAGAAAAGGCAAACTTTCTAGGTTCTACAACAGGGGTTCTCAACCTGGGGTGCTCGCACCCTGGAAGTGCGAGACGATATTCCAGGGGGTGCGAGAAAAGTCCAGGTAATTTTTATTTATTTTTATTTTTATTATTTTTATTTTTATATTTATTTTTATATTGTATATTTTTATATTTTTATATTATTTTATATTATATATTAATTAATTAATTAATTAATTAATTAATTAATTAATTAATTATGCAATGGATTAACTTTGTTTTCATTTTAGAGTTAAGTATTGTTATTTAGTGGCCGTCACATACATAGCTGAAAAGATTCAATCCTACCATATATTTAACGTGTTCAGTAGTTCCTAAAGTCTAACTTTCAGGGGGTGCGAGGTTCGAGTGAAATTTCTTTAGGGGTGCGGAGCGAAAAAAAGGTTGGGAACCACTGTTCTACAAGATTGCAACATCTAAAGGGAGGGACTTGGAGCATACATACTTTGCCCAATATGGTGGGATAAGCAAATACCCTTAGACAGAGACAGTCCCACAAATTAACTTTAAAGGTAAAAATCAGCACATTGAATTGGAAGACAAAGAGATAAGCTACTCCAGTCAAGATTCCTTTCAATTAGCAAATATCCTTTATTTTTACTTATTTACAATTTCAGTTTCTATGGCTTTTCATTCTCCAATAACTTTAAATGTCTTATAAAAGTTTAAAATAAATAAAACAATAATAAAACCTTACTGGCAATGGAAGCCATTACAGTTAGACAATGTCAACTCAAATGGAAGTTTTACACAATGTCTTGGCCCAATGCCTCTGTGAAGAGCCAGGTTTTCAAAACCTCAGAAGAGAGAGCAGGATTGTGATCATACAACTGTTGTTTGCTAAGGTGGAACAGAAGTTTGCTCCTTCCCTTCATAGGCAAGCAGTTTGGCAGAACTTTGATGGAACCTGCATCACTTGGTTGGCTAGGTGTGAGGTTTACAGCTGGCTTTATATAGTGCCAACCCTGCAAGATAATATCAAGCAAAGGTCTTGATTTCTATTCCTTCCACCCACATGGACCATACTACTTACAACTGATTATAGGAAAAAGAGAATCCTACAATACTGGGTTCCCCATTCCCAACCTTTGTAGTCTGTCCAGAAGGATGTAATGACCAATTATATGAAAAGGTGTTCAGAGATAGAACCAAGATAAATGGCTATTCCACTTCCAATCCAGGTTGTGCCAAGTACAGTATACTCAATACTGCTTCCATGAAAACACTTTTTCAATTATTTCCCTTCTTCCCAAAAGGAAAATTTGGAGACTGTCTGGATATTATCCAATGCTATTGTGTTCACCAACGTATTTTTGAGGAAGGACACATCACCATCTTAAGCTGATAGGAGATTCCCTCACTCAGGATGAAATTACCATTACCTGGACCCCATCCCTGGGCCTAACTAACTAAAAAGAACATGAAACTAACAAACAAGTGGATGGTTTTATAGAACTAAGAACCTACCCATTTCATTAAGAGTCAGGGGTTTATACATAGGGTAAGACTTGAGCCTCAGTCAACTTGACAGGTCCTGTCCAGTCAGAATCTAGCACAATGGATCCAAGTGAGTTAGAATATTTATCAGATGTCTGGATAACAGTCACCTTACAGATGACATTTATGAATAGAAAAGAATTATCTTAATAAAAAATTATCTTAATGATTTTACTTTAAAAAAATTATCTCCTTGGTCAATTTTTATTGATACTATCACCCCACATAGGCAGGAAAAAACCCCAATAGATTTGATTTTCCTTTCCTTTTTTTTGGGGGGGGGGGATCTGCAAGGTACAAGCCCAGCAAAAGGAACTGTATTATCATAACTGATATTTGTATTATCGAATGAGATAGCTGCTGATGGAACAATAAATAGCTGGTGGTGCTTTTGAAGTCCATAAATAATATTAGCATTGCAACAATAAACACATGTTTACAAACATCGAAGTTCAACAAATCAGCCCAATCTAATATAGAATGTATTTTAAAATACCCTTTGAAACTCAATATCAAAAACTGCAAGTGCACACAAAATTTTACAAACTCACTAAATCATCAATCCTACATCACAGCAGTGTTAAAAACAGTTGTTTGGTGAAGTATCTACAGAGAGGCATACAAACTCTAATAAAGACATTTTATAGGGATGGAAAACAGCAGTAACATATCTGGCAGGTATGCAGGTTTTAAAAGCAGTCTTCTGTCTGGCCATGAACTTAAATGCTATATCACCTCTTAGCGCTGCATTACATACATCAAACTATCCCATCTAAACCAATAGCAGCCGGGATATTGTTAGTTCCTGTTGCTACATATTATTAGTCCCTGTTGGGATGTGTAAAATATTCTGAACTCACAATCACTTTGGCATTCTTAGTGAAACAAAACACATGTTTTAAGTTTTGTTCCCAATATGAAATAAAGTTGTCTATTTCAAGAGATACACTTTTGAATACTTCCAACTATTTCAAGCATTATAATTCGGCCTGTTGCTTTAGGATTTGTGATTCTGTCACCAGATGAATTCTATAAACCTGCCCTTATGCATACAAAGATTTTTTTTCTAAGATTCAGCTACAACCCTTTAAATCCAATATTTATGCAATACATTATGCAACACTATGGAACAGATTTAGATCTTGTTCAGTGCCCTGTGATTTTCTTTTTTCAAAACTAAATCTTTCCAATTCCTTAAAACCTGCTTTCAAAGAAATTAGAGTCTGTATCCTTCATAATCTTCATTACTGTTTTCTTAACTTGTTCCAATTTTTCTGACTCCTTCTTAAACATTACAGAATAATATAGCTCTTTATTTATTACATTTATATACTTCCCATTTCACTGCCCAGCTATTATCTTTCATGATCTGGGAATAATGTTTTTGTTGGATATAGTTTAAGATTGCATCTCTTTTTTTTACAGCCATATCACATTTTATAAAAAAATCAGACTAACTACATGTAATTGGGTAGCATTCCATACTTTTTCATAAACACTATTATTAATTCAAGGATTGTATACACTCATGTGTAAGCACATCCACATATAAAAAAACCTTTACATTATAATCAAAAATAACCATGAATAATGCACTACCCATGGATAAGTCCCCACAAAATTGAGACATGCATGCTGTCCTATTAGTGATCTCATTATTTTCAAGATATTTACAAATCACTGTCTTTATGATCTGTTCTAGACTCTTTGTCTGTATCAGTCTCAGCCTGATTGTTCTGTACTGGTAGTCCCTGAGTTATGACCACAATTGAATTTAACTTGCTAAGGAAGGCAGTTGTTAAGTAAGTTTCACTTGATTTTATGATGTTTTTCCCATTGCAAGTGTTAAGCAAATCACTGCAGTTGTTAAGTGATAATGTGGCTGTTAAGTGAATCCAGATTCCCACACTGACTTTGCTTGTCAGAAGCTGGCTAGGAAGGTCACAGAAGATGATGACAAGACTCAGAGATGCTGCAACCATTGCAAATACATGCTTATTGCCGGTGCCTGAATTTTCACCACAGAATTGTGGGGATGCTGCAAAGGTCGTAAGTGCAAGGACCAGTTGCAAGTCACTTTTTCAGTTGTAATTTCAGATGGTCACTAAATGAATAGCTGTAAGTGAAAAACAACCTGTAATTTCCAGATCCTCTCCTACACTCCTTTTTCAAGATAGGGACATTGACTTTCTTATAGTCCCAAAGTATTTCTTAAGTTCTATAGGATGTCTATGGAGGTTCCCAGTCATCCAGGTCATGGTTGTCCCAAAAGGGCAACTTGGGACAAGTTCTACAGGAGTTTTTTGAATTAAGCAAATAAAAGATTGGCCAGATTACTAATAAGTTCCTCCAGTGCCGAATAATGCACTTATTTTCATCCTTATTCAATAAGATATTTGATCATTTCAAGGTTTAATTCTTACTCTTGTCTTCAAATTACCTAAGGATCACAGACCCATTTCTTAGACAAGAGTGAGGAAAATAAAGTTTTTTTAATTGTTTTTCTGTTGCTGTTTAACATTTTGTCGTCTTCACTGATCTATTACTCTGGGCATATATGAAAAAGCTCTTTATACTTCTAATTAGAATAGAATAACAGAGTTGGGAGGGACCTTGGAGGTCTTCTAGAATCTAGTCCAACCCCCTGCCTAAGGCAGGAAACCCTACACCACTTCAGACAAATGGTTATCCTCTGTCAATCCCCGTTCATATATTATGAAAGGTTGCTTTTTCTGTTAGTGCTTGAATTGACAGATTTCATCCTCTCTTATACAGCCCGTCTGCTGTATGTATGCCAAGCTGTGCTTCCCATGAATATATGCCATGTGGTTTTCAGGCAAGAATGTGAAGATGCCACAAACACCAAAAGCAATTGATTATATGACATATCACTCCTGTCCATCATTTATATTTTGTGTTTCTTAAGGCATCTGCACTAAAAGGCTTTTTCTGTATTTCTTCTTTTTGAAGATTCTTGTGTTTTGTTTTTTTTTAAAAAAAAAGGTTTCAGGGCCTGCTCTTCCAAATTCTTATTGGCAAAAATCCTGTTGGATCTCCCTCTTCATGTGGTCAATGAACTCTTGCCCTGAAAACTGGATACCTTATATTCCTCACAGTATTTGCTTACTCAGCAGGAAGCTATCAATCAGTCATCCACAATGGGCAACTGGAAGTTGTTCAAGAAATGACATATCACTTTTCCCAGCTGAGTATTGAGCCTCTGAGAACATACCTCTAGGCCAGGGGTATCAAACTCGCATTGTTACAGCATCATCACGTGATGTGTCGTGACTTTTTCCCCTTCGCTAAACTGGGCATGGGCGTGTGATGCATCCATCCAGTGGGCCGTGAGTTTGACACCCCTGCTCTAGTCACTGTCACTGATATTTCTTGTCTCTTCTTCCTGTTAAACACCACAGTCCAACTTTTGTTTGCTCCATCTTCAGTCCCACACACTAGTTAATAACAACAACCACAAAGACCTGAAGTAAATTTTCTGAAGAAATTTATTGCTGGGCCAAAGCATTTTTCCAAAATATTATTCGGAATCAATAATTTGTTTAAATGCTTCATACTGAATTCTTAACATTCTTATTATCAATAGAAAGTTGTAAAAAAAACACCTGCAAAATATTCAAATCACAAGTTGTCAGCTTGATGAATGACTCAATTTGTTCTGATTCACAGTACGCATTATATATATAAAGCAAATAATTGGCTACTTTCCTCGTCTGCCAGTAAGGTCTCTAGAGCATAATGTTTCATTATATACCTGAAAATCATTAACATTACAACTGAAGTGTTTGCCCATAAAAGTGCAATATCATAATTTTGTTTCATTAAATCTTTTTTTTCTCTCATTCTGCATCAATGCTACTAGAATATATATATATGTATATGAAAATGTTTAAATAAATACATAAATAATATTGGGCATACATTTGAGTAGGAGGAAGAAAAGGAGAATGATTATGGAAACCAAATTACATTAGTCATTGCCTCTTATATATATGTGCGTGTGTGGATTATATATTTATACACATGCATATGTGTGTGTGAATATACATATATGTTTCACTATCATTATAAGTAGAAATTTAGTTCATTCCCAACCTATATTACAGTAATGAATATCCTGCTAATCACTCTGTAGTTGTCCAACCAAGGTGGCTATCAGAAAGAACCAGATGTCCTTAATTTTAAAGCAAATATTACTCCAGCTAAAATATATTTCTGAGCTTCATGGAATAATGAAGAAAAACAGGCAATGACTAATGTAATTTGGTTTCCATAATCATTCTCCTCCTCAAATGTATGTCCAATATTATTTATGTATTTATTTAAACATTTTCATATTACAAACATTTTAGAGCAGCTTGGGATTTGCAGAGCAATATGATTGTTTTATTTAAACAACAATTAAAAGCTGAAAATAATTAAGTTTACTCACTTTCTGGACATGGACACAGACACACAGACACATAGGGATAGCAAGCCATTTGAGAGAAATGTCATCTGCTTTGCACACAATTCACTGTGATCCATCTATCTTTGACTGTAATGAATGCTAGTATTGTAAACATCCAACTATTAAGCCTAGAGATTATAGCATGGTACAATAAGATCTTTAAATGATCAAACAGCATGCTGTTTAGTATTTCAGAAAATGAATGTTGAAAGTATTTTTAAACAAATGCCAACTGTAGAACATTGTTTTCATGGGTTACCATTTTGTGAACTAATAAAAATGTAGTAAGGTGATTAAAATTATTCCTGTCTTAGGCACGAAGTTAGTTGGTGACTGTAGACTAGTCACTTTCTCTCAGCCCTAAGAAGAAATCAAGAGCAAACCACTTCCAAAATCTTGCCAAGAAAACTAGAGGATTTATCCAAGCAGTTGCCAGGAGACAACATTGACCAGAAGAGTCATTAACATGCATGTTAATTGTATGCAGGAAAGATCTTGGGAGACTCAGTGAAAAGATGCTGCCTAGGAACAGACAGATATGAGACAGTACAGCCCACAGCTGCTTCGTTGGCAGAGCAAGGGGCTCAAAAGGGACCTTCCCTAAGTTCCTAGAATTTAAAGGTGGCAGTAGGAGAATTGGACTTTTGGACTTTAGATTTTGTTAATGTAACTTAATAAATAAACCCCCTAGCAACAGAAATTTGTGATGCAAATCAAGAACTACCTGTAAATATTCCACTTGTTTCTTAATATCTGCATAATAAGTAACTTTTTTAGTTTTAAAAGCTGTAACAAGTTGTTCTAGTATATCAGGTGTGTCAAAAGCAAAAAAAAATATGTCCAGTGTTATTAACAAATATTGTAATTGTAAATACTGCTATTGAGTTGAGTAAATCTTCCTTCATTAATTGCTAATTACATTTTTAAAAGATATTCTCAAATAAAGAATTCCATAGATATGTTTTAAATAAAAAATATATTTTTTATTTACTGAAAATATTTTCAAAATATATAAACTGCAATTCCTCCCAGAATGTAGATTAATCTGTCTAATATGTCTATTTAATAGTTCCAACGTTAGAATAAATAATAAAGTGGTAAAGGATACCTCTGTCTTGTTTCCTTCTAGTTTTCAACTGGTTTTATAAAGTCTTTGTTCACCATGATTTGAGCTTTCTGGAATGAATAGATGGACTTCAGACCCTATATAAAACCCAATCCAAAATCCAGCTTTTCCACTACTTTAAACATAAAGGCCCATTCAAATTGTCAAAAGCTTTTTCTGCATCCAGAAAGATTAATGCCACTTTTTGTCTATATGTTGTTGTAAATGTTCAATTATATTCAAAATTACTTTTACATTATCTTTTAGTTGTCTTTTAGGTAAGAAGCCACACTGATCTTCATATATATAGTTCTGTAAAACTTTAAGTCCTTCAGCTAAAATAGATTTATTTATTTATTTATTTATTTGATTTGCCAATTGTTTACAAGATAATAAGTATAAGTGTATACATAGTTGTGAATACATGAAATGGGTACATATAAGAAAAATAAAAGAAGAATAAGAGAAACAATAGGACAGGGACGGTAGGCACGTTGGTGCGCTTATGCACGCCCCCTACAGACCTCTTAGGAAAGGGGTGAGGTCAATAGTAGACAGTCTAAGGTTAAAGTTTTTGGGGTTTGGGGAAAAAACTACAGAGTCGGGTAGAGTATTCCAGACATTGACCACTCTATTACTGAAGTCGTATTTCCTGCAATCAAGTTTGGTGCGGTTAACTTTGAGTTTGTATTTATTGTGTGCTCTTGTGTTGTTATGGTTGAAGCTGAAGTATTCATTGACAGGTAGGACATTGCAATGTATGATTTTATATACCATGCTTAAATCAGACCGAAGACGGCGTAATTCAAGGTTTTCTAGTTCTAGAATTTCAAGTCTGGTGGCATAAGGTATTCTACAACGAGTAGAGGAGTGGAGAACTCTTCTTGTGAAATATTTCTGGACTTTCTCAATTGTGCTAATATCAGATACGTAATGTGATGACTGATGAACTGTATTCGAGTATTGGTCTAGCAAATGTTTTGTATGCTCTAGTTAGTAGTGTGATATTACCAGAGAAAAAGCTACGTAGGATTAGGTTAACAACTCTTAATGCCTTTTTGGCTATGTAGTTGCAGTGGGCTCTAGCACTTAGATCATTAGAGGTGAGTATTCCAAGGTCCTTTACAGAGCTTGGGTCATCAACAAGATCTTGACTATTCAGCTTGTATTTTATTTTCTGATTTTTTTTGCCAATATGTAAGACAGAGCATTTATTTGTTGAGATTTGAAGTTGCCATTTGTTTGACCATTCTGATACATAGTCAAGATCTTTTTGTAGGGTAGCAGTATTGTCTGTGGTATTGAACAGCTTTACATCATCAGCGAAGAGAACGCAATTGCTCTTAATATGATCACAGAGGTCATTTATGTAGAGTATGAAGAGAGTTGGTCCTAGAACACTGCCTTGGGGGACACCACTATTGACAGGTACAGAATTTGATAGGACGCTCCCAATTTTGACCATTTGTTGTCTGTTTGACAGGAATGCTTCTATCCAGTTATTCAGTTGTCCAGAGATACCATAGGATTTTATTTTTAGGAGTAGTTTGTCGTGTACCACTGAATCAAAGGCTTTACACAAGTCTATGTAGATTGCGTCTATTGCTTTGCCCTGGTCGAGTTCTGTCGTCCATATGTTTTTGCAGTGTAAGAGTTGCAGATTACAGGATAGTTTTTTTCTGAAACCAAATTGTTTATTGGAGAGTAGGTTGTTTGTCTCTAAGTGGAGGATGATGGATTGGTTAATAATTGATTCCATGACTTTACAGGTGACGCAGCATAAGGAGATTGGTCTGTAATTTTCAACTAGTTTGTAGTTATTATTAAGAAGATAGATGGGCCTGTAGTTTTTCATAGAAGTTAAATTCAATCCATCTTTGGGTATTAAAGAAATGTAGCCATCCTTCTAAGAGAGTGGTATATTTCCCTGTAGAATATAATTCATTAAGTCCATCAGAAGTAATAGTAGCTGATCTTCAAAAATTTTAGAGTCCGCTCGGTAGGCCATTTGGTCACAGAACTTTGCCTGTTTTAGCTCTTTTAATTGCTTCTATTAATTCAAAAGTTGTTATTGGACTGTTAAAATTTTGCTTGTAGTTTTCTGATAGTTTAGGAAGATTTTTGTTATAAAGTCTTCCATAGTATCTAAAGAGACTTCTTATTTCTTTATATAAATTAGGATAATTCCAAAAAAAGTCTTTGAATGTTTTTATTATCCATGTAATAAAAATTATCTTATTCCCCTCTTGAAGGCTGGTCATCGTTTTCTTTTCTGTCTGTTTTCTTAGTTTGTATGACAACCGTCTCCCTGGCTATTTTGCATGTTCAAAAAAGTGTTGTTTCATATATTTAGATTTCTTTTCAATATCTGAAACCACAAGAAATTTATTGTTGCAATAATTTTAGTTGATTAAATATATTAGAATCTGGTAAATTCTGGAGTTCCCTCTCCTTCAGTTTAATTTCTTGTAATACAAATTTGTTTTTTTTTCATCCATCTTCGCCTTAATTGCTGTATTATATTGTATAAAATGTTCTTATACAAATGATATTCATGGAGTAAGAGGGCTTTTTGTTTATATAATGGTAGGATCCGAATTTTCTGATGAAGTACATTTGAGACTTAGGATAAAGGCCCTCCACATGAAAGGATCCCATCTATTTTATCATTTTGAAAATATTAGTATAAAGGAGTTCTACTTGCAGAAGCTTCCAATTATTGTTAATTTACATATAACATAGTACAAATATATCTTAGTTAATTATATGTTATAGGTTGAGTGTACTTTTTAACTTGTAGTGCTACATTGATCCTTAGTTTGAGCCTTCATTCAGGTATGGATAAACTGCTAGAATTTCTACATTTAGCAATTATACATAAAAGTCCAAGTAACTGACTAATAATGTGGCATCACTGGAAAAAAATAATTGAAGAGCTAGCACTACAAATCATCCTGTTCTGTTCTAGCTGAATATATACTTTACTTTGCCAATAGTACTTAAGTAGGCCTCTCACTAGATACATTTCCATGCAAAAATATGACTCCTGACTCAGTCATTTTAAATTAAAATGTGGCATTTCCTCTGAAACACTTACATAAACATATTTACTGTCCCTATTCTATGAAGTAGTTAGCTAATGATGAATGATCACAATCATATATCATGTGCAATGTGAAAAAATATAGGATGACATTGCTACTGAGGCTGAATTTTCTAATCACCATAAAATGCACATATTGGTAATTGCTTCAAAACTTTTCAACAGTCACCTTTCTTTGAAAATATCTCAATCTTATAAGAATTACATTTAGTTACAGCATAAAAAAATGGAGATGCAAAAGTATTTTGTGGCAGATCTTTCAGGTGTAGTTCTTCCACCTTGGTATAAAATCAGTTTACATGTTCAAAAATATGTTGCATTACACACCTGAGGGTACAGTATCTCATGTCAGACCTATGGATATCCACTTGTAAAATAACTTGTAAGAATATGCCACTTGTATTCTGTCCAGCTTGGAAAGCTATACATTCTTGCATCCCACCGCCCCCCGGTACATGTTTGTATAAAGACGTAAAAACATATAAGAAGCTCTTCATAACTAATGTAAAACCATGTTCTAAGAACTAATGGCTGCTTATAGAACTAAGCTACAAACATTACTTTGCTCCAGTAAAATTACATTGTGATAATAAATATGCACATGCAAAAGAAATTCTGAAAGGTCATAAATACCACATGACATTTAACCCTAAGTATGCAACAAATAGTCTGATAGCTAAGACTTCATTTCTTAACATTATTCTAAATCTCTGTAGCTATTTTAAAAAATTAAGTTTTATCAGTATTTCAAGTACTGTACTGTAGTGAAGTTAAATAAAATTTTGCTGTATTATTACTAATTAATTTGAGAATCTTCACACTCTTTCAGATACTGCATTTTAGTGCTTGAGAATCACTATAAAATATCACTGCTATTTAAAGAGGAAAATTAGGTGTTCTTTATCAAATTTTGTTGCTCCTTAATCCCTCACTTTATATCACTTTCTGTTCCCAGTGCCCAAGCACTTAATGCTATATCTGCTTTAGACCTGTGCCTAAACTTAGATCACGCATGATACACCTTTAAAGACAACATAATATTTTGGGGAGATTTTATACAGTAAACATACATAGAAAAAATATAAAAATCTGATTAATGAAGGCAACCTAAATTGCACCCCCAAATTCTGATACATTAATGTGGCTGAATCCACATATCCATCATGTCTTAGAAACCAAGAAGAAAATTAGATGCAATGTTTTTAAATGAAGGAGTTCAAAAATGTAGCCATAATTTTATCTTTTGCTATATGGCACTTTCAGCCGAAATAAAAACAGTAAATAGACATTTTCAAATTGAAGGTGTGGGGAGTAAGGAGGAACATATATTCAAAAACTGTTTGTGGAATTGTAACCATTCTGTCCCCAAGGACCTCCTCTATGAATTCAATTCTTTATCAGTGATTAGCAAAGCATTTCATCAACTATTGCATGACATTCATCTTGGGTGGAATGCCGCAATATTTAGTCTTGAATTTTACTCATCAATATATTTATTATTTGGATAAAGAGGTGTTATGGTTACCAGAATTTCAGATGATAGAAAATTGGATGGAACAGCTAATACCTAATCTTAGAGATTAGAAGTCACACTGAAATCTTGATCGATTAGAAAAACAGGTTGAAAGTACAGAATCAAATATAACATAGACAAGGTCAAAATTATTAATTTGAGAAACAAAAAAACAAATGCAGAAGTAAAGTGGATTATGCTTGACTAGACTGATAATAGTATTGATCCTGTAGATCCTGTAATAGTAGACTACAAGTTGGTCTTGAAACAATAGGATTATAGGATTATTAAAAATACAATCACAATTTTACATTGTCAATAGAAGTATAGTTTCCAAATCAGAAGAAATAACAACTGTTCTGCATTGCTTCGTCTCCATCTGCTCTGCTAAATTCTAGGCATCACTCTTAATTTAAAAATCTGAGAAACTGGAGCTGGTTCAGAGTGGAAAATCACAACTAAAATCAAAAGGGACTCTGTCCATCCATCCATCCATTCCATCCATCCATCCATCCATCCAGTCTGTCTATCTATCCAATTATCTATCTATCAAATTTATTGGCTATCCATCTTACCACAGGCTAACTCTGGCCAGTTTACAAGATTAGAGATCTTCTACTCCAACTCTCTACCCAAGGGAGACAACCTTTTTGCATCCTGGACAAATGGCTGTTCAATCTTTTCTTTAAAACATCCAGTGATTTTTCTTGCTGTCATGAAATTTCTCCTTTATTCCAGACTGGATCTCTAATGAGCTTCCACTTTTGATTCCCCGAGGAAGTCTTGGAATTTTGGAGAATAAGTCAACCTCCCACTTCTCTGTGGCAGTCCCTCATATACTGGAAAACAGCGACTATGTCACCATGGTCCTTTCTCTTTGTTAGATCTAATTCATTCATACTGTAAATGGTTCTGTCTCATGAAGAGAGAATAAAAAAGTTCTCAACTTCTGTTCTCTATTACTGCAGAAGTAATACACTTAACAATGAATTTTTAAGTTAATGGAAGTCAGTTTCTTATTTTAGGAAAGACTTCCCAACAGTAAAAGCAGTTCAACACTGGAAACAAATGGGAAGCGCAACTTTACTAAACATGTACATGTACTAGACATATAACAGTTATCTATTGCAGATACAGATGTAATTTCCTGCACTAAGATCAGTCACTATACAAAGCAGGCAAAACTGAATTCATAAGGGACCTGATTAGAGATGGATTATGGGAGGCTGGCTGCAGTCCTTTCAGTCACACTACCTGGAAATGAATGGCTAGGATCCAACTAAAATAGAAAAAAAAAGGCGGGGGGGAGAAATACACAGTCATGAGAAGGGTTGAGCATGAAAAAGGATGTTGCTTAGTTTGGAAGTAAGAGAAATTACTTCCCAAAGAAAAGGACATAGACAGATTTTAAAAATCACATGTGATAGTCTAGTAGGTAGTTTAGAAATGATGAGGACTTTGGAAGTAATGCATGGGTCAGGATAATTATTATACTCTGATTGGCTTTACTAATCTCTATAATCATGGCAGGTTCAAAACTAAGCATTGTTAGATTGCAGGCATGCTATAAGTAGCAAAAGAAGATTCAACTCTTCTCAGCATCGGAGGGAGTGATTTGTCATCATGAATGGCTCAAGAGAAAATGATTTTTTAGAAATTATCTCTCTGGTTGAAGGCCTTGGCTTTTCTCTATAGTACAGATTTAAACTGGTCTGTTGCCTCTAGTTTAGGCTAAAGAAAAGAAAATGATTTGGTTCCAGCCAAGCTTCAGGTTTATTAGTTCAAATGAATTCAATAAAGGGCTAGGGAGATGGATCTTTGCTACATTCATTTGCCATTCAGGAAACCCTGAGTGAATTTCAATCTGAGAGTAATGCTACAGATTTATCATTGATTGACCCTCATGACAGGAAATTCTGGCAATATATATGAAACTTCTGTGATGAATTTTCCTGTTTTTCAGGAAGTTAATTTTCCAGGAGCTAAAGGACAACCAATTAGGAGATATTTTCCTAGTGATATGACTATCTCTGATTTAAGCACTTAACTAGATAGTTAAATTGGGCGTTGGTACCTACCTGACACGCCCTTTCTCGTCGAGCTGCGTAGAGCATCCAGAGTGGGAGGTGCTCCAGTCTTCACTCTTACAGGCTGAGCTATAATTGAGGAACGCTCCTCCTCCTCCTCGTGACTCCTCCGTAGCGTTCCCCAGTTTTACGAAGACGAGAAGACCAATAGCTATCTCCTCATCTTAACTATTGTACAATTCTTAACTATAAACTGTTTGAGTCATTGGCCGAAACAGGATTCCCCACCAGATGGACCAATTAGGGAGGGGCTGGATGCTCTACGCAGCTCGACGAGAAAGGGCGTGTCAGGTAGGTACCAACGCCCATTCTCCATAGAGCTGCTATGAGCATCCAGAGTGGGACATACCAAAGCTTGGCCTGTCCTACGGGAGGGACTCCGTCTGGCTCGGAATATCCTCTGGTTCCCTCACCACTTGCTGAAGGACTCGTCTGCCAAAGGACGCTTCTGCCGAAGCAAAGACATCGATTTTATAATGGCGAATAAAGGGTGATGGAGACGCCCAGGTAGCCGCTTGGCAGATATCATGTATCGATGCCTGAGTAGCCCAGGCTGCTGAGGTAGCCGCACTCCTTGTAGAATGAGCGGTTATTCCACTAGGAACAGGAAGCGCCTGGGATAAATAGGCCTTGGATATTGTAGCTCTGATCCAACGGCCAACAGTAGACGGGGATACTTGGTTGAAATGACAGGAACAATGACTCTGACTTCCTGATAGGGTGAGTGCAATTGATATAGATACGAAGTGCCCGTCGGACATCGAGAGTATGCCACTGCCTTTCCCTTTCTCGAGAAGGTCAGGGGCAAAAATTAGGAAGGATAAGTTCCTGTGATCTGTGGAAGGCCGAGTTGATCTTGGGCAGGAAGGAAGGATCTGGTCGCAGGACCACTCAATCAGCGTGGAAAACGCATAGATCCTTTCTAATGGACAGAGCTGCTATTTCAGATATCCGCCGTGCAGAGGTGACTGCTACGAGAAACACCACTTTGAACGTAAGGAACTGAAGTGACGCCTCCCTTAAAAGGAGGCTCAAAAGGAGGTTTAGTAAGCACCGTGAGTACCTTATTAAGGTCCCAGGTCGGGTATCTGTGAATTACGGGAGGGTGCAGATTGGTGGCACCTCTAAGGAATGCTCGGATACGAGGGTGGTGTGAAAGCGAGCCAGAAGAGTTGCCAGAGACAACAGTTGATAAGGCTGTAACTTGCCTTCTCAAGGTATTGGGGGAGAGGCCCCTGTCCAGCCCGTCTTGCAGGAAGGCCAGAATTTGTGCAATTGATGGGGAGAGCGGATTGATGAGGGACTTGTGGCACCATTTACAAAAAATGCTCCAGGTTGCATTATATATACGGGTGGTCGAAGGCCGTCTTGCTGCCAGGATGGTGTTGATGACCTGATTGGACAGGCCTTCATTTCTTAGACGCTCCCGCTCAACCTCCAGACAGCTAACTGAAGCCACTGCGGATTTGGATGCTGAAGAGGTCCCTGGGACAGCGAGACCCTCTCTGGTGGAATCCTCCAAGGAGGGGCCACTGATAGGCTGCGCAGATCCGCAAACCACGGTCTCCTGGGCCAGTATGGGGCAACCAGAAGAACTTCCGCCCCCTCTAGAATCAACCTCTGGATCACCTTGGGAATCAACTGGAGGGGGGGAAAGGCGTATAGAAGCCCTGTGGGCCAGGTGCAACGTAGGGCGTCATGGTTCTCTGCCCCTTTGGTGGGGTACCGTGAGAAAAATCTCGGTGTCTGGGCATTGAGTGGAGACGCGAACAGGTCCACCAGTGGTTGACCAAATATCGCTGAGGCCTCCTTGAACAGGGAGGGGTGCAGGCGCCATTCCGACTGGTCTAAGGTGGCCCTGCTCAACCAGTCTGCCTGGACGTTTGAGACCCCCGAGATGTGTTCTGCCCTGATGGATAAGAGGTTGGCCTCTGCCCAGCGACAGAGCCGCTCGGCCTCCTTCATGAGGCGGATGGAATGAGTGCCCCTTTGATGGTTGATGTGAGCCTTGGTTGTAGTGTTGTCCATCAGGATCAGTACATGGCGCCCTCGCACTTGCGGGAGAAAGGCGCGTAAAGCCAGGTATACTGCGTGGAGCTCCAGCCAATTGATGCTGCAGCATTGCTCAGTTGCTGACCAAGTTCCCTGAGCTGAAAGTGAATGAATGTGGGGCCCCCATCCGGATAGGCTTGCGTCTGTTGTGAGGGTGACCCTTCAGGGCTCCTTGAAAGGATGTCCCCTGTTGGTAGCGGGTCTGGTCCACCAGAGGAGCGAGGCGAGAACCTTTGGAGGAACCTTCACCACAGCTCTTGAATTGCTCCTTCCGGAACGCTGATAAGGTAGCAGGAACCACTGCAGAGATCTGGAATGAAGCCGGGCCCAGGGAACAATGGATATGCATGAGACCATTTTGCCAAGTAATTTGGATAAGTCCAGTAATGAAGCTTTTCTTGCCTGTCTAATGTCCCTGATCGCTTTCTGGATGCTGCGAAACCTTTCAGGGGAAAGGAAGACCTTCCCTTCGACTGAGTCAATCACTGCCCCTAAGTGGGCTATTCGGGTGGAAGGGGTAAGCTGACTCTTCTCCCAATTTACAAGGAAGCCATGGGCCTGAAGCACCGAGAGGGTGGTTCTAGTGTCCCTCTCTGCTTGGCGTCGGGTGGGGGAGAGGATGAGGATGTCATCCAAATAGCAGTGAATGCGGATGGGGAAGTTTCTGAGGTGAGCCGCCAGAGCTGCCAGCACCTTGGTAAAGGCCCTCAGAGCCGAGGCTAAACCAAAGGGAAGGGCCACGTACTGAAAATGCTGGCCGTTGTAGCAAAATCTCAGAAATCTGAAAAATGAAGGATGAATGGGAATGTGAAGGTATGCTTCTGAGAGGTCAATGGAGGTGAGCCAGTCTCCCTTCCTGGTGCCCTGCAAAATGGACTGAACTTGTCCAAAATGGACTTAAGTTGCATCTTGAACTTGTGATGGACAACGTAATGATTGAGCCTTTTCAAGTCTAGAATGGGTCTCCAACCTCCGGAGTGTTTAGGAACTAGGAAGAGGTGGGAGTAGAACCCCTTTCCTCGCTGCGAGGGTGGTACGGGCTGTATGGCCTCGATTTCCAAGAGGTATTTGATAGCGGCTTCTATGAGAGCGGGCTTGTTACGGTCTCTGGAAAGAGGAGAAATCATGAAATGCTCCAGAGGGGGGGACCGAAACTGAAGGGAGAGGCCAAATTTAACAGTGTCCCTAACCCAAACATCAGAAGTGGATGATTCCCATTGGCCGGCGAAGTATTTGAGGCGTCCGCCAATGGGATAAGCGGTTGAAGGCCTATCTGGGGCACCGGGACGCTTTACTTCCTGTACCCCGGAAGGGCCTCCTGTAGCTGACCCCCCTCCTGTTCCTGTCACCTGCGTCGCCCCGGTCCTGATAAGCCGGCCGAAACGGCGGGGATCTCTGAAATCTGGGGGAGAAGGGTGTCTGAAAGGAGGTACGAAAGGAGCCCCTTCGAAAGGGTTGGGACACTCTGGACTCTTGTCTACGAAAAAGAGACGGGAGGAATTTCTTTTTATTCGGGCTTTCCCTCAACAATGGTTCCAGGGCCGGACCAAATAATTTGCCTCCTGAGATGGGAGCAGAAGCCAATTTAGCCTTATTCTTAATGTCCGCCTGCCAGTGTTTAAGCCAAAGCAGACGCCGGGCTGTAACGTGTGAAGAGATAGCCCGAGAGGAAAATTTCACAGAGTGGAAGGTAGCGTCGGCCGCAAATTCCGCTGCGGCCGTAAGCTTGGCAATGTCCTGGTGTGCCCTGGTGTTGGATGGGGGGACATGCTGCTTCAACTGGCGGAGCCATCTAATGGAAGATCGGGTGAAAAAGGATGCGGCCGTGGCTGATCGAATGGCCCAGGCATCGGATTGGTGCGCCCGACGTAGCGCCATCTCGGCCCGTTTGTCCTCTGGCTTTAGCGCTTCCAGAGCATCAGTTGGGTTAGAGGATGATGCTAGCCTCACTATGGGGTCATCCACCTCGGGGGTGTCTAACAAGGCAGAGAACTCCACATCAAGATTAAAAAATCTCTTGTCCTGACTGGAGGGAGCGGGGGGGCTGATGATGCCAACTGTCTTGCCACTAAGTCAGAGAAAATGGGTGGTGTAGGAATGACTTCGGTCTCCACGACCGGCTGCTTGAAAATAGAATCCTCTGGATCTCCAGAGGCTGCTGGAGAGGACTCAGAAGGAGGCTGGGATATCAGGCCCGAAATGTTTTTTGCCTTGAATAACAAGGATTTGAACAAATGAGGCTTGAACAGGCCTACGAACAGGCTGGTCAGGAGAAATGCCCTCGTCCTCTGACATCTCTCCTTCCATCGGATCCATCTCTAGGAGGGGTTCAGAATAGTGTAGGGACCCCCTATCCGAATCTTCCTCTTCCCTGAAGGGTTCAAAGCCCATTTCCTCTTCCTCCTCCTCCGCCTCCCCTTCTGGGAAGGGAATCTCCCTTTGGGAAAGTACCTGCTCATGGTGAGGTTCCGGTCTGGGGAGGGATCTTCCAGAAACAGATTCGACCTCGGGTGCCATCGTTTGGGGACCTGGTCTGGACAACTGTTGGATACCTTCTGCAATGCCTTGGCGGATGGCCACCTGCATCCATTCCCTAATATTGTCTGGAATAATGTCTGTGGATGGTCCCTCTGGGCGCAAGCCAGCAGCGGTCGGTGTGAATGTAGCCTCAGGTGTCCGAGTGGCTTGGAAGCTCCGGGCGGGTGAACTGCGCCTGGAAAGAGAGAGCTGGTCTGGCAGAGGGGGTGGGGTTGAGCAGAGACAGAGGGGGAGGGAAGAGCTGGGGGTACAGATTGTGAGTCCCTGGAACGTTTGTCAAACTCCTTCTCCAAAACTTTGTGGCGCCTTAAGGCGTCCCTTTGAGAAGCTTTGGAGGACTCCTCGGCCCGTTTGCGCAAATGGTGCGTCTTTGACTTGGCCTTCAAGGAAGGACCTCTGGGATTGTCCTCTGCCATAATGAGGAATAAAATACAGAGTGGTAATAATCAATGAGGCGGTTGGCACACCTAGGGGTTCGACCTACAACAAAGGCCGGATGTCCTATAGTTGAGCCGCGTCCCCCTTTTGGAAAAAATTGTGGTTGTATTATTATTATAATTATTAATATTGTTATTTTTTATTTTAATTTTATTTTATTTATTTATTTATTTATTTAGTTTTTTGTGGTTTTTTTGAAGAGGGAGGAGACCAAGAAAGGGCCTCACCAAACTGAATTGTTGGGGGTGGGGTATGTCAATTAAAAGCAAAAAGGTTTTAGGAAATTAGAAAAAAATGAAGAAATAATTCTAACTAGCCAATGAAACCAATGAATGCTGAGGCCAGAAATAACAATAAAAAACAGACACGAGGGCCTCCTGAGGCAGCCTCCCAAACAAAATGGGAAGTAGGTGCCTTAGCCTTCGCCTCTGAGTGGGCTGCGGAATAGCCAACAAGTGTTAATAAAGGGGCAACAGGGCACAGAACCACGATACCACCTAAATAATAGGCTCTAGCAGGCCTGCCGGTCCTGCTCTGAGCCTCCAAAATCACCGCAGAGAGATCGCACTCAACAAAATGGCGGCCGGCCACAAGGCGCGCCCAAAATGGCTGCTGGGTCCGGCGCGAAGACTCACAGACGGAAGAGCCCCTCAAACGAAACCAAACTAGCCTTAAAGCAGGTGAAACGAGGGTCTGAAGAGAAGAGAGCTCACCTTCTCTCTAACGCGTTCGTGGGGGGAAGGCACAACAGAGTGCAAATCAGAGCGCAAATACAAGCCGCTGCTAAAAGGCAGGACGGCTTAACAGCGGCAGAGGACAGAAAGGGAGGGGGTGGGGGGTGGGCAAAAAGCTGCTAACCCCCCGTATCTCCCCCCTGAGGGGTGAAAAAAGCGCTCCTCTTGTCTAACTGAAACGGATCAAATGCGCAGGGACCGAGGAGGAAAAAACAAAACAATCAAACCTGAGAATAATGAGAAAAAAATCCTGAATCGGCCAAGGAAACTGCTAGTGCTGTCTGTCTCTTGCGAGGCTGAGCTAAAACTGGGGAACGCTACGGAGGAGTCATGAGGAGGAGGAGGAGGAGCGTTCCTCAATTATAGCTCAGCCTGTAAGAGTGAAGACTGGAGCACCTCCCACTCTGGATGCTCGTAGCAGCTCTATGGAGAATAACATGCACTCAGAGAAGGGGAATTTAACATATTTTAATACCCTGAAAAAAAACCACAATATATGAAAAATCTCAACACTCAAGCTACATTTCTTCTGTGGGTCAATATAGAAATCCATACCAAACACTTTTTATGAAATGCTTACAACATCCACCAGAGGGCAATGGTTTGCTATGGAAGATAACAAAAATTTCTCACTTGATGCTGAATGAAAACAAACAGAGCAAACAGTTATTGTGGGGGAAGTCATGCAGGACATTTGGTTATGAAACCAAAATACATCATTTATTGTGTTATATTTTTTTCAAAGTCCAATTTATAGTTTTTGTGAATAATTTAAAAATTATTTCCCTTAATCACTAATTACAAAGTATAACTTAGAGATCTGAAAAGTACAACATTAGCATAATCAAAAAACACTGCAGTGAAGATATAAATATGCACAAACGTTTGCAATTTAGTTGGTGCTTCACACAAACTAGTTAACATTTGGTAACTTAAATAGCATCTTTTTTACAAACTAGTCATAACCTCTGTTCCAGATTTTCTGATTGAAAGGATTTTGATAGACTTGTCAACAGAGTTTGTTAAACATATGTTGAAATGAGACAAATTAGATCTCAGGAATCTTCAAAATTGTCACTTAAGCATCTACAACAACAACAACAACAACAACAAAGTAAATGCTGAAGCAGTTTGCACACAAACACACACATTTCCCCCAGATGTATTATTTTCCCAGATGTGGAGATTTATGTGAGATTTGTTGGCCTGCACCTGAAGAAAAACTCCCACTCCTACTTCAGGGCAAATAAAATTCCTTCAGGATGGACAGAAGGAGAAATGTCAGGCTTCTGCCTGCTCCTGTATTTTAATAAAAGCAAGTCATTAATTTATACACATTTGGGAAGGACATTACAAGGAAATCAAGATGTAGCTGGTAATAAATATTTATTATGCACCTCATCCATATTCTACTCAAACTGATATTGCCATGAATCGCCTAATTCAGGTGAACTTTGATCAGAACACATTAGAAATAGATGAAATCTATTTATTATTTATTATGGTAAATGTAGTATTGCCAATTAGAAAATTCTGTTAAGATTGTAGTTTCTATTTTGGGTCTAAAATATACTGAAAAGAAACATAATTGCAACAGTTTTTAAAAAATATCCTGAACAATATTGTTCTTTTTTTTCCTTTTTTTATAGAGCCAAGATTCTTTTCATTACTTCTTGAAATATATATTTTGCCTATTTGATCAATGCTATGAAAAAGAATCAGTCACTCTTGTAATTCCAAATTAAGATCCTGATCCTTAATAACATTTAATGTTAATTTTCATTCTTGGCAATTTCACTATTATAGAAATTACCTTAAAAGAGGCTTCAGATGAACCCTGGCAACACTGAGTGACTGAGTTTTGATGCACACTCATTTTAGGTCTGTGCCATCTTTAGTGGTAGATGGGGTGGCACAAAGACCTAAAATGGGTGTTGGTTCTTACCTGATACGCCTCTTCTCGTGGAACTGTGTAGAGCATCCAGAGAGCGGGAGGTGCTCCAGTCTTCACTTCTCACAGGCTGAGCTATAATTGAGGAACGCTCCTCCTCCTCCACGCTCCTCCTCCATGCGTTCCCCCAGTTTTAACGAAGACGAGAGGACAACAATAATCCTCTAACCTTAACTATTATACAAACTATATACAATAAAGATCATTGGCCGAAACAGGATTCCCCACCAGACGGACCAATTAGGGTGGGGCTGGATGCTCTACGCAGTTCCACGAGAAGAGGCGTATCAGGTAAGAACCAACGCCCATTCTCCGTAGAACTGCTGCGAGCATCCAGAGAGTGGGACATACCAAAGCATGTTTGTCCTGGGTCTGGGTCTGTTTGTCCTGCGTCTGGGTCGGAATCTCCCTAGGTTCTCTTGCCACTTGCTGCAGGACTCGCCTGCCAAAGGATGCCTCAGCTGAAGCGTAAGAATCAATTTTATAGTGGCGTATAAAGGGAGACGGAGAAGCCCAGGTGGCTGCCCGGCAAACGTCAAGAATAGAAGCCTGAGTAGCCCAGGCTACCGAAGTAGCTGCACTCCTGGTGGAGTGGGCGGTTATCCCACTGGGGACAGGAAGAGCTTGAACTGAATAGGCCTTAGAAATGGTAGCTCTAATCCATCAGCCCACCGTGGACGGGGATACCTTACTGCCCAGCGTCTTTGGCTGAAAGGACAAAAAAAGAGACTCTGTTCTCCTGATGGACTGTGTGCGAGAGATGTAAATACGTAGAGCCCTTCGAACATCGAGGGTGTGCCACTGTCTTTCTCTTTCGTGCAAAGGCTTTGGACAGAAATTAGGTAGGACCAACTCCTGTGTCCTGTGGAATGCTGTGTTGATTTTTGGTAGAAAGGCAGGGTCTGGTCTCAGAACCACCCGATCAGAGTGAAAAATGCACAGGTCCTTTCTCACGGATAGAGCTGCAATTTCAGATATCCTTCTAGCTGAGGTTATTGCCACAAGAAATACCACCTTAAAGGTGAGAAATTGAAGTGGCGCCTCCCTGAGAGGCTCAAAGGGAGGTTTAGTCAAAGCGATGAGACCCTTGTTAAGGTCCCATGTCGGGTATCTGTGCACCACTGGCGGGCGCAAATTGGAAGCTCCGTTAAGAAAGGCCTTAATTCGAGGGTGGTGGGAAAGAGGGCCGGAGGAGCTGCCAGCAACCACCATTGATAGGGCCGCAACCTGTCTTCTCAAAGTGTTGGGTGAGAGGCCTCCATCTAGGCCGTCTTGTAGAAAGACCAGGATCTGCGCAATTGAAGGAGAACGTGGATTGATGAAGGATTTATGGCACCACTTACAGAAACTGCTCCAGGTTGCATCATAAATGCGAGTAGTAGAGGGCCGCCTAGCAGCTAGAATGGTGTTAATGACCTGGGCTGACAAACCCTCCTCAATCAGCCTTTCCCGCTCAACTTCCAGACGGCTAACTGAAGCCACTGTGGGTCTGGATGAAGCAGAGGGCCCTGTGACAGAGAGATTTGGTCTAGCGGGATCCTCCACGGTGGAGCTACCGACAGACTGCAAAGGTCCGCAAACCACGGTCTCCTGGGCCAATATGGTGCCACCATGAGGATCTCTGCCCTCTCGAATATCAATTTCCGAATCACTCTGGGGATCAACGGAAGTGGAGGGAAGGCGTACAGAAGCCCGGGAGGCCAAGGGCAACGCAGTGCATCGTGATTCTCTGCCCCGTTGGAGGGGTAACGAGAGAAGAACCTTGGTGTTTGCACATTGAGTGGAGATGCAAACAGGTCTACCAGAGGCTGACCGAACATGGCTGCTGCCTCCCTGAACAGGTGCGGGTGTAGACGCCACTCTGCTTGGTCCAGTGTGGCCCTGCTCAGCCAGTCTGCTTGGACGTTGGAGGTTCCCGAAATGTGCTCCGCTCTGATGGATAAAAGGTGTGCCTCTGCCCATCGACACAGCCGCTCGGACTCCCTCATGAGGAGGATGGAATGGGTGCCCCCTTGACGGTTGATGTGGGCCTTGGTTGTAGTGTTGTCCGTTAGGATCAGGATATGGCGCCCTCTCACCTGAGGAAGGAAAGCTCGCAGGACCAGGTACACTGCGCGAAGCTCCAACCAGTTGATGCTACGACTTCGCTCCGTAGGAGTCCAAACGCCCTGGGCCGACAGAGACTGCAAGTGGGCCCCCCATCTGGAAAGGCTTGCGTCTGTTGTGAGAGTGACCCTTTGGGGCTCCTTGAAAAGATACCCCCTGTTGGTAGAGGGTCGTGTCCACCATAAGAGGGAGGCGAGGACCCTTGGAGGCACTTTCACCACGAGGCCTGATGTGCTCCTTCCTGAACGCTGGTATGGCAGGAGGAACCACTGCAAGGATCTGGAATGCAAGCGAGCCCATGGGATAATAGATATGCAAGAAACCAGCTTCCCAAGCAGTTTGGATAAATTGAGCAAAGATGCTCTTCCGGTTCGTCTGATAGTCCTGATAGCTGTATGGATACTATTGAACCTCTCCTGAGAGAGGAAGACCTTCCCTTTAACAGAATCAATCACAGCCCCTAGGTGGGCTATACGGGTGGAAGGGCTAAGCTGACTCTTCTCCCAGTTCACTAAGAAGCCGTGAGCCTGAAGCACCGAGAGGGTAGTGTTAGTATCACTCTCGGCCTGATGCCGGGAAGGGGAAACAATAAGGATATCGTCAAGGTAACAGTGGATGCGGATGGGAACCTGCCTAAGGTGGGCCGCCAGAGCTGCCAACACCTTAGTGAAGGACCTCAGGGCCGAGACGAGGCCAAAGGGAAGGACTACATACTGGAAATGCTGATTGTTATAGCAAAACCTCAAATACTTGGAATACGAGGGACGGATGGGGATGTGGAGGTAAGCCTCAGAGAGGTCAACAGATGTAAGCCAGTCCCCCTCTCTGATGCCCTGCAAAATTGACTGAAGAGTATGCATTTTGAATTTATGGCGTATGATATAACGATTGAGCCTCTTAAGGTCCAAAATGGGTCTCCAACCCCCGGAATGCTTAGGGACCAAGAACAAGAGGGAATAGAAACCCCTTCCCCGTTGTGAGGGCGGTACCGATTGGATGGCCCTAATATCAGACAGATGTTTGATAACGGAAGCCATAAGGGCCCGCTTAGTGGGATCTCTAGAGATGGGTGAAATTCTGAAATGATCAGGGGGAGAAGTGTGGAACTGCAGAGCGAGGCCAAAACGAACGGAGTCCCTGACCCAGGCGTCTGAAGTGGATTCCTCCCACTGGTCGGCAAAATGTCTGAGGCGGCCGCCTATGGGATGAGGACCTGAAATCCTATCTGGGTCGGCGGGACGCCTTGTTCCCAGCACCCCTAAAGGGCCTTCTGTAGCTGCCTCCTCTCCTGCTTCTGTCTCCCGAGTCACCCCAGTCCTGGTAGGATGACCGGAATGACGGGGAACCCTGAAATCTAGGGGTGAATGATGTCTGGAAGGGGGGACAAAAGGAGCCCCTCCGAAAGGGCTGGGACCCTCTGGTCTCTTGCCTACGAAAAAGCGAAGGAAGAAACTTTTTCTTATTTCGAGTTTCCAGAAGCAATGGTTCAAGAGCAGGCCCGAACAGCTTCCCCCCTGATATGGGGGCTGAAGCCAACTTGGACTTATTTTTGATGTCGGCCTGCCAGTGCCGAAGCCAAAGCAATCTTCTGGCAGTTACGTGAGAGGAGATGGCCCGGGATGAAAATTTAACAGAATGAAAGGTGGCGTCGGCTGCAAATTCTGCCGCTGCCGTGATCTTTGCAATATCCTGATGGGCCCTGGTGTTAGTTGGGGGGATATGCTGCTTCAACTGCCTGAGCCACCTGATGGAGGATTGGGAGAAGAAGGAAGCGGCAGTGGCCGACCGGATGGCCCAAGCATCAGATTGGTGCGCTCGCCGGAGCGCCATCTCTGCCCGCTTGTCCTCTGGCTTCAGCGCCTCGAGTGCATCAGTAGGATTGGAAGAGGAGGCTAGTCTCACAATCGGATCATCTACCTCCGGTGTGTTTAACATAGTAGAAAATTCCGGGTCAAGATTAAACAACCTCTTGTCCTGGCTAGAGGGGGCGGGAGAAGGACCCACCGAAGCCAACTGCCTTGCGACCAAATCTGAAAAGATCGGGGGGGTCGGAATAATTTCCGTTTCTACCACCGGTTGTCTGAACATTAGGTCATCTGGACCCTCTGGGTTCGATGGAGGTGGATCAGAGGGAGCTGGCAAGGTCAGACCTGAGACGTTTCTTGCCTTAAATAATAAGGACTTAAATAAATGAGGTTTAAAAAGGCCCACAACAGCTGGTTGCTCGGGGGAAATGCCCTCGTCTTCTGACATTTCCCCCTCCATGGGGTCTGCCTCGAGAAGGGGCTCGGAATATTGTAAGGACCCTCTATCAGAACCTTCTTCCTCCCCGAAGGGCTCAAAGCCCACTTCCTCCTCTTCCTGGATTTCTTCCCCCTCTGGGAATGGGGCATCCATAGGAGCAGGTACCTGACCATGTTGAGATGCTGGCCTGGAGAGAGACCTTCCGGATAAAGACTCGACCTCGGGAGACCTCCCTCGAGAGTCCGGTCTGGACAGCTGCTGCATTCCTTCGGCTATACCCTGACGGATGGCAATCTGCATCCACTCTTTAATACTATCCGGAATGATGGTTGAAGCCGGATCTTCAGTGCGTAGGCCTGCAGCGGTTGGCGTGAAGGTCGCCTCGGGCGTACGGGAGGGCTGGCGGCCTTGGGCGGTTATACTGCACCTGGAGGGAGAAGATTGACTTGGGGGGGGGGTTGAGCGGAGATAGAAGGTAGGGCAGGAGTTACAGAATGTGTGTCTTTAGAAAGTTTGCTAAACTCCTTTTCCAGGGCCTTATGGCGCCTTAAGGCATCTCTTTGAGAGGCACTGGAAGAGTCCTTGTCCCTTTTGCAAAGATAGTGTGTCTTTGACTTGGCCTTTAGAGAAGAGCCAATTGGATTGCCCTCTGCCATTATACCAAGGAAAAAAATTGGCAACAAAAGAATGGCGGTTGGCATGCCTAGGAGTTCGGCTTACCATGTAAGCCGGTTTTCCCAAAGTTGGGTCACATCCCCCTTTTGGAATAAAAAGTTTTGTTCTCTTTATTCTAATTTATTTTTTGTTTTATTATAATTTTTTTTTTGAACACTATGCACTAAAGGGAAGAAAAATTCTATCTAAAATTAATATTTACATACAGAAATTAATTACTATTTTTATTTGTATTTATTTATTTATTTATTTTTGTGGGCGGGGCCCAAAGGAAAGGAAGGTCAATTAAACACAAGGAAATGGTAGTAAAAATCTACTATCTCTAATCTAAAATCCAAATAAACCAAATGAACGCTGAGGCCAGAAGAAAAAACTATGTATATACAGGGAAAAAAGCAGGCCTCCTAGGCAGCCTCCCAGCAACAATGGGAAGTAAGTGGGCGTTGGTTCTTACCTGATACGCCCCTTCTCGGTGAGCCGCGAGGAGCATCCAGAGACTGGGATGTGCTTCTGAGTCCTCTTCTTGCAGGCTGAGCTTTAGATGAGGAAACGCTCTGCCCCTCACGTGGTATTGCGCAGCGTCTCCCCAGTTTTTTGCGATAACGAGAAGAGAGGTTATTAATTCTTTCTAATCTACTATTGGCTCCTTGGCTGAAGCAAGAGTCCCCACCAGACGGAGAAATTAGGGTGGGGCTGGATGCTCCTCGCGGCTCGCCGAGAAGGGGCGTATCAGGTAAGAACCAACGCCCATTCTCCCTCGAGCCGCTCGGAGCATCCAGAGACTGGGACATACCAAAGCTGGGCTGTCCTACGGGTGGGACTCCGTCTGGCCCGAAGGCCCCTCCGGATCACTGATGATCCTCTGTAAGACCCGTCGGCCAAAAGAGGCCTCCGCTGAGGCGTACGTATCTATTTTATAATGTCTGATAAACGGGGACGGAGAGGTCCAGGTGGCTGCCCGACAAATGTCAGCGATGGGGGCTTGCGTGGCCCAGGCCGCCGAGGTGGCTGCACTTCTGGTGGAATGGGCGGTTATTCCACCCGGAGCGGGCAGGGAATGGGAAAGGTAGCACCTCGCAATGGTGGCCCTGATGCAGCGACTGATGGTGGAAGGAGAAACCCTAAGCCCCAGTGACCTGGGTTGAAAGGATAGGAAGAGGGATTCCGACTTTCTCATGGATTGAGTGCGCTTAATATATATACGCAAGGCCCTTCTAACATCTAGGGAGTGCCAGAGGACCCCCTGCCCCTGGAGGGCCTAGGGCAAAAGTTTGGTAGAACCAGTTCCTGTGACCTATGGAAGGGAGAGTTGACTTTTGGTAGGAAGGTGGGGTCGGGACGAAGGACCACTCGGTCTGCATGGAACACGCATAGATCGCTCCTGACTGACAGAGCTGCTAATTCCGAAACTCGACGAGCAGAAGTAATAGCTACTAGAAAAAACTACCATAAAGGTGAGAAACTGAAGGGATGAATCCCTCAAAGACTCGAACGGGGAACGAGTAAGAGAAACGAGGACCTTGTTGAGGTCCCATGTGGGGAACCTGTGAACAGTGGGAGGGCACAGGTTGGTGGCGCCCCTAAGGAAAGATCTAATTCGGGGGTGATGAGAAAGGGAACCGTAGTTATCACAGGAGACCACGGTCGAGAGGGCAGAAAATTGTAGTCTCAGGGTGTTAGGTGCGAGCCCCTTGCGGAGGCCTTCCTGAAGAATTCTAGGATCTGAGCCACAGAGGGAGAGAGGGGATCAATCTGAGACCCGCTACACCACCTGCAGAACCCCTTCCAAGTGGCATCATAAATTCGTGTAGTGGAAGGTCGCCTGGCGGCCAAAATAGTGTCGATGACTTGACTGAGGGCTTCTCACTAGTCAGGCGGATCCGCTCAACCTCCAGACGGCTAACTGGAGCCATTGAGGCTCCGGATGCAGAAGGGGCCCCTGAGAGAGGGAGACCCAGTCCGGGGGGATCCTCCATGGGGGCGTTACCGATAAAAAGCGGAGGTCCGCAAACCACGGTCGCCTGGGCCAATAGGGAGCCACCAGGAGAAGGTCTGCCCTCTCCTGAATGAGTTTCTGTATTACTCTGGGAACTAACGGGAGCGGAGGGGAGGCATATAGGAGCCCTGGGGGCCATGGGCAAAGCATGGCGTTGTGATTCTCCGACCGGTGAGACGGATACCGGGAGAAGAACCGTGGAAGCTGAGTGTTGGACGGAGAGGCGAAAGGGTCCACCACCGGAAGGCCGAATATTCTGGACGCTTCCTCGAATAGGGATGGATGGAGACGCCATTCTGCCTGGTCCACCGTGGCCCTGCTCAGCCAGTCCGCCTGAGTATTGTCTACTCCGGAGATGTGTTCGGCTTTTAGAGATAGGAGGTTGGATTCTGCCCAGCGGCAAAGGCGCTCAGCTTCCCTCATTAGCTGAATGGACTGGGTGCCCCCTTGCCTGTTGATATGGGCATTGGCCGTGACGTTGTCCGTGAGAACGAGAACGTGATGTTTGCGGATCTGAGGAAAAACTGCACAGGGCCAGATGGACAGCGTGAAGCTCTAGCCAATTGATACTGCACCTCTGCTCGGTCGGCGACCATTTGCCCTGTGCCGAGAGCGAGTCGAGATGAGCGCCTCAACCGGACAGGCTTGCGTCCGTAGTGACGGAGAGTCATTGAGGTTCCGCGAAGAGGTGGCCTCTGTTGATGGCGGGATTGGTCCACCAGAGAAGAAACGTGAGGACCCTTGGAGGGACCCTGATTCTGGCCTTCGAGTTGCTTCTTCCGGATCGTTGGAACGGGAGCAGGAGCCACTGGAGGGATCTACTGTGTAGACGGGCCCAGGGAATAATAGAGATGGGTGACACCATTTTGCCCAACAATTCAGAGAAGTCCAGCAAGGCCACCCTCCTTGAACGCCTGCTCTGTTTGACCAGGGCTTGAATGCTAAGGAACCTCTCCGGAGAGAGGAAAACTCTTTGAGAAACGGAATAAATTATGGCACCCAAGAGGTTGATTCGGGTGGAAGGGGTAAGTTGGCTCTTTGCCAATTGACTAGAAACCCGTGTGCCCATAAGGCGAGAGGGTGACCCTGGTATCCCTGACTGCCTGGGATTTGGACGGGGATAGAATAAGGATAACGTCCAAGTAGCAGTGGAGGCGGACGGGAACGCTCCTGAGATGAGCCGCCAGGGCCGCCGGGACCTTGGTGAAGGTCCGGGGGGCCGAGGCCAGTCCAAAGGGTAGGGCCACGTATTGATAGTGAAGGCTATTATGACAGAACCTGGGGAATTTGTAATGGGAGGGCCTGATTGGAATATGGAGGAATGCCTCCGAAAAGATCTATGGAAGATAACCAGTCTCCCCGCCTGGAGCCTAAAAGAATAGATTGCAAGGAGTGCATATTGAACCTACGCTGGATAAGGTGACGGTTGAGCCGTTTCAAGTCCAGGATGACTCTCCAACCCCCAGAGTGTTTGGGCACCCCAAAGAGATGGGAGTAAAAGCCCTTTTCTCTCTGATTCGGAGGGACAGGTTGAATGGCCTGGATGTCAAGAAGATGATGGATGGCTGCATCCATTGGTGCACGTTTGGAGGGATCCCTTGAGGAGGGGGGATGGGATGAAATAATCAGGGGGGGGGCGGACCTGAACTCCAGGGCGAGACCAAACCTGATTGTGTCCCTAACCCATGCATCGGATGTGGATATGTCCCATTGGGCAGCGAAGTGGCTGAGGCGGCCGCCAATGGGGAGGGAGGAAGAGGCTCCCCCTTCTGCGGTAGGGCCTTCCTCCCGATCCCCGAAAGGGTCTCTTGTAGCTGCCACCGCGTCTGGTCCTGTCGCCCGGGACCGTGCGGTCCTGGGATCGGAAGGAAGTGGGTCTAGGGTATCTGGGCGGGAAGGGGGGTAGATACTTTCTCTTACTGCGGTCCTCGACCAACAGTGGTTCCAAGCTGGGCCAAACAGTTTATCTCCCTTAGTGGGAGCAGTGGCCAGCTTGACCTTATTCTTTACGTCCGTCTGCCAGTGTTTGAGCCAGCATGCGGCGAGCCGTGACGTGCGATGTGATGGCCCTGGAAGAGAATTTTACCGACTGGTAAGTGGCGTCAGCCGAGAACTCGGCTGCAGCCACTAACTTCGCTATGTCCTGGTGTGCTCTGAGATTGGAAGCGGGGACGTGTTCCTTGAGCTGACGTAGCCAGCGGATAGAGGACCTTGTGAAAAGGAAGCGGCCATAGCTGATTTAATGGCCCAGGCGTCATATAGGTGGGCCCTGCGCAGCGCCAACTCCGCCCGCATGTCATCAGGTTTCAAGGCCTCTAGGGCCTCACAAGGGGTAGAGGAGAAAACCAGACCCACAATGGGGTCATCAAGTTCCGGAATGTTCAGAAGGCTAGATAGTGCCGAATCGAGATTAAGGAATCTCTTGTCTTGGCTAGAGGGTGTAGGAGGGGTCCCTGTGGAGTGCTTCGCTACCGGATCCACGAAGATGGAAGGGGAAGGGATGACCTCAGCTTCCCCCACTGGTTGGGTGAAAATGGAGTCCTCCGGGCCCTCTGGGACGGGGGAAGGTTTGCAGGGGACTGGGGAAGAAGGCCAGAGACATACTTGGCCTTAAGGAGGAGGGACTTGAACATGTGCGGCTTGAACAGCCCCCCAAAAGTGGATTGGTCGGGGGAAGTGCCCTCGTCCTCCGACATCTCCCCCTCCATGATGTCAGCCTCTAAGAGGGTTTCACTGTAGCGGGAGGATCCCATCTGGGAGTCCTCTTCCTCTTCCCTGAAATCCCCAAAGTCCCCTTCCTCCTCCACCTGGGCCCCAACCGGAGGAGGGCTGTCCCTCTGAGAGAGTACCTGATCAACCGGGGGGACCGGTTGTGGAAGGGATCTGATGGATAAAGAGTCGTGCTCGGAGGCTCATGGAGAGAAGACTGATCTGGTCATGTGTTGTAGTCCCTCTGCAATGCTCTGGCGGATGGCTGATTCCATCCAAGCCCTGATGTGAGGCGGAACCTCGGAGGTAGAGGGTTCGTCCTGGCGCAGACCAGCAGCAGTGGGTGTAAAAGTGGTTGGAGGAGGAAGTATTGACGGCTCCGGGCGGGACTCCCTGCACGCCTGTCAGACTCTTTTTCCAACGCTTTGTGGCGCCTTGAGGCGTCACGTTGGGAGGCCTTGGAAGGTTCCTTGTCCTGTCTAGAGCCCTTAGGTTCCTTGTCCTGCCTGCGCAAGTAGTGGGACTTTGCCTTAGCCTTCAAGGAAGGACGTTTAGAGGGATTGTCGTCTGCCATGTTAGATAATAAATACTAGCAAGGGCAGTTGGCTCGCCCAGATCAGGCCTGGATGAGGCCGGGTGACGATGAAGCTGGCCCGCTCCCCCTTTTGGAATTTGTTATGTACGGAGATAACAGAAATATATATACTCTAATTTGTAATTTTTCTTCTCCCTTTATTTATTTTTATGTTTTATACCAGGTGAATATACAGGTTCTACGTATACCTCTATATATCTATGAGAAATATTGATGTACAAAAAGAATTTTTTTTTTTTGTATTTGTATTTCACATTAGGTGACAATATGCAATACATTAGCTTCAGGAGCTAAACAGCCCCTGGTTTTAAAAATATCATTTTTTTTTTTTTTCAATGTCATTGTAACTTTGAACAGTCACTAAACAAGCTGCTGCAAATCAAGGATAATATGCATTGTAGCCACAGATTTTTCAATGGGATTAAAACCCTCTGTCAGGAATTGAACTCTTGGTGTTTTTTTTTTTTTTTTTTGAAATCTATAGAAACAGTAACCGTAACAGGGAGAACTGTATCTCAGTACAGGCCAATCAGTCAAATAAACGCCTGAGGCCTAGAGTTGAAGAGAGGCCTCTGGCAGCAGGCCTCCAGACAAGAAAAAGAAAACCGGAGGGGGGCTGCAACTTCGCCCGAAACGGGCTGCGGGAGGCCAACAAGTAATAAAGGAGCGGGCCAGGTGGAAGAGATGGGCAGCTAAGCTTTAACCCAAGGCCTGGAGCTCCAATTCACCGCAGCTAAGTATTTGAAAATGGCGCCCGACCACGATGCGGAGCCAAAATGGCGTCCGCAAGCTGAACCGTCGGGACGCCTTCGGGACGGAAAAGGAGGGCTTGCTGGTCAGCTCAGCTCCTAGGGCCCTAGGGGCGATGACCCTCCCGATCGGCGTTTAGGGTGGGGGGGAATCCAGCAATAAAGAAATGCGTGCCAAAAGGCAACGCGGAGGCAGCGACGCGATCTGATAAGGGTGGGGGGGGTCGCGCTATCGCGCTGCGAGCCCACAGCTTCGCCCCAGGGACGGGGAAATTTTTCCCTTAAGTCCAGACCCTTTGCGCAGGAGGAGGAAGGAAAGGCAAACCTTATGAAGACGAAGTTGGAATAGGCAAGAAATAGGCAAGAAATGTACGATCAGCCAAGGAGCTCTCTGAAAACACAGCCTGACTCTTCGAGGCTGAGCAAAAGACTGGGGAGACGCTGCGCAATACCACGTGAGGGGCGGAGCGTTTCCTCATCTAAAGCTCAGCCTGCAAGAAGAGGACTCAGAAGCACATCCCAGTCTCTGGATGCTCCGAGCGGCTCGAGGGAGAATGCCTGCGCCTCTGAGGGAGCTGCGGGCAGGAAAAAAAGGCCAACGATGTCTTTCAAGGAGAGACAACAGGGCACGGAACCACAGTGTCCTCCAGTAAGAAAAAGGGGCTCCACGCGGCCTGGCTAAGGGCCTATAAAAACCTCGCAGCTCACAAATCAAAGTAAAAAAATTTAGATTTAAATTGATCCAAAATGGCGCCGGTCACGAGGCGCGCCCAAAATGGCCGCCCAGCTCGACGCGAACAACTCAGAGATGCACCAGCCCGATATCGCAGCTCTGACAATGAAAGGCACAGACAAGGGCTGGGAGAGGAAGCGTTCCTTCCTCTAATGGCGTTCTCGGGGGCAAGATGCAACTGCGCGCTAAAAATAGCGCGGGGCCAAGCGGCTGAGCGAAGCGCGCTTGGAATGAGGCAGGGGAAGGAGGAGGAGGGGTGGGAGGGGGCAGAAAAGGCTCCGAACCCCGTATCACCCCCCTGAGAGCGAAATCGCACTCCAGTTAAATTTAGGACCACACCAAAATCGCAAAGACAAGGAAAAAAACAGAGAAAAGCAAACCTGAATACAGCAGATAGGAAAAAACCTGAAACGGCCAAGGAACAATAGAAATAGCTGCCTGTTTCTCGAAGGCTGAGCTAAAACTGGGGGAACGCATGGAGGAGTCACGTGGAGGAGGAGGAGCGTTCCTCAATTATAGCTCAGCCTGTGAGAAGTGAAGACTGGAGCACCTCCCGCTCTCTGGATGCTCGCAGCAGTTCTACGGAGAACACCTAAGACACACAGAAGCACTACACAATCTGCGGGTCCTCCTAGACCAGGGATGTCAAACTCAAGGCCCAGGGGCCAAATCCGGCCTACGGGTTGTTTAAATCTGGCCCACGGGGCTGCCCTTGAAACAGCGAAGTTACTTTGCTTTTTTTCCTCGCACTTCCTTGCATTCCTTAATCATTCCTTGCATTTACTGATTATTTCTTTATAACTACATACAACTCTACATACTGTATAACAGGGGTGTCAAATTCAAGGCCTGAGGGACGGATCAGGCCTGCAGGGTGCTTAGATTTGGCCCTGGAAACATAGTGCCTCTGAGCTCCATTTTCACTGACAGAGGGTTGCAGGAAGCCAAAAATGGAGCTCGGGAGCCCATTTTTTTCTGGCAGTGCTTAGGCCACCACAGGCGCCCCCAGTGTCATGCTGGTCATGCCCACCCTCTGCCATGCCCAACCTGGCCCTCAATGAAATCGAATTTGACACCCCTGTCTTAGACTCTCCTGCTTGAAGGAAAGATGGCAGCCATGACCTCTGCATAGCTTCATATTGTGCACAAATAGCATCCTTTCCTGAATCAGGAAGCTTTATTCACAGTCACTCATGCCCTAGTCATCTTCAGATTATTGTAATGGGATGTAAATGGGGCTGTCCTTAAAGAGTATCCAGAAGTTTCAACTGATGCAGAATGAGCAGTGTGGACCATTAATTATGTGTACTCCTAGAAGAAAAAGGCTGCCACTGTGCTTCTTGGCCCAAATTTCAGGAACTAAGTTTAATCTTTAAAGCCGTCTGTGGCTAGCTCTTTCCTGCTATCATTTCTTTCATATCCTTTTAGGTGCTAGTAATGTCAGAAAGCCTTGGGGGTACCAGGGAACTGGGATATTCTGAGATGGCTCCATTGTGGTTGGCATTTTTGCTCTTTCCAGGTAAACAATACATTTTAAACTTTTTATATTTTCCCTTTTACTAATGATTCTTTAATATTTTAATATTAAATATAAATACTTAATATTTTAATATTTATTTAACATTTTATAATTACTGTTTTGATGCTATTAGACTGTTGTACACTACCCGGAGTTGTTTTTTGTGAAATGCATGGATATAGGAGTAGGAATAATAAATACATTTAATTTTTCATTATTAGAAATTTCTCTTACTCACCCACACCAAGTAGCTCCCTGCTGGGTGAGCATGCTTTGTCTCCAAGAGGATGGCACAGATGTCAGCTATGGAATTCTAATAAATCATTTTATAAGTATAAACAAAGACATTCCTTTAAGTAGCAAATCTGGTAGGTTTTAATTAATAAAGTCTGTATTTTTGACTTACATCAAATCTGAATAGGAAAAGCTACTCAATGGAATCCTTCAACATCACTTTCTAGAATTGACCCTTGAAGGAACAGTATACAAACTAATCAAAATATCATGGTTTATTATTTAGCAGGACCAACAAGAACATCCTTTCCCACATATTGGCAAAGCTAATTAATCAAGATGATCCAAGCTACTGTATTTGTGAAATCCAAGTTAGTGTTGCCATCCAATCTTATGTTTCTGATTGCTTTGACTTAAATTAAGAACTCTGCATTTGTCTTTGAAATTTCATTCTATTATTTTCAGTTCTAACCCAGAAATTTTGAGTTTTGTGCCTGCTTTCCACTGTGCCAGCTTTCTTGCCTAACTTTGTATTATTGGCAAAATAATACAAAGCATTCCCTACGATACTTAATCCAAGTCATTAATGAAAATATTGTAAAAAGTACCACACTAAGCATATAATTTTGTGAAGCCAACTTAATACTTTACTCCAATGTGACAAGAAGTTGAATATCAACCACTAATACATAATGGCTTTCAAGTCAGTTCTGAACCCATGAAATTGATATGCCATTCAGACATTTTCATTTGTCTCCTATTTCTTTAGTTCTCATACTGGGTACAGTATGCTGTCCATGTTGTTCTATCCTTTTTCACATTTCTTAATGCAAGTACATCTTACTTTTTTGATAAAAAGAAACACACCACAATTTAGATCTTCTGTTTACTATTTGAAAATTCATAATGTTATGCAACAAGATAGAAATGGAATCTTTTTTTCCAGATAAGATTTTTCTCAAAAATTTTCTCATCAGAATAGTATATAGTAACTTCCTGAGTGTTTAACTGGAGTGTTAGAGATAAATATATATGAAGAATACAATTTACTCACAAAGTGCTTAAATAAATGATTAGGAGGGAAAAATAATTAGGTAATTATGTTCTACTAGCAGGGAATCTGAAGAAGCAGGATAGAGAATTTATGCTGGGAAATACTCATGGAAATACAATGAATAGTCAAGAAAAGAAACCAGTGGATCATTGAATAAATCAACCTAGACTTCTTATTCAACACACAGATGATCAAAGTCAAATCATCCTACTTTGGATATATTATGTAAAAATGCTGGAGAAAGTAGAAAAAGAAGAAGACAGCCAGCCAGCAAGGTAGATGGATTCAATAATAGCAGCAATAGGTACATCATTGGAAGATCTGAAAGACCATGTTAGAGACAGATCATCATGAAGAAAATCTATCTATGTGGTCACTAGGAGTTGACATCTACTTGATGGCATATTCTCTTATAATCAATCATGCATTATTATCAGAAAGTCATTTATTCCCATTCCAGGAATGAGGCAATACAAACTTGCAAAAGCTAAGCAGCTGTAAATTATTTTGCAAGCTTGTAAAATAAATTCTAAGCAAAATTCAATCAGAAAAAAAATACCAGTGCATGAACCAGTAACAATGTTTACTATTAAGTAAACAATTTCAATTTGATAAACATTTTAAAATTTAATTTTACGATTAAAAATGTATTCATTGGCCAAAGAGTATAGGCAATTATGCTTCTTTAAGGAATCTTTTATAATTAAAAGTCTGGATACATATTTTGTTTATAGTACCAATTTGCATAAAAACATTAGATGTGGAAACACAAAAGCAGCTGATTACATAACAGACTGTACAGTTACTCTGTCATATTCATTAGAATGCTTTAATTATAGCGGCATTTGGTTTTATTGCTAGAATTAAAATATAACCAAACACAGAACTTTGGAAAGGAATTCTAGAGAACATTTAGAAGAATGAAAGTTAAGATTAATTACCTCTGACTTCTGGTAGCAACCAGATGAATGTTTGCTATCTTGAACTATTGCTTAAATAGAGAATCCAATCTAAATAATATATTAAATATTCATATTCAATATATATACCACACATTTATTATGTGTAATATGTAACATTTTGAGTCCAGTAAGGTCTATTCTCCATCCTACAATATAAATTACTTGATGTCTTCCCTATATTAGAATGACTTTTTATGTACATCTAGAAGGGCAGGAGAAAAGCCCAACTACACTTGGCCTCAATCTCAGTGTGCTTGCCAACATGCTCCTTGGTGCCTGCCTTCAAAGTATCTTCAGCAGTGATTACTGCTGGGCCATTGGGGCTGCTCCATGGCCATGGGGACAGAACCTGATTACCAGAAGGTAAGTGTAGTGTTCTCTCATTGGACAAATATGACCATTTCACTGAGTTGGTTGCTCATTCTCTCAATAATATAAGATTCATTCCCTTGGAATATCTCCAAGAGGAGACTTTTGCCCACTTATACCTTATTGAAAGTCAACTTACAGGGTCTCTTCCTCTGTTCTGTCTTATCATTCTTAAAGATTCAACTCTATGGGGGCTCCTCCACTTGAGAGCTTTTGCCTTTTGAGGTGCTTGAGCAGCAATAAACCCTACAATTCAACAAATTCTAATATTGGGGGAACAATAGACTGGCTCAGGTAAAATGATGGCCACATATTATTTATGACTAGATAGACTGGTTCCATTCTAATAAACCTAACACTGATTAGCAGAGTCTTCCCAATCTACCAAATCTTGTAGCTGTCGGAGCTACAAGTACAAGGACTATTAAAGAATAACACAGAAAAGTATCTCGCACTGCAGACTGATTTTATTCCTCATCTTTCTTTTTAAATTTCAAGGTGAGGTTTATAATAATGTTCACACAGTCCCCTAAAGTTTCCATTTCTTATGCAAACTTCACAAAGGAACCTGAATTTTCTGGAAATCCAGGAAGAGTATTTCAACAGGATGTGGGGATCAGAACTTTTCAGGATTTAGAGTTCAGCGAACATTGTTGCTTGGCATTTATTGATTGTTAGTCTCAGTTGGACAAGTCAATTTCTTGCTGGGTTCAGAAAGACTAGGCAGAGAACATGAATTCCCTTTCAGCAAGTTTTGTGGAAGAGCTTTTGCAGTTTGTAAGGCAGAGCAACTTGCTGCAGTGTAGGCTCTTTAGAAGACCAATATATCAATACTTCCCCAAACAGTGTAGGTTTCCACTCCTTCTTAGTACTGCTTTCCATTTGCAAGTCCCCCTCTCTCTCCCACATGGCATATTTGCCAACAGAGGTTTCTAACAAAGCCAGTATAGAGCCTGCCAAGATTTAAGTCTCTGAAAGGGAAGAGAAGTCTGGTATTATTCCTGTAGGAATCTGCCACTTCCCCTCTCCTAAGCAGAAATATATAGGCCTTGGCCTCAATCTGTGTGTAATTAAACATTTAAAAAATGTTGTTCATCAAAATATCCAGCCAAGTTCTAAAAGCCTGTCTGTTTTCAATATTAATAGTTGAACAGTAGAAGAGGTCTGAAATTTTTTTTGAAGGTATTCCAATAAAAATGGCAAAAGACCTTTAAATAGAAATTCAAAAATGATTCTCAAGTACTTTAGATTTCACCCAACTGTTCTCTGTTAGGCCTTAAAACAAAGAAGACAAGGGTCATGCCTCACTACTTTGTAGCTTCTGTAGAAATTATGATCCATTTTCATTACCCCACTTTTGAAAGACTTTCCAGGCAGAAAATATCTATCTCACAGCTCCTATTAGACTGATGGACCAATATTTCATGTTCCACTTCTGAATTTTACATTGTAGCTTTTAGAATATATAGGGTTTTTTTCTTCTTCCGGGCATAGCAGAGTACTTATCAAATATTCAAACTGTTCAGATTGCTGATTATACTATCACAGCAGGCCTTAAGATTTTTTTTAAAGCATCACAGGTATATTTTATATTCTAAGGATGTGAAATTAAAGAGATGTCACTGAAGTAAGATGGTAGGTGAAGGTAATGTCATCACTCCTTATCACCCATCCCCTCCTACTTGTGACTGTATGACTGAAACTTTGTCACTTGTATCCTTACGATTTTTGCTGACAGTTTCCTAATATGATCTGATTGCTTATTGTACCCTGTGACTATTATTAAGTGTTGTACCTGATGATTCTTGACTCTTTACAAATGTATCTTTTCTTTTATGTACACTGAAAGCATTTGCACCAAGACAAATTCCTTGTATGTCCAATCATACTTGGCCAGTAAAGAATTCTATTCTATTCTATTCTATTCTATTCTATTCTATTCTATTCTATTCTATTCTATTCTATTCTATTCCATTCCATTCCATTTGCCAGTAGTTGAATATGGTCACCTACATCTAGCCTCTATTTTCACAAGGCCCATCTCTAGGGTGGCATTAGAAACATATTTTGCAGCTTGAAGGGTCAAGGTATTTGGGCTGAACAAGTTCTAATGGTACAAAACTGGAGGAGGGGCCCAAGTGGGTACCATAGAGATTTGTGCTAATGGCTTGGCTTCAAATAATTTGAGTCCTGTAGGAAAATATTTTTCACCTCTTCACTTGAGAAAGTTTAAGGATGGCAGAGTTCATCTGTGCACTTACAGTGATGTACATTAGTTTCCATGGGAATTCCTACTCTTAGCAGAATATAAGACTACTCCCAGATATTTGAAACAGGAGAGCTGTTCAATCTTGTTGCCATATATCCTTCAAGAATAGTTCTTGGGCATTTTGGCAAATTCCATGATTTTGGTTTTCTGATAACCGAGTTCTAGCTAGCCTTCTGTGCTAGTTCTCTCAGTACTCTTTTAAGGCTAAAGGGTATTCTTGAGAGTATTTCTACATCACCTGCATATAGTAAAATGGAGATATGTCTTCCAGATACACTGGGGGAGAAATGACCCACTATAGAGTTGATAAAGAGATTGAGTAGGAATGGACCCAATATGGAGCTTTGTTCTATGACTTTCTCAGGTCCAATGGCACTGGTGAGATGGTAGCGGGGATTGCATTTTACTTTGAGTGATGGCTTTTCATGAAGCGCATGTATTAGATAAAAGTAAATGACTGTCATTCAAGAAGGCCTCCAGATATGGAATCAAAAGCTGCTTTGTGGTACACGAAGATAGCACAAATCTGATTTGGCTTGTATGTTTTCATACTTGCATAAAGTTTGCTGATAGTATTGAGGAACCTGACTGGTTCTTTATTGGCACAGTCAAATTTCTTTTTCTCTTTTTTGTATATAGGGACAATGATTAGGAACCTATATCCTCAGCCATATAGGTAAAGAACAAGGCCAGGTGGAACTTCAGAAGTCCAAATTGTTTATAATGGGTCCTGGAGGAACTAAATCTTTTTCTTTCTTGTTCTTAGTTGTGCAATGTAATTCTTGAACTTTGGCACTGTGCCCAGAGTTGTAGATTACATAGAATTATAGCACTGGAAGAGAGTTCATAGGTATTCTAGTCTGACTCCCCGCTCAAGGCAGGAGACCATATAACATCCTGGTCAAATGGTTGTCCGGTCTATTTTTGAAAACTTCCAGTGATGGGGCACCCACAACTCTGCAAGGAAAGCTATTCCACTGAATAATTGCTTTCCTTATCAGAAAATTTATCTTCCTAGGTAGGATCTCTCTCTTTAACAACCCCTTACTTCTTGTTCTACTTGTTTTGTGGTGCCCTAGAGAATAAGTCAATCTCCGTTTCTTTGTGACAGCCCCTCAAGTACTGGATAAAGTTTATCATTCTCCTGCCCCCAATCATCATGTTCTAGATCTTGAGCCTATCCTAAAGTGTTGGTAATTCCCCCATCTTAATGTCATTTGCAAATTTGATGAGTCCTCCTTTTATCCCCTTGTCTACATCATTCATGAAATTGTGAAGAGTATACTGGTGATCCTATGTTGCTTAGTTGGACCTGGGACTGGGTGGGTGATTTTTGAAAGGACAGTAGTTTTGTATTAGTTGACAGTTTGTAGTTGTATCTCTATGGAGGAAAGGGAGTGGTTCCTTCTCTCCTTTCTCTTCCAACTTTCTGTCCATTGGAGGAATCAATACAGCATGGGTGGTGAAATATGGATCATTGGCAAGCAGGGATCCCAACAAGGCAAACACCCTTTGCTTTGTAAGTAGAAGCCTTTGTTCTGGGACTAAGGTTTCTGTTGGGAAAGCTCCTTAGTTTTGGAGGCAAATGAAAGGGTGTATAATATGAATCTTACGCTCAATTAATACTAAAAAAATAGCAAATATATACAGGAAAATCTGTCTGAAGCCAGTTTAAAACTACTTATATTTAATATATAAAGAAAAGCAGAGTATACATGCTAATAAAAATCAGCTACACGGATTCAAGTTCTAGAGTCTTAAACTGCAATGAAACAAAATTTCCGGAAAGCAAAATGGCTCAAGAAAAATAATTATCTGCAGTGATAAAAATGATATTTACTTTAAGCTTCATATTGTACTTTATTAAAATGAAATTTAACTATAATAAACATTTTATAACCACTTAAAAACATGTGGTTATAGTGGTTAAGTGTAGATAACCATTTAAACATAAGTTAATGTAACAATATACTATAGTATAATGAAGTAGAATGGCCATTCAGAAATTCATTCTAAATAATATTTTTAATGTATCAACCAATAGATGGCAGTGATCATTCACAAAAGTTCATCATAAATGTGCAGAAAGGAACAACAGATTTCATTTACCACTCATTACTATCTACAAACATCCAATTTTGAAAGATGACAGATCTGAATCCTACTAACATACATTAGTGTGTATCCAAAGTTGTGCTTTTAGGTTTTTGACCCCCTCCCTTTTTGGACTTACATTGTGGCTGAAGAGTGGTATCCAGGGATGGGGTACCTAATTCTCTTCACCTACCACAATTTAAATAAGTCTTTTAAAAGCAATATTGTGATACTTTTAAAGGCAGTTACTGTTTTGTGAGTAAGAACAAAAGCCAGATGGGTAAAGTACTGAACAAATTGCAACAGTGATTGCTAAGTAGGATCATTTCTGGCTTATCCAAGTGGCTTTTATGTTTTAATGAGTAAAAGATAGCAGAAACCTCTCTTTTTAACAGAGTGCAAAAGGAATAGCAGCTAATCTTTTCTATCCCTGTCCTAGTAATCTAACCTAATAGATAATAGAACGCAGAAAGCATTCCTCAAACTCACCATTTCATCAAAACTCACCATATGGGATCTTTCTAGCCAGTTCTAATATGCACTCCTTTAAAAAATAGTACAGGTAGTCCTCAACTTACGTATATACATGCACACTTCAAAGCATACAACTTACATATGTACATGCTAAGGCAGAAGTTTGTCCACCAGCTCCACCCCAAGGATAAAACACCCAGACATAAGCTGAGCAACATGGTATATGCAGTACAATGAAGTGAGCCATGTGCAGATCTGTACATTGGGGAAACAAAACAACCACTTCATAAGTGCATGGCACAACATAGGAGAACAAACATATCTGGACTAGTTCAGCAGTCCATCTGCATTTAAAAGACAACGGCCACATTTTGGGCACAGAGGACCTCTGGTTTGAAATAGAGGTTAAATAGGCCATCTATGTCAAAATTGAAACATCCTCTCTCAACAGAGGGAGAAGGATACGATCAGAGGTGGGCTGCACTTTCATTGACAAGGGCTTGCTTCACTCACACATGCCGCTTTGAGGCTGAAACGCAGCTTCAAACAGGCACCCAATTGACTCAGGCAGCTCCGGTGAGTAGAGCAGGGCAGCGCGGAACTCACCTGAGCAGCTTGGGCGGGGAAAAAGTAGCATAGAACAAGGGCGGGTGTGTGGTCTCAACCAGAGATCACAGCTAGGGACTTGCCTGTACCTCGCCGACCATCCAGCAGCCCACCATGGGTACAACATCATCTATCTCCAATCTACAACACAGTCCTTTCAACAGTTCCAAGAAGGTTCCACACCAATTTGCACTGCTCAGATGACCCTGATGACACCGATAAACCTCCAGGTGACCTTAACGATCAGCTAAAAGAATGCAAATGACCAACTGTCTGCAAGGAGTATAAATCCTTCCATTTCCCGCCATCCAGTCAGAGCTCAAGAAGCTTCTTGGATGAGAAGTGAAATGTCTTCAAAGAAAAACCAGAAAGTCCAGTTGGCTCTTGAAAAAGCACCTTTGGGACAACCATGACCTGGATGACTGACCATCGCCATAGACATTTAGTAATATGGTTGTTAAGTGAATCTGGCTTTCCCATTCAATTTGCTTGTTAGAAGGTCACAAGATGATCACATCACCCCAAGACACTGTCATAAATACATGTCACTTGCCAAGCATCCAAATTTTGAACATGTGACCATGGGGATGCTACAAATGGCTGTAAGTGTGAAAAACAGTCATGTCACTTTTTCAGTGCTGTTGTAACTTCGAACAGTCACTAAATGAATGGTTGTAAGTCAAGGACTACCTGTAGTGATATTTCAACTTCAAAGATGCTGAAAATTATATAACTACATTAAAATTTAGTTTCAGGACTGATTTTGGTTTGGTCACCCTAATAGCAATAGCACCTAGACTTATATACCGCTTTACAGTGCTTTTACAGCCTTCTCTAACAGAGTCAGCATATTCGCCCCAACAATCTGGGTCCTCATTTTACTGACCTCGGAAGGATGGAATGTTGCTTGGGGAAAGGAAATGGGAAGTAGTATTCCTACTGTAGTGTTGAACCAGTTTTTAGCATTAATTATTTAAAAAAATGAAAATCTTTTGGTGAATGGGAGATAGCATAATTGGAGGAATGTTACTGGATAGGAATGAGAAATATTTATGTAGTATTTATGTTTTATGTTATGGTGAATCATTCTCTGTGTCTAACGACTGGGAAAATGCTGTTCTTTTATACAAAGGAAAACATAACAGGAGTGAATACAAAAGTAATAGTTTGTTAAGAATGACTGGAGAGAGGATGTCAGGCCTCTTTTTGCTGTCTAGCAGATCATTGAGAAATGCTTGCATAATGAAGTTGACTTTGTTGATTTTCTGTTGATTTTGAGAAAGCATATGATAAAGCATATGATATGAATTGGCTTGAATTTTGAAAAGTTCTGAATGTCTATGGAAGGGGTGTCAAATTTGCAACAACACGTTGTCACCATGTGACGTAGCACAACTTTTTTCCCCCCTTCGCTAAACCGGAGGTGGGCATGACCAGCATATGATGCATCCAGCCTACTAGTCTATGGCATAAGTTGCTGAGTGTGATAATGCAGTATATTGCTCTTATCCCCTGCATATAATATTGGCAACATTACAGCCATGTATGCAGCACATATATTATACCCTTGCTAGCAGGTTTTCCAGGTTGACTTAGGCATTTCGATATGTTATTTCTATTGTCTGAGAAGACTCCTATTCCATAACATATGGCAATACAGCAAATTCTGTATGGCAACCTGTAAAATCAGAAAGGTGCTGATGCTCACAACAAGTCAGCAAATTTTTGTGGACTCCTTGGAACTCTGAGCTTGCTTGTTTTCTTTCACTGAGGATGTTACCTATTTGGATAATAAAACTTCTACAGGAAAACAACCAAGCTCAGACAGCACCAAGGCTCTCATAGTTCAAATCTGATCTGCAAAATAGTTTTGGTCCCCAGTGTTTGTTTTTCATTTTCATATGTTTTTGCTTCCTTCCAGATCCAATAACTGCTTTTGTACTACTTCTTTTGCAATATGTATTTATATTTCTTGCTTTCTGTAGTATTTTCCTAATTTATTTATTCCCATTCTCCAAAATTTTAGCTAACTCGCTAACGGTATATCATGGTCGAGTTCTGTTTCTCCATGAGTTTTGCTGAAAATACACTCCATACTCAAGTCTTCTTTACATAATTCTTATTTACTTGAATACAAATGGCATTGTTATGTGCACTTACTTTGTATTAGAACCAATTAAATCAATTATCAGTGCACTTGGGTGCCCAGGGAAGGAGAAGCAACAGTGAATTCTGTATAAACACAATTGCTTAGAATTTATCATACCTTTCCTTCTTCAACTGGATAAAAGATAACTGCACAGAAAGCAGTGTATTCCAAAAATTGTTAACTTTATATACTTGAACAAGCAGCTAATACTCCCATGTTCTCTGCACATTTATATTTAGCAACAGAGAATGAATCATATCACTTTTAATTTAAAAGGCAAGCCCTTAGGGCCCTTTTTTGCAGAACATAAATCCATTTTGTGCACAGCATAAATACTTCAGTGTAATTCTTGTTTATTATTCTTTTGAGGCATACTGGTTGCAGGGCCATTTGTAAGCTATGCATATTTCTCATTATGTTTTCACAAATTTTGGGCACAAATATGTTAATCAAATTAACTGAACAACAGGTAAAACAGCACTCCTTAAAAAAAAAAAAAAAGTAAAGCCTGACTTCTGGTTTGAAGGGCTTTGGCGACAGACAGAAATCCGCGATCGTGCACGATTTGTCTGGGCTCGCCGCTGGAGTGCCCCGAGCCAGCTGGTTTCAGGGCTAAGCCATCCCATAGAGGTGGTGAAGAGGGGGGAGACCGCCAGCAGGGTCGCGGAGAGCTGCATCTCTCCTCCTCAGCTGGCCATTACTCCCTTTCCCGAAGGCGGTAGCAGCGGTGGTCAGAAATGGCCACCACAAAGAAGAACTCGACCAGAAAAGAATGTGCAGGAGGAAGATAAGAAGTGAAAGTTTTGGCTGACCGGGTTAAATTGTAAAAGCAACAACCAAGGTACCCTGGAATTTAAACTTACAAAAAATAACATTGCTCCCAAAGAAGAGTCGGAAGCAGCGAAGGAAAGTGAAAAGGGAAAGGTTTGGCTTTTTTTTTCTTCTCTCTCCTTCCCTATACTGACAACTAAGAGACTTAAATAAGAAATCGGAAAAATCCGCTTTGACATCAATAGGCAATTAAGCTGAAAATAAACAAAATGCCAAAGGGATAATAAAGATTTCTGGACATTAAAAACTTTCTTTTTCATAAGCAGGAAGGGAGAGAAAAGTAATAAGGGCAGGATCTGGAAGAGGGAGGAGACTGCCTGGAATTAAAAAGAATCTAAAGTAAAACTTCAACAAGACTTCTAAAAGATACATTTTAACTGAAACTTTGCAACTAAATAGTAACCCCAGGAAGAGAAAGTGAAAAAAAAGAGCAAAAAAGAAACAGCTTGCGTGTATTTGGATTATTTGGTGATTTTTTGGATTTTTGGTTATTATATTTGAATGACTAAAATCAATCGGGTGGTTGTTTAAAAATTTATACAATGGCATCACTTCTGGATGAATTGAAAATGGAACTTAAAAAGTACAAAGAAGATGCACAAGAAGGGAAGGGTTCTTTTGGCTTCATCTTTCAATTCTTAGAAATGGAGATTTGGAACTATGAGAAACAACAAGAAAAGACTGCAAAACAAGAAGACTGGGACAAAGAAGAAGCCATCTTTAATGAACAAGTAATTCTATGTGGGGAAGAAAAAGGAAAGGGGGGAAAGAGAATGGAGAATTTAAGAAAAGAAAAATAATTCGAAAAGTAAGTATAATACTGGAAAGCAACAGAAAAGGGGAATACAGAAGAGAGAAATAGAGGTAGAGAGACAAGGAGGTAAAAAGGGGAGAGAGAAGAAGAGGGAAGAAGGAAAGGAAAAGAAGTTACAAAGGACCGGAGCAAGATATAGAGAAACAGGACCTATTTAGAGATAATGGGGGAAAATCTAACTGAAAAAGGGATTCTGTAAAGGTACATAAGATTGTATTGTTATATTAGTAATAGAAATAACTTTAGAAAATTGGAAACAACATATGATTAAAATGAGGGATAAAATAGTGTAATTTAGTGAAATGTTTATGAATAAAATAAGTGAAATAAAATAAATGAGAAAACTGAATTAGGAAGGAACGGGAACATTTTAATTAGTCAATGTTTTATAAAATATAAGTGAAGGGGGGGAATTAACTATGGAAAGTTTATAATTGTTCCCATAGAAGTATGATATTTAATTGAAAAGTAATGTTAAAGATGTTAAGACTTTAATGAATATTAATAATAATGATAGAATTGAATTGGAATGGAATGTTGTTTTAATTATATACATTTATAATTTTTTTTCTTTTTTTAAGAATACAGTGTGTATTTTAAGAATGTACCAAGCAGAATCCGAATGGAAGTTATGTATTATATTGAATGTTACAACTTTAGGGAAAAGATATAAAGGCGTCATACTCCAATCAGTAACTACAGGAGAAATTTTGTTTAATGAGAAAAGATAATAGATAATTGAAACAGGACAGACAAAAAATATAAATACAATGGACTTCCGGTTTCGCCAGGCTTCGGAGGCGGCGGGGTTTCGCGATCTCTGCGATCCCCGCCACGCTAGCCGTTCTTGGTTCCTCCGACCCAGACGGGTCTGGAGGATAAGGTTGCCCCGTAGAGGCAACCGAAGACAGGGAGGATCCAGACAGGGGGTTGGGGTGTTCGCAGACCCCTTCCCCACCCGGCATAACCTCCTTTTCTCAAGTCGGTCCAGAGGCGGTCAGCAATGGCCGCCACAAAGAAGCCAGCAGCCGGACAAGATCGTGCTGGAGGAAGAAGGAGAAAGTTTTGAAGCGAAAGTTTTTTTTGGCTGAACTGGGATACATTTAATACCCTGAAATCTAAGATTTGTTTTTTTTTTTTTTTTGAAAGATACTTTGTTTCCAGAAGAGATTTGCAAGCGGCGAGTGAAAGTGTTTAAAGTGAAAGTTTACTCTCCTTCCACATGGAATTAACAAATGAATACTGAAAATCCTACTATTTTACAAAAGGTAAAAATTTAAAGCTTCTTGTTATAAATGGGAAGGGAGAGGACAAAAGGAAAATTTATATTAAGATTTTGTTGAAGGAGATGCCTGGAAGATTTTGGAGATTGGAAGTTACTGTAATAAGAATTTAAAATACAGATTGGCTTTTTTTTCTCCCTTTGCAACTGATATTACCCAGGAAGAAGGGAAGAACTCTGTGCCTTGTTTGGATTGCTTGATGATTTTGGGACTTTGGGAATTGTTTTAAGCTTGGAAATATCTTTGGCTGTTTTAAGAAGAAGAAGAAGAAAAAAAAAAGAGAGGATTTACAATGACTTTATCTGCTGATGAACTGAGAGAGGAATATGGCAAAATAAAGAAAGACGATGTGGGAGAAATTTTTTGCTTTTTAGAAATGGCGCTTGCTACTTATCAGCAAATACAACAATTGATGGAAGAGGAGAAGGCGGAGTCACGTCGCCGCGTTACAGCTGTAATTTCGGGGCTCGAAGTTACAGCTGATATTCGCCCTGGTCGGTCCCAACGGACCTAAACCGTCCCGTAGAGACGGTGATAGTAAGGGCGCGTTCTGTTGATCACAGGGACACCGCAAGTCCCTGGTGGATCCAGAAGAAGCCCCTTTACCATCGGCGGAGAGGCAGCCATTAAGCTGCTGAAGCAGGGACAGCTCCGAAAGGAAGAGAAGAAAGAAAGAGAAAGTGTATCGGCTGGTGAGATTTTTTTTTTTTTTTTTGGGATAAGGACACCCTAGAAGAAGAAGGAATCTGTAAGATTTTTGACAGAATTTGATAAGATGGACTTAGTGGCGATTTTTTAGGAGATGTCAAAATGAGGCTTGGCTTTTTACTTTTTTTTTCTAGCGAACTTCTATTGTGATTAGTAATTGTAACCAGACTGGTTTTTTTTTCTTTCTATAATTACCTTTCCTTTTTGACTGTTTATATTTTTAATAGAGGCTTCCTTTAGTAATTTTTTCTTTTTTTAAATATACACATATATATATATACGTATTTTCTTTTTCTATTGGTTTTTTTTGGGGGGAGGAAGAAGGGGGAGTGGAGTTGAGAAACTTTGTAACTCTGCAACACTGCCAACTAGAGGCTTGAAAATATTTTACTTGAAGTTGAGAGAACTGTGAGAAACTCTCTCCTAAGGACACTGAGTTGATAAGATAGAGAGAGGAACTCTGGAGAATGTTTTCACAGGTGTCTCTTTGGGATTTCTACAATCAACTGAATGTTTGAAGCTTGGCTTTGAAACTTGTGGAGAAGCCATAATAAGAGCCTTGGATGTTTAAATAAAATGCAGTGTGCTTTTTGCTTTACTTGTTGTTAGCTTTTATCCCTCCTCCTCAACCCTATAGTATTTTGTAATATTTGTACACTTTTGCTTATTACTATTATTATTATTTTTCATTTTTTTTTCTCTAAAGGGAAAGCCTCAGAATATTGTTTCTTTTTCCTTTTTCTTTTCTTTTTGGGGGACTTTTGCTTTTTTTACCTTTGTATGTATATACTCTTTTTTGTGGCCATGTTTTTTTTTCTTGAGATTTCGCAATTGGATTAAGGTGTGAAGAACCTGAAGAATTTTTCTTTTTTTTCCTTTTATTATTATTGTTATTTTTTTAATATTATTGGGTTTTATTCTCCTTTTGACTATTGCAACTGAGGATTAAGGTCTAGAAGAACCTGAAGAAAGAAATTTTTCTTTTTTCCTTGAAACTTTTTTCCTTTTTAAATTTTGGGTTGTTTTTTTTTTTTTACTGATTTTTCTTTTTACGTTTTTCCTTTCCCTAATTGGATTATAATTGTTACACTGCCAACTGGATTAAAAGAGTGGGAAGATTCAAATGAGTAAGAAAGTTCTACCTTCTGGCGCATCAACTTCTGCTCCTGCCTCCCCATCAACTGGAGGACGACTTTCAACAATGGCGAAGCAAGATAAAGGACAAACGGATCTAACGACGGTTATGCAAGGAATTCAAGAACTTAAAATGAGTATTGAACAAAGGATGGGGAGTATTGAACAAAAAATTGAAAACATCCAACAGATGATGGCGAAGTATGATGAGAGACTGCAAAAAATGGAAGAGAAAGACAATCAAAGAGATGAGAAATTGCAAAAATTGGAAGAGAAAGACAATCAAAGAGATGAGAAAATTGGAAATATTGATGACAGAGTGACAACGCTTGAACAAAACAAGAATGAGATGGTGAAGTGGGAGATGGATAGATCAGAATATTACCTCAGATTTCAAAATATAGAGGAAGAAAAAGGACAAGATCTTGCTGCAGTAATGATAGAAATCTTGGCTGGAGCTTTGGAAATAACAGAGGAAAAAATGATGGATGGAATAGATGAGATATACCGAGTTTTTACAAGATATGCATCGAGGAATAAGTTACCAAGAGAAGTTCATGTTAGATTTACTAAAAAATCTATCAGAACACAGATATTACAAGCGCAAGAGAGAAGACATTGAAATATGGAGATAAAGAGATTGGGGTTTTAAAACAAGTACCCAGAAAAATTAGAGAGATGAGGAGAGAATATCGTTTCCTGACTAAAGTATTATTGGAAAAGGAGGTGAATTACAGATGGTTGATTCCAGAAGGATTAATGGTTACATGGAAAGAACAGAGATACAGAATTGGCTCAATTGATGAAGCAGAATCGTTTTATAAGGAATTTTTAAAGAAGAGAAACAGAGATAGAAGAAGAGACTACCTTAACTGAATTTCAAGAGGACCAAATAGAGATGGGAAAAGAAGAAGGTGCAGTAGGTGGACAAGTGGAGACTAAAGAACAACGTGAAGTAAGATCAACGAGAGCCGTTAGACCTAAATATAAATCATAACTATGGAGGAAAAAAAATTGATTTCTTTGAATATAAATGGACTGAATTCAGCTACTAAAAGAAGGAAAACTTTTCATAAAATGGAGAAATTAAAATTTGATATAATTTGCTTACAAGAAGTACACATTAAAAAACAACATCAACAATTATTGGTGCGACCAAAAATAGGGAAAATTTTTTACTTCTTTGGCCCAGTGTAAGAAAAGAGGAGTGGTATTGTATATTAAAGAAACCATTTCAGCAAAATTGATTTATACTGATGAAGATGGAAGAGTACTAATGGTTGAAATAGTGGATAACAATACAAAGATACTTTTGGTTGCAATCTATGCTCGAATGATAAACAAAAAGATTTTATAAAAAATTACATATGAAAATAATTGAATTGGACTACGCTAATATATTTATAATGGGAGATTTTAATGGAATTGTAGACAATGAATTGGACTACACAGCAAAAATAACACGACAAAATAGGAAGATCCTCCCTAAATCCTTTTTGAAATGATAGAGGAACTAAAACTAAAAGATATATGGAGAGAAAGAAATACTAAAACTCAACAATATACTTTCTACTCGAATAGACATTCATCATGGTCCAGAATAGATATGATGTGGACGTCAACAGAATTATTATCTAATATTCAAGAAATAAATATTGAAACAAGTACATGGGCAGATCATAACCCAATGACAATTAAATGGAAAGGACAAAAAGAAGATCTAGATGGACATTAAATAATACTATTTTAAAGGAAAAAGATTTTACACAGTGGATGGAAAAAGAACTGGCCTTCTTTTTTAATGAAAACAGAAAAGAAGATACTTCAATACAGAATGTTTGGGACACAATGAAGGCATATGCAAGAGGATTGATAATGGAATACACAAAGAAAAAAAATATTAGAAAGAGGCAAATGATTAAAACTTTAGAAGATGATTATAAAAAATTGGAAAAAGAATTACAGAGAATGCCACAGAAAAAAGATATTAAATTTAAAATGGACATAATTAAACATAAAATGGATCAAACAGAGAAAGAAGAATTGGCGCAAAAAATTAGAAGTGCTAAACAGAACTATTTTGAGGATGCAAACAGGCCAGGTAGATGGTTAGCATACAAACTGAGAAAAGAGAAAGAATCAAGGAGAATACTACAGTTAATGGATGAACAGGGTCTAGTCTGTCATGGTAATAAGGAGAAAAAGAGAATTATTCGAGATTTTTATGCACAATTATATAAGCAGGAGGAGTTTGATGAGGGGAAAATTAAACAGTATTTACAAAATGCCAACCTACCCAAGATATCTGATGAAACTGGGAAAATGTTGGAAAATCCTATAACAATGATGGAATTAACTGAAGCACTTAATAGACAGAATAACGGGAAAGCACCAGGACCAGATGGTTTCCGGCAGAATTTTATAAAACATTACAAGAATCATTGAGTATTTCATTGTTAGAAATTATGAATGAAGTTATGATAAATAAGAAGATACCTAAAACATGGTCAGAAGCTTATATTACGCTTATTCCAAAAGAAGGGACTGACCCATTACAAATTAAGAATTATAGACCTATTTCTTTATTGAATGCAGATTATAAAATATTTGCTTCAATTTTGGCAGAAAGGCTTAAAAATACTTAAATAATTTTATTCATTCTGATCAGAATGGATTTCTACCAAAGAGACAAATTAAAGACAACATGAGAGTAATTTTGGACACTTTGGAATATTATGAGAGCACACCCTGAAAAGCAAATGGCTTTGATATTTTTAGATGCTCAAAAGGCATTTGATAACGTGAATTGGAGATTTATGTTATTATTATTGGAACAGATGGGTTTTGCTAGAAAATTTATTCAAGCAATAGAAGCTATATATCATAAGCAAACAGCAAAAGTGATGATAGATGGAGAATTTACAGACACTATCAATATTAAAAAAGGCACAAGACAAGGATGTCCACTATCCCCTTTGTTATTTGTATTGACTTTGGAAGTATTAAATAGAAATATTAGAGAGGATACAAATATAAAAGGAATGAAAGTTAAAAGGAGGAATTTAAATTGCAAGCCTTTGCGGACGATTTGGTCTTTATTCTGGAAGACCCTCTAGAGACAGCTTTAAAACTACTGGAAAAGATAGAGACGTATGGTGAGATGGCTGGCTTGAAAATAAATAAAGACAAAACAAAGATTCTGACAAAAATATGTTATTAAGGCAAAGAGAAGAGTTGGCAGACTTATTGAAAATTCAAGTTACGAATAAAGTTAAATACTTGGGGATAATTTTGACGTCAAGATGTACTACACTGAAAGAGAATAATTATATTAAACTTAAACAGCAGATAGCATCTGACTTGAAAAAATGGGAAAATCTACAATTATCTTTGATAGGTAGAATCTCAACAATTAAAATGAATATTTTACCCAGAATTTTATATTTGTTTCAAACAATACCAATTAGGCTTGGTAAAGACTATTTTGATGAATTAAATAAAATGGTGTTGAAGTATATATGGCAAGGTAAGAAAGCGAGAATAAAACTAAAACTTTTACAGGATGCTAGAATTAGAGGAGGATTTGGCCTTCCTAATTGGGAGTTGTATTATCAAGCTGCAAATTTAATGTGGGTTAAAGAATGGATAACGTTAAGAAAGTCTAGATTACTGGCATTGGAAGGACATGATTTATTATTGGGTTGGCATGCTTTTTTATGGTATAAGGGAACTAAATCGCAGGGTTATTTCAGAAGGCACTATATACGGGAATCGTTATGGTTGAATTGGGAGAAAATTAAGAAACAATGTTATTTGAAAATTCCAGTTTGGTTATCAACTATTGAAGCTTTTTCCTATCCCATAATTTATAAGAAGGAACAAACAGTTAGATATGGGGAAATACTGGATGAAAAGGGTGAACTTAAAAGCGATGCAAAAGCTAGAAGAACAAGATATAAAGATGAATTGGTTTTCATATGCAAATACACTCAAGGTATCTTAAAGATTCTAAAACAGAAGGATTTTATGATAAATTGACTGATTTAGATGGGATTTTGACAGGTGCTGATGAAAAAGTGATTAAAAAACTATATAGTTATTTGTTGGAAATTAAATTAGAGGAAGAACAAGTCAAAGAAACAATGATTGTTTCGGGGAAGAACTTTGGATATGGGATTGATTTAGAAAAATGGCAAAAATTGTGGTCTCAAAATTATAAAATGACAATGTCAGCAGCATATAAAGAAAATTTGTATAAGATGTTTTACAGGTGGCATTTCCCCCGACAAGAATAGCAAGAATGTTCAAGAATAAATCCGAAAAGTGTTGGAAATGTCATCAGATCCCTGGCTCATATTACCATATGTGGTGGACTTGTGAGGAGGCCAGGAAATACTGGACTAGAATTCGCATATGGTTGGAAGAAATGACAAAAAAACATATAGATTTGAAACCAGAGATTTTTCTATTGGGAATCTTACCTGATACATTTAATAAAAAACTTAAAGTATTTGATTGTAAATGTGTTAACAGCGGCTAGGATTGTATTTGCTAGAAATTGGAAGAGTGAGAAAATACCATTAGAGGAAGAAATTATTAAGAAAATACTGGAATGTGCTGAAATGAGTAGATTGACATTTGAAATTAGAGAACAAGAAGATAAACAATTCTATGAAGTTTGGGATCTTTTTATCAATGGTTAGATAAAACAATATAATAATAGAATATATATATATTTTGGTTTTGATAATATTTTTAGAATATTATATTAAGATAGATTTGGTATGATTTTACGATTTGTTATAAATTAACTAAATTATAGTTATCTCGCTTAAGCATGAATTAGTTAAATTATAGTCAAATGATTGTTTAATAAGGATATTGGGATATATAATTGTTGATTGATAATATGAGTTATTATGTAACATAATTATTATGATGACTATGAAATAGATGCACAAAAAGGAGTGATAAACCAACCGATACACTGTCTGTAAATTTATGAAGAATGACGATGTTCTTATGTTATGTTTTATGTTTTATGTGTTTTTATTTGTTGTTAAAATCAATAAAACTTTTATAAAAAAAAAAACAATTGATGGAAGAAGAAGAAGAAGAAGAAGCCATCTTTAATGAACCCACAGAGTTGATTAAGAAAGGAAGGAGAAAGAGAGGGGAAAAAAGGATATAAGACTTAAAAAAATATCTAAGAAAGTGAAAAATAAGATGCAAAATCAATACAAGGCTAGAAAGCAAATGGAAAGAGAAATACAACAGAGAGGGGAAGTTAAGGGGGGTAAAAAGACCAGATGGGATAAGACAGGGAGGAAGAAGGGGGAAAAAGGCCACAAGGGTAATAAACAAGATGCGAAAAAGAAATTGTTTTTTAGGGACAAAGGGTAATATAATTTTGTTTTAAAAGGATTCTGCAAGGTACATAAGATAGTATTGTAGTATTTGTATTAGAGATAGAAAATTATAATTTTATAAGACTTGAGTAAAGACTAAAATATTAAAGGTTTAATAATGGTAGAATTTAAGATTTAATAAAATATTAAAAGGAAGGTTTAAAATACTTAGTTTAAATATAGATTTTAATTGACTATTGTGTGGATGTTAGTATGAATATATTATTGTAATATTTGTTTTTGAAATAGATAATTGGAATGTTATGAGATTTAATGTTTAATTATATATTTAATTATGTTATGGATTTACTATTTTCTTTTTTGTAAGTAGTATGTACTAAGCAGAATCAGATAGGGAACTTGGTGTTACCTTAAATGTTAATTTAGAGGTGCGATGGAAAGGCATCATACTTTGATTTGTGATTTCAGGAGAAATTCTTTTATTTTATTATGGGGAATGAGATAAATAGACAATTGGAAAATAATGGACAAAGGATAGAAATATAATGATTTAAATTAAGATAATAAACAAAATAGAATTAAGAAGAGTGGAAAGCGGGGAGAAGTTATAAAGAAGACACAGAATGGTAATTAAGATAGGTAATGGCATATAAGATGAATATGAATTTAATTGAAGTCCATACAAAGAGAGGTAATCTGGGGCCAAGCTACTTTTTTGAAAAAGAAGTTTTACTTTATGTGTTTTGTGTGTGTATGTTTATCTGAGATTTAATAAAACCTTGGAGGAAAGCGGGAGGAGAATAATTGCAAACAAGACAGAGGGAAATATGAATAGGATGACTAAATTTAAAGAGAAGAAATGAGAGTGTTAAAAGATATTTAAGTAGAAATGGGATATATTAAAATCACACTGTATAAAATAATGTATTATCTGCCTTGTAAAAATTTACAAGGGAAAGAGGTTTAATGTCTACAAGGTTTATGTTTTGTTTGTCTTTAAAAATTAATAAAATTTGTTTCAAAATATATATATATATAAATACAATGATTTGAATTGAGATGAGATAATTAAAATAAAATTGAGAAAATTAAAAGAGGGGAGAAGCTATGCAGAAAATGTAAAACAGTAATAAGATATGGAATAAAATATAAAAATGAGCATGAACCTGAATCTGTGTCTGTACGAAGAAATGTAACCCGGGATTATGCTGCTTTCAAAAAAGATGTTTTATTTGTATTTTTTTTCTCTTTGTGAAAACTCAAATAAAATTTACAAAAAAAAAAAAAAAAAAGTAAAGCCATGTAAATTCCCCAGCTGACTCAGGGCAGTTTGTTTACTTTATGTTTCTATATCTTAAGTCACCCAAGTATATTTCCTCCATAACATAAAAAAATGTGTGTGTTTATTCACTGGGGGAGGGGAGAGGAGAGGGGAATAATTCGTTCATGTACTAACATCAGCAAAGCACTATATGGTTCCCTATATTATACTCCTGTGTCTGGATCACCAAAGCGCTTCTGCAGTGAAAGGATCATCTGGTGACATTACCATTGCCTGGGGAATGCCCAGTTGGGAGCTCTTTCATGTCCCCATTAATGACCCCACTGAAATCATTCCTATTTATCTACTCGCATTTCACATACTGTCAAATTATTAAGTTGGCAAGAGCCGGAGCGAATGACGAGAGCTCACCCTATCACACAGCAGCACTCAGGCTTTGAACGTGGGGTTGCGAATTGTCAACCCAGCATCCTAACCAGACGAGCCCCAATGTTTCTTCCTTGTATTGGTAAAGTGATGTCTTTCTTGCTCAAATAAGATTTAGTATTAAATCCGTATTAAAAAGATCTTATTTTAATTCTGTCATTTCATCCAAAGCCTGATTCTTTTGGATCAATGTGTTATCACCCAAAATCAAGAATTTGATTAAAATGGGATGTGTGGACTCAAATTCATCTTCCCAGAGCTTCCTGAAGAAATAGAAAGGGACAAGAGACAGATAGCTAAATGCCAGTCCATATAAGTACATCTCAGGTAAAGGACATTGGTCTACTGTATTCTGATAGATGTTTATGGAATTCCTGGTCTAGCATTATGAGAGTTTTACTGGCTGAAATTCACCCAACCAGCTTCTGTATCTAAGGAAGAACTAGAACCCAGATCTTTTTTCACCTGTCCCAAGAGAGCACCACACTATTTGCAGTGTTACATATAGACAGAATATAGGAAAAACCATAATTGCATCTCAATTCAAAACATATGTTACTGTATTTTGCAATTAATTTCAGACAGTCAATTTTAATGTTATTTTTGGAGGTGGTATTCAGCAGGTTCTGACCAGTTCTGGAGAATTGGAAATGTTGAGCAGTTCGAAGAACCGGTGGTGACCTTCCTCCAGGAGTGGGTGGGGATGGAAATTTTACAGTATCCTTCCCCTGCCATGCCCACCAAGCCACACCCACAGAACCGGTAGCAAACATTTTTGAATCCCACTAATGGCTATTTTACTTCAGTAGATCATATGGATTTGTGTAAAAATAAGTTAACTATTCACATTTATCATTGGGTGTGTCTCATAGTCTCATCTTACTTCATGGCTCTCAAAATAATAATAATAATAATAATAATAATAATAATAATAATAATAATAATAATAATAATAATAATAATAATAGCAGCCTCCCACAGGGTGGCGGGGGGCTTAACTGTTCCAATGAAGCTGAGACCTGTGCTGGTAGTAGTGCAAACTACCAGCAGGTCCAAACATGCCAGAGAGGTCTTGGCCAAGGAGCAGGACTGAATGCACTCAACAACCCATGCAATGATTCATGGTGAAACAAAACCAAACAAAGCCTATACCGGCTCAGTCATCGTCTGGGTTAACAAGGACTGCGTCGGGTGTTGGGGAACCTAGGCATCCATCAACAAGTGGGCTACAGGCCACGGGTCCCATAGCTGAGCAACCAGGACATGGGCCTGCAGGGCTACTGGAAGCTGAACAACTCAGAAGTGGCAGAAATACACTATGTCAGAGAATGGGCGTTGGTTCTTACCTGACACGCCATTTCTCTGGAGCCGTGAGGATCATCCAGAGAGTGGGAGGTGCTTCAGTCTACGTCGTTGATGGCTGAGCTCAATCACTGAGGAACGCTCCGCCCTCCATCACGTGGCTCTCTTGCGTTCCCCAGTTTGCGTGAAGACAAAGGTGAAGAGAAGGACGTTGCTCTGCTCTCCCTATGCTAAATAGGTCATTGGCCGAAACAAGGCCCCACCAGACGGCAATTAAAGGGTGGGGCTGGATGATCCTCACGGCTCCAGAGAAATGGCGTGTCAGGTAAGAACCAACGCCCATTCTCCTGAGAGCCGTTCGGATCATCCAGAGAGTGGGACATACCAAAGCTTGGCTGTCCTACGGGAGGGACCCCGTCTGGTCCTGCAATCTCCGAGGTTCCCTGAAGACTCGCTGGAGGACTCGCCTACCAAACGAAGCCTCCGCCGAGGCAAAGGTGTCAATCTTATAGTGTCTAATGAAAGGAGAGGGGATGCCCAAGTGGCTGCCCAACAAATATCAGAAATTGGAGCCTGGGTGGCCCAAGCCGCCGAGGTGGCTGCACTTCTGGTGGAGTGTGCTGTGATCCCCTGGGTACCGGCAGTGCCTGGGACAAATAAGCCTTGGAAATGGTAGCCCTAATCCAGCAGCCGATGGTTGACGGGGACACTTTGTGGCCTAAGGATTTGGGCTGGAAGGAAAGGAAGAGAGATTCTGACCTCCGGAAGGGTTGGGTACGCTTAATGTAAATGCGTAGGGCCCGTCTTACGTCCAGTGAGTGCCAAGGCTTCTCCCTTTCCCGCGAGGGATTGGGACAGAAGTTCGGGAGTATGAGTTCTTGAGCCCTGTGAAAGGTCGAGTTAACCTTGGGCAGGAAGGTAGGGTCCGGTCGGAGGACCACCCTATCGGCATGAAATATGCAAAGGTCCTTCCTTACCGACAAGGCTGCTAACTCCGATATGCGGCGGGCAAGTAATAGCTACCAGGAATACCACTCTGAATGTGAGGAATTGGAGAGAGGCTTCCCTGAGAGGCTCAAAGGGTTGCTTAGTCAGAGACACCAGGACCTTGTTAAGGTCCCAGGTAGGGTATCGGTGTATGGTTGGGGGACACAGGTTCGTGGCCCCCTGAGGAATGCCCGAATACGGGGTGGTGGGAAAGGGAACCCAGGTTATCACAGTCAATGACTGTGGATAGCGCTGTGACCTGACGCCTTAGGGTGTTGGGGAAAGCCCTTTCCTCAGGCCCTCTTGGAGGAACTCCAAGACCTGAGCTATGGAAGGTGACAGCGGGTTGATCTGGAGACCATGACACCACTCGCAGAATCCCTTCCAAGTGGCGTTGTATATGCGGGTTGTTGAAGGCCGCCTGGCGGCTAAAATGGTCTCAATAACTTGGTCGGAAAACCGTTCTTTCCTTAAGCATTCCCGCTCAACCTCCAAACGGCTAACTGGAGCCACTGAGGGTCTGGGTGTTGAAGGGGCCCCTGGGAGAGGGATATCCTGGTCGGGGGGATTCTCCAGGGAGGGGCCACCGATAAGTTGCGGAGGTCCGCAAACCAGGGGCGCCTGGGCCAGAAGGGTGCTACTAGAATCAGCTCTGCCCTCTCGGAGATGAGCTTCTGGAGAATTCTGGGAACCAGGGCTAGAGGCGGGAAGGCATAGAGGAGCCCTGTGGGCCAGGGGGCAACGGAGGGCGTCGTGATTCTCGGCCCCGTGGGAGGGGTACCTGGAGAAAAACCTGGGGAGTTGCGTGTTGAGTGGGGAGGCGAAGAGGTCTACTAACGGGAGACCGAACATACTGGTCGCTTCCCTGAATAGTGACGGGTGGATGCGCCATTCGGACTGGTCCACCGTGGTCCTGCTTAGCCAATCCGCTTGGGTGTTTGAGTCCCCTGAGATGTGTTCGGCTCTGAGGGAGAGGAGATTGCGCTCTGCCCAACGGCAGAGGCGTTCGGCCTCCCTCATCAAGCGGATGGACTGTGTGCCCCCTGACGGTTGACGTGAGCCTTGGCGGTGACGTTGTCCGTGAGTATGAGGACATGCCGCCCGCGTACTTGGGGAGGAAACTGCGCAGGGCCAGGAAGATGGCGTGGAGCTCCAGCCAGTTTATACTGCACCCCCGTTCTACCTGAGACCATGTGCCCTGAGTTGAGAGCGAGAGGATGTGAGCGCCCCATCCGGACAGGCTGGCATCTGTGGTAAGGGAGAGGCGGTGGGGCTCCTTGATGAAGTGACCCTTGTTGATGGTGGGGCTGGTCCACCAGAGGAGAGATGTAAGGACTCTTGGAGGTACCTTGACTGTGGCCCTTGAGTTGCTTCTGCCGGTCCGCTGGAACGGGAGCAGGAACCATTGTAGGGGTCTAGCGTGTAAACGGGCCCATGGAACAATGGAGATACAAGAAACCATTTTACCCAGTAATTTGGACAATTCTAAAATTGTAACCTTCCTGGAGCGTCTGATATGCCTGACGGCTTCCTGGATACTAAGGAATCTCTCGGAGGAGAGGAACACCTTACCCTGCACTGAGTCAATGACAGCCCCCAAGTGGGAGATCCTTGTAGATGGGGATAGTTGGCTCTTTTGCCAATTAACTAGGAAACCATGGTCTTGGAGGGCCGAGATAGTAACCCTGATGTCCCTCTCTGCTTGGGGTCTGGAGGGAGAGAGGATGAGGATGTCATCCAGGTAGCAATGGAGGCGGACCGGGAGATTCCTGAGATGAGCCGCCAGGGCCGCGAGGACCTTAGTGAAGGTCCTCGGGGCAGAGGCTAGCCCAAAGGGAAGGGCGACATATTGGAAGTGGCGGTGGTTGTAGCAGAACCTGAGGAATTTGAAATGGGAGGGTCGGATTGGAATGTGGAGGTAGGCCTCGGAGAGGTCTATGGAGGATAGCCAGTCCCCTTGGCGGATGCTGAGGAGGATGGACTGCAGGGTGTGCATCTTGAACCTGCGATAGACCAGATAACGGTTAAGGGCGTTTAAGGTCCAAGATGGCCCTCCATCCTCCGGAGGATTTGGGGACTACAAAAGGTGGGAGTAGAACCCTGCCCCGCTGGGAGGGTGGGACGGGTTGAATGGCCTGTATTTGGAGAAGATGATGGATTGCTGAATCCATTAGGTTGCGTTTGATGGGGTCCCTTGAGGGGGGACGCCAGAAAGAAGTCAGGGGCGCTCTTGAATTCGAGCGTGAGGCCGAGTCTGATGGTATCACGGACCCAGGTATCAGAGGTGGAAGAGTCCCATCAGTCGGCAAAGTGCTTGAGGCGTCCGCCGATGGGAGGAGGGACGGGATCTATCTACGCCGGAAGGGCCTCCCTCCTGAGCCCCTGAAAGGGTGCCTGTAGCCGCTGCCCCTCCTGTTCCTATCGGCCGGATCGGTTCGATCCTGGGGCTGGAACGGTCGGGAGGAGGGGGTCTCGAGTACCTTGGCGGGAAGGGAGACTGGTAGAAAGGGCGGGAGGAGCCTCTCCGAAATGGCTGGGGGCCTCTAGACTCTGACCTCCGAAACAGAGGAGGGAGAAATTTTCTCTTGCTCTGGGTTTCAGATAGCAAGGGGTCCAGAGCCGTGCCAAATAGTTTGTCCCCTTTTATGGGGGCAGTAGCCAGCTTAACTTTGTTTTTAACGTCCGCCTGCCAGTGTTTAAGCCAGAGCAGGCAGTGAGCAGTGACCTGGGGCGTTTTGCCCGGGCAGAGAACTTGACCGCATGGAAGGTGGCGTCAGCGGAAAATTCCGCCGCGGCCGTCAGTTTTGCTATGTCCTGGTGAGCCCTTGTGTTGGAGGGGGAACATGTTGCTTCAGTTGCCGAAGCCACCGGATCGAGGATCTGGTGAAGAAAGAAGCCGCAGTGGCTGATCTAATGGCCCAGGAGTACGCTTGGTGAGCTCTACGTAGGCGAGCTCGGACCTCTTGTCCTCGGGTTTCAGAGCCTCTAGGGGTCACTGGGGAGGACGAGGAGGCCAACCCAACAATGGGCTCATCCACCTCGGGGGTGTTGAGTAAGTCACAGAAACTCGACTCGAGGTTAAAGAACCTCCTGTCCAGGCTGGATGGGGCGGGAGGGGCCCTAGTAGAATTCAGTTGATTTGAGACCAGGTCATGAAATAGGGGTGGAGCCGGGATTACCTCCGCCTCCACCACGGGTTGACTAAAGATGGCGTCCTCCTGACCTTCTGCCGGGAGGGGAGAGCTGAGGAGGTTTGCACCGACAGGCCAGAGATGTTCCTGGCTTTGAATAAAAGGGATTTAAACATGTGGGGCTTGAACAGGCCCGCAACAGTGGGTTGGTCCGGGGTGAGACCTTCATCCTCGGACATGTCCTCCTCCATAGGATCTACCTCCGATAGGGGCTCCTCTTGTTGCATAGACCCCCATTCCATTTCCTCTTCCCCCAAATTGGTCTAGATACTCTATATCCTCCTCCGGGTCCCTTTCTGGGAGAGGACTGCCCCCTTGAGAAGGTACCTGACCACGAGTAGGGTCCGATCTAGGCGAGGACCTCATTGATGGTGGGTCGTGTTCGGGCGCCAGTGAGGGGAGTAGACCTGGACATCTGTTGAAGGCCCTCTGCTATCCCCTGGCGGATGGCCCGTTCCATCAATGCCTGTATGTGCGCAGGGATCTCGGATGAGGGGGCCTCCTCCTGGCGAAGACCAGCGGCCGTGGGCGTGAAAGTAGCTTCAGGAGGTTGTCTGGTTGATGGGCCGGGAGCCTGGTGTCCCTGGGATGGGCTGCGCCTGGAGACGGAAAAACAATCTGGAGGAGGGGGGGGTCTGGAGGTAGAAGGAGCGGAGGGTGCTGGAAGTACCGGTTGTGTCTCTCTGGACCGCCTGTCAAATTCCCTCTCGAGAGCCCTGTGACGTCGTAGGGCGTCTCTCTGAGAAGCCTTAGAGGTCTCTTTAGGTGTTTCCTTAGGAGTTTCCTTAGGAGTTTCCTTAGCCTGTTTGCGCAGGTGGTAGGATTTGGATTTGGCCTTCAAAGAAGGGCCTTTGGTGGGAATGTCATCTGCCATTGTACAAGAAAGGACAGTAATACAGTTAAAGGCGGTTGGCTCGCCAAGGGTTCGACCTACAACAAAGGTCGGGTGTCCTTTCAGCTGGCCCACACCCCCTTTTGGAATTTAGATGTATAAATTCTGTAATATAGATGTTGAAATAATTCTTAATACTTATCTGCACAAGCAGGATAACAATCCAATGAGACTTGGAATGCTAAGGTACAATATCAATAAGAAAAAAATTACAGGAATAAACTCACTCAGGTCTATCTATATGTGAGTATAAATATAAACCTATATATGAGGAAATATCTAGACCTGCATACAGGCAGATATTCCAATGTCTATTAGAATTAGAACTATTGTTAATATTCTTGTTCTAATATTATTATAATTATTATTATTGTAATTATTAATATTATTATTACTCTATTAATGAAAGATTGCCAATTATCCGAATTAAACGCCTGAGGCTGGAAGAGAGGCCTCTGGCAGCTGGAGCTCCCAGGCAACAACCGGGAGGGATAGGCTGCAATCACTTGCCCTGAGCGTGCTGCGGGAAGCCAACAATTACTAAATTGTACCAATTAGCAAAGGCCCCACAGGCTGAGAGGCCTGTGCTAGGGCCGTTACTTGCAGCGCTATGAGGCCTCAATCTTTTTATTTTATTTTTTTAAAGATGGCGCCCGCCACGTGGGGCGCCCTAGAGGCGATCGCCCACGTTGCTAAAGTCCCGGGCTGCTCAGGGCAATGAAGTTTTTACTTCTCCGGCCTTAAAAGAGGCCGAGGAAGCCAAGCAGTAAGTTTTCGCCCCTTCTTAGGGCGAGCGGCGTTGCGGTGGGGGAATACCAGCAGCACTTATCAGTGCGATCAGTAAGGCTGCTGCAAGCGCAGCGAGAGAAACGGCAGGCAAGAGATCAAATTGGGGGAATTAGCCGAGCGCAAAAGTCACCCGTTCTACAACCCCTGGGGCGAAAGAAACGCGCTCCCTTAAATCCCCAGTCCTGCGCCAGAAGGCTAAGGAAAATAACTTTTTTTTTCTATAAATAGATTCAAACCTGAGAGCAGTCTTGGATCGGCCAAGGAGTGAGAAATGCACAGCCTAACTTGACGACGGCTGAGCGCAAACTGGGAAACGCAAGAAAGCCACGTGATGGAGGGCGGAGCGTTCCTCAGTGATTGAGCTCAGCCATCAACGACGTAGACTGAAGCACCTCCCACTCTCTGGATGATCCGAACGGCTCTCAGGAGAACTGCACTGTAAACATACTGAGCTGCTGCAAGACAATCACTCAGACTGACTACAAACAACGCCACAACACAGTCGCTCAGATGGTCCACTGGAACTTGTGTCACAACTACCATCTGCCTGTACCAAAGAACTGGTGGGATCATAAGCCTGAAAAAGTGGTCAAAAATGAGCATGCAAAACTACTGCGGGACTTCTGAATACAGACTGACAAAGTTTTGGAACACAATACCCCGGATATCAGGATTACGGAGAAGAAAAAAGAGTGGATCATTGACATTGCCATACCTGGTGACAGCAGAATCAATGAGAAACAACTTGAAACAATCACCAGATATCAGGACTTGAGAATCGAACTGCAGAGACTCTGACATAAATCAGTGCAGGTGGTTACAGTGGTACTCGGCACACTGGGTGCTGTGCCTAAAGACCTAGGCAAGCACTTAAAAACAATTGGCACTGACCAAATCACCATTGGTCAGCTGCAGAAGGTCACCTTACTGGGATCTGCTCGCATAATCCGCGGATACATCACAAAGTCCTAAACACTTGGGAAGTGTTCGACTAGTGATTTGTGATATGAAACCCAGCATACTAATCTTGTTTGCTGTGTACACTGTCATGTTTGTGTATAATAATAATAATAATAATAATAATAATAATAATAATAATAATAATAATAATAGTAGTAGTAGTAGTAGTAGTAGTAGTAGTAGTAGTAGTAGTAGTAATACTTTTCTGGAGTCATCTTCAAAGCTGTAACCAGAGAATAGGGCACACGAAAAGAATGACAGGGAACAGAGACATTATTGTTTAAGATACAGTGATTCCAAAGTGTGACTGCTTGATATAGAAATGGCTTTTCCAGTGTTGGCCAAAACCACCCTGTTCTTTTAAAAATAATATTGCAACAGCTGTGACTATCCTCATCACTATACATAAAAAGCCAGTCATCAGGCATATTGTTGGAAATATCAGATGTTGCAACTGAGGGGCTGATTAGAAATCTAATGCAAGCTTTTGATTTAAGGAGCCTTACCTCTTGTCACTGGTACCAGAAAGACTGTCAGATATAAAATTGCTCTAGATATTCCCAAGCAATATGGGAAGATGACTAAGGATTTCTCACTCTTCCAAGTTATTTACTTAATTAAGGAAAAATGTGAGATAAAGCAATGAAATTCAGCAAATGGTTTGTGAAACACATGACATGATTATTTGTTACAAAAAAATAAATCATACCAATAAATCGTTCAATAATCAGGTTTTCATACTCAACTCACTGCCAAAATGTTACAATATATCTGGAGGGATAAGGGAGAAGTTTGTGCTAGACTGATTGAGAAGTGCCTTGTGATATTATATGCCTCATTTGCTTGAAACAAAAGTATTGAATCTGAGCTGCTCTTATTTTGTCCCAAGGGTGCTTTTTCAAGAGGCAACTTGTTTGCTTTCTTTTTCTTTGAAAATGTTTTGCTTCTCATCCAAGAAGCTTCTTGAGCTCAGATCTCTGAGAAACTTCTTGGATGAGAAGCAAAAGTCTGCAAAGAAAAACAAGAAAGTCCAGTTGTCTCATGAAAAAGCCCTTTGGAACAACAGCCCTGATGACCAAGAATCTCCATAGGTATCTTCCGTTATGAATTCCAAATCTCACTTTTTTCACTGCAACTATCAAACAATACATTGTGAAGGTGTTTGTAAATGCGCTGCCACTTCTAGATCAATGAATGAGAATGCCATTCACAACAACGGAACCCACATTACAAAGAAAAACTTTGTAATTATTATTGAAATATTGAAACAATTCTCAGTTCCAGAGTAAGAAGGATTTCCTCTGGTAATATATTATTTGGCCTCAAATATTTGCCTTATCATGTAATCTACCATCGACAGAAAAAAAAAACCTTTATGCAAATATAAAGTTTTGAAGCATTTATCGTCAACTCTCAGTAACATGTGGAAAACTTCAAACAAACAGCAAGGAGTTGTATATTATCAGCACTCCTAATTATTATTATTCTAGATGAGAAAGATGCATTCTGGGATGCTGACTAGTATGCATACTTTAAATTGCCTATTTTCAATATATTTATTATAACAGGTACTGCTTCTCATTCAAGAAGCTTCTTCGGCTCAGAGCTCTCAGACATTTCTTCTTCTTCCTCAGCTCAGAGCTCTGAGCTCTCAGACGTTTTGCTTCTCATTCAAGAAGATTCTTCAGCTCAGAGCTTTGAGCTAAAGAAACTTCTTGGACGAGAAGCGAAAATCTGCAAAAAACAACAAGACAAAAGTCCAGTTGTCTCATGAAAAAGCACTTTGGAATAACAGCCTTGATGACCAAGAATCTCCATAGATATTTTCCTTTACAGATTCCAAATCTCACTGTTGCAATAAACTTTTTTTCACTACAAATATCAAGCAATACATTGTGAAGGTGTTTGTAAATGCACTGCCACTTCTACTGAAATTATGATGTTTCCATATGGAATGGAAAAACAAATCACCGCTGAACCAAATGTCCATTAAATCTTACCATAGCTGCCAAATATACCCCAACCTTGGATTTGAGTTCCCTTCTGCATTTGGAGTTTCCATAACTATTTTAAATTTTCTGAAAATATTTTATCAACCTTGCATCAAAAATATTAAATTCAATCTGGGAATGTGAACTTCACTGGATTCACATGCAAATATTTAGCAATGTGCTATGGGTATATGAAATGGTTTGAACGACAGGAGGAAAAGCTGCTACCAAGGCAATGATCAAAAACATAGGACTTGAGCCCAGCAAAGGTCATATGATGTCTATCCTGAAAGTTCAGTACTATTTGCTTACTGCTTAGAGAAACATTTTAATGTGTTAGATTCAACCTTAGGTTCAAGTTAATGTCTCATCTGTTACAAATTAACACGGTTCTTAGGAGGCCCTATATCTATGTTATCTAGCACACTTACTGTATCTACAGTATGCATGTAGCATATTATATAAAAATATAAAGGCATCTTCCAGGTTGTAACTTCCACTTTGATTCTGTTCATCATTCAATACAGTATGTTAAAGTTTGAGTTTAGCTCTGTTGATAAACAGCTGGACATGATCCAGGAGAGAAACAGCAAACAACTCTTAATGGAGACATTTTTTTTTCAGAAAACCTATCTAGCCTCCAGCCTACCCGTTTATGAAGAGATCACTGGAGTCTGAGCAGTGTCACTTTTCTGTGGCTTTATTCTTTAGATCAAATGAGTGCTTTATTTTGGCTACTGATTAGGAAAGTAAGAGTTCCTGTTATGTTCCTTTTAATTACATAACTAATTATTATTTCAGCTGATTCTTCTCTTAGAGAAGCATGGATCCAGATGGACATCTCTCTCTCATACACATAATATTCTTTCTCTCATCCTAGTTGTAAATAAGGAAAATGTTATCCATCTGCACAATCCATCTTGAATTACACAGTTAGCACAAATAGCACAATTAGTCTGTACTCCATATTCTGAACAGTTCAAATCAGAACGTTCCGATTTGTTTGTAAATGTGTTGCCACTTCTAGATCAATGAATGAGAATGCCGTTCACAACAAGGGAACCCACATTCCAAAGAAATACTCTGCAGAAATTATTGAAACTGTTACGAACTAAGCAAACTCATTTTACAATAACTATGCTAGCTTGCTTCAGCAGCAGGCTTGTAATCCTGCACTTCGGATTGGCCCGCGGATAAGCGAATCGTGATTGGCCGATTCTGGCTGATCTGATTGGCTGACAACGGGCCGTCTCTGATTGGACGCTTTTAGAGTGGTTAGTTCAATTTCATTGGTTGTTGTGACAGCAGCCAGCTCTATAAAAGAGCTGCTGCTGCCCTAATGTTGCTCGGTTCTGAAGTCACTATTAAAGAGTTGAATTGAGTCACTACCGATGCCTCGTCTCCGTTATTGCGCCCACTCCTCCCGATCTAACAGAAACAATTCTCTGTTCCAGAGTAGGAAGGATTTTCTCTGGTAATATTTTATTTGGCCTCAAATAATTGCCTTATCATGTAATCCACCATCGACAGAAAAAAAACCTTTATGCAAATATAAAGCTTTAAAGCATTTATTGTCAACTCTCAGTAACATGTGGAGAACTTCAAACAAAAGCAAGGAGTTGTTTATTATCAGCACTACTAATTATTCTTCTTCTAGATGAGAAGGATGCATTCTGGGATGCTGACTAGAATATACATTTTAAATTGCCTACTTTTTAATATATTTATTATAAAAGGTACTGCATGTCTTTTTTATCACATTAACAAGCAGTTTCTTCATTCTTCTCCCTGTGGCATATTATCCAGTTACAAATAACAATGTAATATATAATCCTGAAAAGTTGCCAAAAGGTTGTAACTTCCACTTTGATTCTGTTCATCATTCAATACAGTATGTTAAAGTTTGAGTTTAGCTCTGTTGATAAACAGCTGGACATGATCCAGGAGAGAAACAGCAAACAACTCTTAATGGAGACATTATTTTTTTTCAGAAAACCTATCTAGCCTCCAGCCTACCCGTTTATGAAGAGATCACTGGAGTCTGAGCAGTGTCACTTTTCTGTGGCTTTATTCTTTAGATCAAATGAGTGCTTTATTTTGGCTACTGATTAGGAAAGTAAGAGTTCCCGTTATGTTCCTTTTAATTACATAACTAATTATTATTTCAGCTGATTCTTCTCTTAGAGAAGCATGGATCCAGATGGACATCTCTCTCTCATACACATAATATTCTTTCTCTCATCCTAGTTGTAAATAAGGAAAATGTTATCCATCTGCACAATCCATCTTGAATTACACAGTTAGCACAAATAGCACAATTAGTCTGTACTCCATATTCTGAACAGTTCAAATCAGAACGTTCTGATTTGTTTGTAAATGTGTTGCCACTTCTAGATCAATGAATGAGAATGCCATTCACAACAAGGGAACCCACATTACAAAGAAATACCGTATTTGCCGGCGTATAAGACGACTTTTTTGCCCTGAAAAACATGCCTCCAAGTGGGGGGTCGTCTTATACGCCGGTAAATACATTGTCACTCGGTGCAAGAGCGACGGGCGGAGCTCCGCAACTTGCGAAGCCCCTTCAAGCCCAGCCGGAGTCTCTCTTCCTCCTCCTCCCCCACCCACCCACCCACCCTCCGCCCGGCTCGGGTGCTTGCGGAGGCCAATCTGGGAGGTGGGGTGGGGGTGGAGCGGGAGGATCTCTGGCGGGCCGTCGCCAGCTAGCCCCGAGCCGCGTAATGGCCCGGGGAGTGGGGGGGAGAAAGTGGTGGGGGTGGACTGTGGCACCCCTCCTTCTGGGCAGCGGGGCGGGGGCGGCAATTTGCTCCTCCGCTTCTCCCTCCCTCTTTGAAAGACCGAGAGGGCTGTGCTTGGGGCGGGCGGGGTGTCCTCTGGAAGTTCCTGATGGGACCCCGCTGGGCTCCCGAGCTGCTTTCCAGGGTCCCCTTGGGAAGAAAAGGGTCCGGTGGGCGGTGGGACCTCCTCCCGCCCCCTGTCCCGTCTCGTCCCTCCTCTTGTCCCCTCCTCCCCTCCCCGCTTAGAGAGAAAGATCCGCCTCCCGGCACCGAGCTGCCACCGGCGCCGCGTCTCCCGGCCAGCGCACGCTTGTGACTTGGGAACCGGCCAAGCGACTTTAAAACCGAGCGGAGGCCAGAGATAGCCGGAATTACCCTCCACACCACACACACACACACACACACACACACACACACACACAGAGAGAGAGAGAGAGAGAGAGGAGGGAGAGTTGGCAGCTGTCCATCCCCACCCTTGGAGTCCCGATGGCACGACGGGGCTGTCACAAAGAAAGGGAGAGGAATTGAGTGCCAGCCTGAGAAAGCGAAGCTGCCTCTCTAAAGCATTTTGGTGGCTTTGTAAGTTTGGGGGAAAGGGCGGGGTGTCAATCAAGAATTATATCCAGAATACCCCAAGTGTTACAACTTACCGTATTTGCTGGCGTATGAGATGACTATTTTGCCCTGAAAAACATGCCTCCAAGTGGGGGGTCGTCTTATACGGCGAGTATATAACAAAAACTATATTTTGAGTGGAAATGTTGGGGGCTCGTCTTATACGCCCAGTCGTCTTATACGCCGGCAAATACGGTACTCTGCAGAAATTATTGAAACTGTTACGAACTAAGCAAACTCATTTTACAATAACTATGCTAGCTTGCTTCAGCAGCAGGCTTGTAATCCTGCACTTCGGATTGGCCCGCGGATAAGCGAATCGTGATTGGCCGATTCTGGCTGATCTGATTGGCTGACAACGGGCCGTCTCTGATTGGACGCTTTTAGAGCGGTTAGTTCAATTTCATTGGTTGTTGTGACAGCAGCCAGCTCTATAAAAGAGCTGCTGCTGCCCTAATTGTTGCTCGGTTCTGAAGTCACTATTAAAGAGTTGAATTGAGTCACTACCGATGCCTCGTCTCCGTTATTGCGCCCACTCCTCCCGATCTAACAGAAACAATTCTCTGTTCCAGAGTAGGAAGGATTTTCTCTGGTAATATTTTATTTGGCCTCAAATAATTGCCTTATCATGTAATCCACCATCGACAGAAAAAAAAACCTTTATGCAAATATAAAGCTTTGAAGCATTTATTGTCAACTCTCAGTAACATGTGGAGAACTTCAAACAAAAGCAAGGAGTTGTTTATTATCAGCACTACTAATTATTCTTCTTCTAGATGAGAAGGATGCATTCTGGGATGCTGACTAGGATATACATTTTAAATTGCCTACTTTTTAATATATTTATTATAAAAGGTACTGCATGTCTTTTTATCACATTAACAAGCAGTTTCTTCATTCTTCTCCCTGTGGCATATTATCCAGTTACAAATAACAATGTAATATATAATCCTGAAAAGTTGCCAAATCATTCAGACATTCTTTTCTTTAAAGAAGAAAAATATGAGGTATGGAATAGGAAATTGCTAGAGCTACTGCTAGTGCACAAGGGCAATTAATGAAGGAAAAAGACAATGCTTTGGCATCCTGAGGGCTGAATGAATGTGCATCCTTTTATAATGTATTAAGAGTCTGACATCCTCATTACTCTATAAGGTTTATTTATAAAGATATACCAAATTACTATTTCAACAGTTTCCTTGTCAATTCTCAAGAGGGATATAAAGAGCCTTAGTATTTCTTGCAAAGTTGTTATACTCCCTATTTTTTCCATTCCAGCTTAGACTTTTATGCTATGCATGAAAGTGCATACTTTCATTCAGTGCCTTCCCTGGACTCTTGTTAAAGAAGAATGCGGAGTAATATCCATCCATCAGTGGCCATTCCAGTTCCCACTGCAAACACTTCACCAGAACACCAGAACTGTATCAGCCACCAGAAGCCTTCTTTGGCCACTAAATTACAATCACAGCTATCAACAACTGTTTAGTCAAGATTTAAGAAGTCTAGTCTCTAAATCAGTAGCTGTTAAAAGTTACAGAGTAGGAAAGAATCCCTGTACAGTAATTCAGACTCAACTTAATTCATATACTGTATTATGCTACAAATTACATTTCTATTGATTAAACAAACAATAGATGTACCGATGTTGTAGCAATAATATGGGAAAGAGTCAGGGACAGAAAACCTATGAGCAAAGGAAAATAATTTATACATCATTTAGGTTTTGGTTAATCTAGGTCTAGATTACATGTACAAAAATGTACTATTTATGTACATATAGGCAATAATCTGAAAGCCCTTTATAATGATAGATCACAGTAAAAATTTGAGCTCCTGCTCATTATGACATATTCATTCATTTAATTTATTTATTTAGCATATATTTTTATTTAGCAGTGGAACTTCAAATATGGAAGTTAAAAGTGTATGGCCAGGAAAAAAAAAGGATAGGTAGGTAGGTAGATAGATAAATTTTATGACCAATGTGCACATTTATAACAACAAAAATATGAAAATGATTAAGATGTGGTCAGTTTCAGGCCACAGCAGTAAGGGGGGCAGAGGAATCCAATCAACTAATTAAGGTCACAAAGTTCAGTTGTGGTTAGGACTTTTTAGGGATGTCCTGAGCAGCAAAGCAGCTCAAGAATGAGAAACTTTCTTTAAATAATATTTCCCATCTGCAAGGCAACAGAGCTTTCAGTCAAGGGGTTTGTTTACCATGTTACTTAGGGACTTAGGGAGGGTATGAAGCACTGAAATTTCTAATGCTTGGTGTGACTTCTGACAATATCTCCTTTAGATACTATCCAGAAAGGCAGGCAGAGAAATGTTAAAATTAGTCCTATATTTTACATTGCAGATTTTATGCTTAGATTCAAATCTTCTATTTTAAACTAAAAAGGTATCAACTTATTTAATTTTTAAATATTTAAATTCTGTGCATGTGACATATAACAAAGTATAATTCAATTTTCAAGTAAACAATTTATACACGTGGAAGAACTGTTGATTCTAAAACTAAAGCATGTGTTCTGTCACTAGCTTATTAACATTTTGGACTGACATACTTTAAAAATATAGTCATGTATAGTGTTAGCAAGAAAAAGTTGCCTAAGGATCGTTTCCCTCACAGGATCATTAATAAGTATTAATAAATATTTAATGCACTTATGTGCTATATATTAACTATTTGTTTGCATGTGTTATCTTGTAACACAAAAATATTTTGTAATTTTTTGTTAAAAAAAGTAATATTTCAAAATACTTGATATATATTTGTGGGATGCTCTTCACTTCACATAGCAATGAGCACTTTCTCTAGCACACAGGTGTCAAACTTGATCATGTCATGTGATGTATCGCAACGTATCGTGACTTTTTTTTGCCTTTGTAGAACTGGAGTGGGCGTGGCCTGCATGTGACACATCCTGCTTGACACCCCTGCTCTAGCAGTAGGAAGGGGTCTTCGTATTCTTCAACTGTATTCCTAAAAATATGTATGCATGAATGCAAGTATTTAATTTCATGAGATAAATGAACAAAAAAGCTTGAATGCTTGCTAATAATAAGACAGGAAGTTTGGTTATTTCCGTTATTTGTTATTTTACCATGTATGTTAATAGAATTAACATATCATGTATGGTAATAGAATTGCATATTTATTTTTCCTTTAAAAATAGGAAAAAGTATTTGATAGAATTTAATGCAATGGAAGTTACTTTTTATTAGCTTTGCTTATGAAGTAATTTTAAATCATTAGCATTGTTGATATTTTGGTAAAAGAAATACAGATATATTACAATTAATAGAAATCTAAAATAATGACAGAAACAAGGGGTATACACAGTTTAAAAAGTACAATCATGTAAGTCAATTTAAGGATGTTCAATTTTAGGTAACCATTTCTACTAATTGTTTAATTTTTCTCTATAATATGATTTCAGTCAAGCATTTATTTATTTAACTTTTATATCCAAGTCAAATTATTAAGATGAAAAAGCAAAGTGAGAGGTCATCACTTCAAAAACAGGGAAATGAGAAACTCAAACTCATAAAATATGGAGGACCATGGTAAATGTTGTATTTCTCTAGAATTCTTCCAAAAATTAATGAAACAAGCAATCTTAAGATTAGTTTTCTGTATTCTTTCCCTACTACCTGACAATAAGTAACAGAAATCATGCCATATGTCTTATCTCAGAGGTGTCAAACTGGCGGCCCATGGGCCAGATGTACCATGCACAGGGCACACCCACCCCAGCTCGGAGAATGGGAAAATGTCATGAAACATCATGTGACAGCAATGTGATGTGGCAACTTTACCCATGTCTTGGCTGGTCATCAATTACAGGTGATACTCACTTAACAAACATTTGTTCAGTAATGATTTAAACTTACCAACAGTGCTGAGTGACTGGTACTTATGACCAGTTGTCAAAGTTCTGACCAGGGTCACATGATCACCATTTGCCAGCTTCACTGCTGGCTTCCAACAAGCAAAGCAAATGGGAAAGCTGGTAGGAGACCACAAGTGGTGACCACATGACATTGTACTTGACAATGATGTGAGATCCACTTCATGAGAGCAACCAGAAGTGTTCAAAAATGCTGTCCCCAAGTACCACAGCGGTGTGGCATTTTACTTTATGACCATCTTGCTTAGCAATAGAAATTCTGGAGCCAATTGCAGTTGTTAACCAAGGACTATTTATGCTACAGATCCATCCACCAAACTGACAATGAACACTTTGCTCCATTTCCTAATTCCATATTGCAGTTTAACTCCACCAATAATTACTTAGCCTAAAATAAAAAAAGATGACCAATGAAATTTTGAGCAACATGACTGCCCTCTGCTAAGTTCACATGCCTCAACCAAGAAATCGCGTTACATCCAAATCCCAGAAACAGCATGAAGAACAAAAAAGAAAAGAAAACCAAGTGAATGAATTCTGCTTTCTGGTTCCTTCTTTTACAAATCTGGAGAGTTTCATATCTTCTCCCCAAGAACTGAGTCATTATAGTTCTGTTGTGTGTTCCTCCTCCTTCTAATCCTTTTATTAAAACAGATTATTATCAATTTTTATGCTAATAAATTGAAATATAGTTCTTACAGTACTTGGCATTTTTTTTCTATGCTGATTCAGGACATTTCTGACTTTCTTTAGTAGAGTTCATGACAATTTAATCCAGCTCAAAACCAAGGCCTGCAATCAGCATTGTTCTGCTTCTGTTCAGAAACTGCAGCATGGTCTTTGCCTTTAATAAACAACTTAATAATCAGTCTATTAAATTTCACACTTATTAAATGTCTGTAGTAAAATTGCAAGATTTTATTAACTGCAATGAGAAAAACAGTTATTGCAGGCAAATTAACTCTATTGCAAAATTAAAACTATTAAATATGTGAGATGTAAAGGTTGAAATGAAATTGCATTTAACATGCATGGAAATTAAATAATTATAAAGCATATTAATCTTCAACATACCAAAAATGCCCATTATTTATAGCAATGGAACATAAAAAATATTTAATTGTAGCTAAACTATACTAAGTCAGCTTAAAATATGAATTAATATTGAATCTCACTGAACTTGTACTACTTTCAAGCTATTTGCTGATTTAAACTGTTAGTAATTAAGACATCAAAGGATGCACAAGAATAGCATTCTTTCATTATTCCATTCAATTATATTTTTTGAGATGGGATATATTCATGTATTCATTAGCGCACAAACATATTTACGAGAAGTGTCAGACAAACCAACATGATTTAAGTAAGAGATCTTAATTTTAGTTTAAGATAAATAGAGATTTTTGGAACCTATAGTGGGATTTTCCCAGCTTATTAGTTCCTCAACTTCTAGTGTGACTTAATATTTCTGAGGTAATCTTTCAACTGATTTTCTTACAATCTCTCATGCCTCATTTCATATTTACAACAATAGCCTTGACAGTTAGATTAGGTTGAAAGACAGCTAACAGTCTTTAGTTGGCAAAATTGCCCCATGATTGATTTTTTTTTTCTCTCATCAACCAAGCCATCCACTGGAATAGGAGTGAACAATACTGGTGATTCTTCCTGTCCCTGCAGACTGTATACTGGACATAGGAGACCACAAACATTGTTCTCCCTAATTCATTGGCAGTTACCTTACATTAAGACCAATGTGCAACTACTGGGATTAATCCTATCTTGTTTCCACAACACTTATTACACGACATTTACTTTAATCCTTCATGACATCCAGCTCATTTTATTTGTTATCTATACCTCATACATTAATATAGAGACACTTAAATAATGAATTTGATTCCTTTTGTTCCCCTTCCCTTTTTTGTTCTGCCTGTATTTACTCCTCCATTGTTGAACTTGTAATTTCCAAAGCACTTCCACTTTGCTGAACAAGCCTGCTGTTCAGATTAATCAGCTACAGCTACAAATCTATTTTCTCTCCTTACTGAGATAAATTCCATCTTTGCAAAGCAGCCCTTCCTCCTGAAAGTTTATACACTTACTGAAATACTGAAACCTCTATTGCAACCAGGAATTAACATGATACATGGTCCTTTCTTTTGCTGAACTGAAATGAATATTATTTGATGAAAACCAACATGGATTTGTCCATATAGATGAGTCTTGTCAGACTTTCTGTCACATCTTGGAGTCAGGCACCTGAGAGATAATACACATGTCGAGATGGAATACCTAGATGACAAATGGGAACACCTGTAGTTCTCAAGAAGGCATAACTTATGAATTTCTTCCTCTGGGTGATTGGTGATGGATCTACATGAATCAGTTGGCAGCGCCTCAACTGTAAGAGTCTTCTGTAGCTCATGCATATTTCTAAAAGCTTCTTTAAAGTCTGGATTTTTTTAAAAAAAAATATTTTATGTCAACAAGTTTTCAAAATCTAGATACAAGAATTGGGTGCCAAGATGTACAGTAATGTTGATGTAGTCTCTTTTTGCAAGCCACCTTCTTTCTCATCCTTAGAAGATGTAAACATTATTGATCATCTGCTTTTGGAAAGCAATAGAATCCACATATCTTCCCCTTGACAAGTGAGCTGTACATATAATATTCCAGCCTCCTGTTTATCAATCTTTATATTAAGGACTTCCACAAGCTTGATATTTAATAGCCTTTTTTCTTCTCTGGGAACAAAAAAAACATGGCACTTCTGTTGTAGGCAACTGCCAAAATCTCATTCCTGGCCAGGATGTCTTCTATATTCACTGGACAAAGAAGGAAAAGAGGGAAAAGCAAATATATTTCTTTCTTTCCCAGAATACATTAAGACAACTGATGTGCAATTGATCATCTGTTGAGTCAAATGTTAGGCAACTGGCTTGAGGTGATCAGATGAATTCCAATTCCTCTCCTGCTCAACTGCTTTCCATAATGCACCAGGAATATGCAGATGAACTTCTGAAAAACAGTTCAGTTAAGAAATGACACAGAAACATATTTAATATGTACTAAGATGATCGGTTATTTATTGAGCGTTCCTAGTTGGGCATAAATGACGTTTTTGTTAAAACCTAAGGTGCTGTGTAAAATATAATATGATTCAAATTGCCAAGTTAATTGGTTTGAATGGTCTTTTGTTTATCTTCATATGAGCCCATTTCCACACTAAATTTGCACATTGGAAAGCAACCTAAAGCAACAGCTTTTCTATAAATATATTCAGTGGTTAATCTACAGGACCAAATAGCTGCACACATTTATCACTCAGTCAATTCACTTTAAAATATTGGTTTTCTTCAGTGAAAAATCATAAATTTCTTTCCCCATAACTTTCAGTGTTGCAAATGTATGTTCTATAGAGAAAAATCTGTATTTACTTTATTTAAAAAGTTATTCTGACAAGGGTTAGGGTTTCATTATTGTTTGTATTATACACCCCAAATTAAATGCAGATGTGTTAAAGCTGAAATTAAAATAATAGATTAAAAGGTGTTTTTGTACAATGTCTACCTTCCAGATTTTAATTAAAAAACAATAGGCTCCTCAATTCAGTACAAAGTATATTTCAGAAATCCAGAAAAAACTACAGAGCAGGTTTAAGTTATTCTCAGTTGACATCAAAGCAACTGTAGGCATTTTTCCCCCAGATAAACTCAAGTTATGGATCATATAGAGGAATATAGTCTCTGAAGTAACCTGCATCCAGTTGTATGCAGTTTGAATAATAATGATCAGTACTTGCATTTTGAGAGACAGTTTAGTGGCAGCGGTGGCAAACCTTTTTCGGCTCCCGTGCCAATAATTGTGCGTACACTTGTGCGCTCGCCAAACCCAGAAGGCAATGCATCAGGGGCGGGATTCAAATTTTTTAACAACCGGTTCTGTGCGCGTGGCTTAGTTGGTGGGCATGGCTTGGTGGTCATGTGACTGGAAGGACATGGCTTGGTGGTCATGTTATCACTCACATTGAGGCATGCCTCTCCTCACCTGGCCTCTCATGACTGTGGGGATGCTACAACAGTCGTAAGTGTGAAAAATGGTCATACGTCACTTTTTTCAGTACCATTGTAACTTTGAATGGTCACTCCACACAAACAAAGTACCAGCAAAGGAGGGGAAAAAAACTCCAGAGAAGTTCCTAAGACAGGAAGTCTAATCCTGCCAAGAATATAATAAGGGTTAACGGAGAGGCAATTTCTGTAAGCAACACCAGAATGTTTCCTTCTTGTCTTCCTTACAGGATTAGGCCAGTAATTTCTTCTAACAACTGGTTCTCCGAACTGCTTAGAATGTTAATAACTGGTTCTAGAGAATAGGTGCGAACTGGTAGAATCCCACCCCTGCAATGCGTGCTGGCCACCCCACACCCCTGCACACTCCACCCCTGCACACTCAATCCCTTTGCTGCGCATCTGCACCTGCACGCATGCGATTCCCCTTGCCATGCACCAAGCGCCTGCGCATGCACACATGATCACCCCCATGCACCACACATCTGTGCCTGTGCGCATGATCACCCCTGCACGCCATCCATCCGTGGATGGGATCCCTTCGCGCACCACGCATCTCTGCACATGTGCCCGCAATTTCCCAGTGCATGCTGTGCATCTCTGTGCATGCGCGTGTGTCTCCTGCATGCCCCCCGTGCATGCGTGCCAGATACCCAACAATCAACTGTTGGGCGGTGGCGGTGTGCGTGCATGTGCAATGGGGCTCTTCCAGGCAAGCTCTTGCATGCCGGGGAAAATGTCTCTGCATACAACTTCCGGCACATGTGGCATAAGTTCACCATCATGGATAGAGGGGTTAAGGCATCAGGTTAGAAACTGGGAAACCCCAAGTTTTAGACTCTAACACAGCTATGTGTCTGTGGGCCAGTTATTTTCTCTCAACCCTAAGAAGAAGGCAGTGGAAAACCACTTCTGAAATTGCTGCCCAGAAAACGAAGCAATGACTTGAATGCACAGAAAACTGAACTGAAAATGAACACACACAAAAATCCCTTTTATTTTACCTAGAAACAAAGTAGTAATCAATGCAAATCAGTTACTTTAGATGTAATACTATTTCTGAGTTCTTTCACAAATCAGCATATCAGCTAAGTTTTATGCTAATAGGTTTCTAAAGTAAATGCAACACTCAATGTAGAAAGAGCTGCAATAGTCAGATCTTGATGTCCCAAGCAAGCGTATCGCAGATTTTTCTTTCCAGGAAAGAACAGTAAAGCAAAGTGAATATAATGTGTTCCTTGTCATTGCCTTAATTTGTAAAACCTGAGTCATCCAGAAGTACACCAACCATAATTCTTGTGTCAACTCATAAAGCCTGTTTTCAAGTTGCCATAAGCTAGGGGAGAGGGGGGGACACATAAGTACATTCCACACTTATCTTACAAAAATTGTAGCTAGGCTACCGGATCTTCTGCCTGAAAATCCTTCATTGGAGAATGTGATTGATGACACCCAGCCCACGAACGTGTTTCATTGGAGAATCTGATTTATGACACACCCATGGGAGAGGGGGGAACAGGGTCACAGGTGACCATAAATTACGTGTGGCAGAGTTGGCTTCAACTGGGATAATGTCAACATGTTACTCCTAATAAATCTTTTGGGTTCTTTTGAAGCTTGGCTCGAGGCTCATGATTTAATTAGAACAATCGCCAGAACCCTGACATCTTGCTTCTTTCAACCATATTCGAAACAGGGAGACATACCACCTTTCTGCATTTATAATGCCTTACAATAAGCAATTCTGGCATTTCTGGATTCAATTGCTTTTTATTATTTACCTTCACACTCATTACTTTCTGAACACACTCAAAAGAGCCACATCGTTACTTAATGAATACCAGCCTCCTGTTAAGACCAACTCCAAGTCCATATTGAAAAGCACTGGAAACATAATGGAATTCTAACAGTTTCAAGGAATAGTCAATAAAATATTGGAGCTAAGCACGTCCACTGTTTTCTAATTTTTTCCAGGGAATATAGAAAGTCTCCAAAATAATATTAAATAATTAAAATAATATTAAAATAAAGTTAGAACACACCTACCTCAAGACAGATTCTTAAATGTTCTAGAAAATTCTCATATAAAATTTCTATAGTGCGCAAGGAAAACAAAAAAGAGTCTTAAAGGAGAAATGATTAAAAAATAATGATTTTCTAATTACTAAACTGAAAAAAAATGACTCAGAAAGTGCTGAATATTCAGATTCCAGTAGTAATAAAATGTTTTATACTTAAGAAAGAAGCATCTCTTCCAATCTTTGATGAGGCATTCAAATCTTCAAGCATTTGTATCTTGAATATGCAGAAATATATTTAAAGGATTGTTGTATCCTCAAATGTTGAATAAACAAATAATGAAGAATAAAATAAAACACTTTTACAAAATATGTTTCTAATCTCAACTCTGCTGTCAGCCTTCAAGATTTTCTCCCTTTGCATTGCATCTTTCGGCTGTCATAAGTAACGGGGGGAGGAGGGGGGATAAGTATGGGAAGTGAGCTGGAGGTGTCACAATCTAATACTGTATAAACTGAAGGTGGGGAGAGCACATTCTTGCTTAGGTTTCTATTTCTTGCTTAGCTTTCTCTTCTATGCGCAGCTGCAAACCTTTATCAAACTATGCCAAGGTCAACGGACAGAAGACTCATCACCACCTGAAGATGTCCACATGATGATATTCACAACTTTTAATTGGAAGAACCATTTGAACTATTGGGGGTGGGAACATTGCCATCACTTTGTATATGTGATTTACGCGCTTATTTCCTCAGATTCAGAATTCTTTTGTTGCTACCACTTGATTTCCAGTAAAATATATCTTTTCTCTAATTAAGAGTCTTAAGTATTTCTTTCTTGGATTTTGAATGGAGCAGCAGCTGACATTTGCTTAAAGATAATTTTTTTTTTATTAATCTTAACTAAAATCCAATATTTTGCCATGCTTAAGAAATCTGCAAGTAAAATATAAGAATATTGGCCTTGTAAACTGCAACTAAAATATTTTTATTGTAACTATATACATTCCCTATTGAAAAGAAAGAAAGAAAAGATGCAGAAAGAAAAACATTAAGTAGAATAAGTAACTGTCACAATTATTCAATATCAGAAGAACTCCAACACTTGATCTTAGCCAAAAGGCTGAAAAGCAGCACCAGAAGGAAAGAAATCTGAGAATCATACCTGATGCTTCTTGAATTTTCATTTTCAGACCTGTAAAATAAATACATAATTTAATACTTATTAAAAATTTGCAGCAGATTCATATCTACAAGCTAATTTACAACAATGATATTTCACTCAAAAGATCAGTTTTTTACAGTAGTAAAGTTGCAGTAATAAGAATGATAAGCTCTTATTGTGATAAGCTTTAAATATATGCATTTAAAAATAAATATTACAATTAAAATAGGGATGAGTACAGTTGAAGTAATACATCTGTTCTGCGATGCTTTTCATTTTGTTCTGTTTTAACAATATATATTCAACAAGACTCCTTTAGTATCTGAGTGTTAAATACAGTGTACTGCTGTCCAACTCAGTAAGTAAAACCGTAATTCCAGACAGGGTATATAAATAGCTATATATCTTTTTCCAGTGTTTAGCATGAATGGTTTGTACTACAAAAAAAAAGGATACATGGTGTAGTCTAATGAGTCTTCATTTCTTAAAAATGACATTGTTTCTTAAAAGTTGATTAAACACGGAGAGTCAATGAATGTAATTAATTATTACTATTTCCTTAATAGTATCAGACTACATATAAGAGGTATAAAAATGAATATATACAAAGCAATACTTTATGGAAAAAAACCAACCAGCTGTACATCCATCCAGCTGAATCCTCCCCCTGCCTTTTAATTAATTTTTAACATTGAATTTTAATTATCCTTGCCTGTTTTTAAATTCTATGTAATGTTTCTGTTTTATTTGTACACCATCCAGAGTCCCCATATAAGGAGATGGGTGGTTTCAAAATCGGATGGATGGATGTAGATAGACAGACGATAGATAGATAGATAGATAGATAGATAGATAGATAGATAGATAGATAAATAGAGAGATAGAGAGAGAGAGAGAGAGAGAGAGGATGGATGGACGGACGGATAGATAGATAGAGATAGGTGATAAATAGATAGAAGGTAGATAGATAGATAGATAGATAGATAGATAGATAGATAGATAGATAGATAGATATAAATATAGAGATAAAGATAGAGGTGGGGGGATTGTTATAGAGATAAAATGACTGGCTTGTTGCCAAGGCCTGACATTGAGGGCTGAGAGAAATGTGACTGGCCTGAAGTCACCCAGATGGCTTTCATGCTTAAAGTGGGATTAGAATTGACAATCTCCTGGTTTCTAGCGTGGTGTCTTAACTACAAGGCCTAACTGGCTCTCCAAAAATACTTTATGCAATACTATAGTTAAAGCAATTGCAAGCAGCCTTGTTCAGTTGATGCTGTCCAAAAGGAATGAAATTCCGAGACTATCCAGCCAGTCCTAGGAATATGAGGAGCATCAAATAGAGAAAGGCAAAATTACAATGTTTGGTGTTTTCTAAGCTTCACTATTTGCTTTCTGATATTTTATTAACTTTGCTAGGTATCTTCATCAATACTATTGAGTGTAGGGTTTGCTCAGCTGCCTTCTTATATTCCGTGCTTGTCCTGCCTATGTTGGTAGGGGTGTGTTTTTCTTCTTGGCAGTACCTTGATTAGAGTATTATTTTTTTACTTGATTATTTGCCTGGTCTTAATACCTGCTTTATTTGGCTGGTGATGTCCTCTAGTCTTTTTATTTATTTATTTATTTATTTAGCTTTTTTATTGACTCTTTTGAATGGTGTATAAATGTGATTTATGTTCATGGCAGAGGTCCCCAACTCTATGGCCATGCCCACTATTATCCGGGCCACAGAAGCAGTAGGCGAGTGCATGAACACAGCTCAGCTTACGCGAGCAGCAGGCAACTGCACACGCAAAGTTCTATTTCTGTGAGTGTGTGCCTACCAGTCGTGTAAATGGAGCTACACATTCATGCACACACATCTGATTGCCCACCACTTGCATGGAACCCCCCCCCCCCATGCTGATCTACAAAGTCAGAAAGGTTGGGACCTAAGATTTATCAGCTCAGAACTTCTATAAAAGGAAACAGACCACCTATACAATATATTCCAACAAAATGGATATCCACACAAGTTTAATAAAAAGTGGCTAACTCTTAACTGAGAGCATTTGCACCAAGTCAAATTCCTTGTGTGCCCAATCACACTTGGCCAATAAAGAATTCTATTCTAACCCAATACAGCACAATCAAACAAGCTATGAAAAGGATAACACTATACATCATTAACATTTCAGAAACATCCAACAAACTATTATACACAGCATTACCATAGCACACAAATCAACTAAAGTATTCCAGAGCATCTTAAGTAAACCAAAAGATCCAATAGTCAAGAAGGAAAAACAGGAGTCATCTATAACATATAACAAAATTAAAGATTATAACAGCCACTAGGTAGGGCAGAGTGCATCCATGGACACCAACTAGCAGTCCAAAAATATGGTAAAATTGGTTAATCTCCCAACACAGAGATAGATTCAAGCATAGTTTTGACTGGGAAACTGGGCGTTGGTTCTTACCTGATCGCCCCTTCTCGGCGAGCCGCAAGGAGCATCCAGAGACTGGGATGTGCTTCCGAGTCCTCTTCTTGCAGGCTGAGCTTTAGATGAGGAAACGCTCCGCCCCTCACGTGACATCGCGGGCGCCTCCCCAGTTTTTGCGATAACGAGAAGAGAGGTTATTGATTCTTTCTAATCTACTATTGGCTCCTTGGCTGAAGAAAAAGCCCCACCAGACGGAGAAATTAGGGTGGGGCTGGATGCTCCTTGCGGCTCGCCGAGAAGGGCGTATCAGGTAAGAACCAACGCCCATTCTCCCTCGAGCCGCTCGGAGCATCCAGAGACTGGGACATACCAAAGCTGGGCTGTCCTACGGGTGGGACTCCGTCTGGCCCGAAGGCCCCTCCGGATCACTGATGACCCTCTGTAAGACCCGTCGGCCAAAGAGGCCTCCGCTGAGGCGTACGTATCTATTTTATAATGTCTGATAAACGGGGACGGAGAGGACCAGGTGGCTGCCCGACAAATGTCAGCGATGGGGGCTTGTGTGGCCCAGGCCGCCGAGGTGGCTGCACTTCTGGTGGAATGGGCGGTTATCCCACCCGGAGCGGGCAGAGAATGGGAAAGGTAGCACCTCGCAATAGTAGCCCTGATCCAGCGACTGATGGTGGAAGGGGAAACCTTAAGCCCCATTGACCTGGGTTGAAAGGATAGGAAGAGGGATTCCGACCTTCGCATGGATTGAGTGCGCTTAATATAAATACGCAAGGCCCTTCTAACATCTAGGGTGTGCCAGAGGACCTCCCTGCCCCTGGAGGGCCTGGGGCAGAAATTTGGTAAAATCAGTTCCTGTGACCTATGGAAGGGAGAGTTAACTTTGGGTAGAAAGGTAGGGTCGGGACGAAGGACCACCCGGTCTGCGTGGAACACGCATAGATCGCTCCTGACTGACAGAGCTGCTAATTCCGAAACTCGGACGAGCAGAAGTAATAGCTACTAGAAAAACTACCTTGAAGGTGAGAAACTGCAGGGATGACTCCCTCAAAGGCTCGAACGGGGACGTGTAAGAGAAACGAGGACCTTGTTGAGGTCCCATGTGGGGAACCTGTGAACGGTAGGGCACAGGTTGGTGGCGCCCTAAGGAAAGATCTAACCCTGGGGTGGTGAGAAAGGGAGCCGTAGTTATCACAGGAGACCACGGTTGAGAGAGCAGAAACTTGCCGTCTCAGGGTGTTAGGTGCGAGCCCCTTGCGAAGACCCTCCTGAAGAAATTCCAGGATCTGTGCCACCGAGGAGAGAGGGGATTAACCTGAGACCCGCTACACCACTTGCAGAACCCTTTCCAAGTGGCATCATAAATTCGTGTGGTGGAAGGGCGCCTGGCGGCCAAAATAGTGTCGATGACTTGAGTTGAAAGATTCTCAGAAGTCAGACGGATCCGCTCAACCTCCAGACGGCTAACTGGAGCCATTGAGGCTCCGGATGCAGAAGGGGCCCCTGAGAGAGGGAGACCTTGTCCGGGGGATCCTCCATGGGGCGCTACTGATAAGATGCGGAGATCCGCAAACCACGGTCGCCTGGGCCAATAGGGAGCCACCAGGAGAAGTTCTGCCCTCTCCTGAATGAGTTTTTGAACTACTCTGGGAACTAACGGGAGCGGAGGGAAGGCATATAGGAGCCCTGGGGCCATGGGCAACGCAGAGCGTTGTGATTCTCCGACCTGTGAGACGGATACCGGGAGAAGAACCGTGGAAGCTGAGTGTTGGTCGGGGAAGCGAAGAGGTCCACCACCGAAGGCCGAATATTCTGGACGCTTCCTCGAAAAGGGATGGATGGAGACGCCATTCCGCCTGGTCCACCGTGGCCCTGCTCAGCCAGTCCGCCTGAGTATTGTCTACTCCGGAGATGTGTTCGGCTTTTAAAGATAGGAGGTTGGATTCTGCCCAGCGGCAAAGGCGCTCGGCTTCCCTCATTAGCTGGATGGACTGGGTGCCCCTTGCTTGTTGATATGGGCCTTGGCCGTGGCGTTGTCCGTGAGCACGAACGTGATGATTGCGGATCTGAGGAAAGCTGCGCAGGGCCAGAAGGACGGCGTGAAGCTCTAGCCAATTGATGCTGCACCCCTGCTCGGTCAGCGACCATTTGCCCTGTGCAGAGATCGAGTCGAGATGGCGCCCCAACCGGATAGGCTTGCGTCCGTGGTGACGGTGAGTCGATGAGGTTCCGCGAATAGGTGGCCTCTGTTGATGGCGGGATTGGTCCACCAGAGAAGAGACGTGAGGACCTTTGGAGGGACCCTGACCTTGAACCTCGAGTTGCTTCTTCCGGATCGTTGGAGCGGGAGCAGGAACCATTGGAGGGATCTGCTGTGTAGGACGAGCCCAGGGAATAATGGAGATGCATGATACCATTTTGCCCAACAATTTAGAGAGGTCCAACAAGGCCACCCTCCTTGAACGCCTGATCTGATTGACCAGGGCTTGAATGCTAAGGAACCTCTCCGGAGAGAGGAAAACTCTCTGTGACACCGAATCAATTATGGCCCCCAAGTGGTTAATTCGAGTAGAAGGGGTAAGTTGGCTCTTTTGCCAATTGACTAGAAAACCGTGTGCCCGTAAGGCGGAGAGGGTGACCCTGGTATCCCTGACTGCCTGGGATTTGGACGGGAGAGAATAAGAATATCGTCCAAGTAGCAGTGGAGGCGGACGGGAACGGTCCTGAGATGGGCCGCCAGGGCCGCCAGGACCTTGGTGAAGGTCGGGGGCGAAGCCAGACCGAAGGGTAGGGCCACGTATTGATAATGAAGGTTATTATGGCAGAACCTGAGGAATTTGTAATGGGAGGGCCTGATTGGAATGTGGAGGTATGCCTCCGACAGATCTATGGAAGATAACCAGTCTCCCCGCCTGGTGCCTAAGAGAATTGATTGCAAGGTGTGCATCTTGAATTTACGCTGGATGAGGTGACGGTTGAGCCGTTTCAAGTCTAGGATGGTTCTCCAACCCCAGAGTGTTTGGGCACCACAAAGAGATGGGAGTAAAAACCCTTTCCCTTCTGGGCCGGAGGGACAGGTTGAATGGCCTGGATGTCAAGAAGATGATGGATGGCTGCATCCATTAGAGCCCGTTGGAGGGATCCCTTGAGGAGGGGGATGGGATAAAACAATCAGGGGGCGGACCTGAACTCCAGGGCGAGACCAAACCTGATTGTGTCCCTAACCCATGCATCGGAGGTGGATATGTCCCATTGGGCGGCGAAATGGCTGAGGCGGCCGCCAATGGGGAGGGAGGAAGAGGATCTACCTTCTACGGTAGGGCCTTCCTCCCGATCCCGGAATGGTCTCTTGTAGCCGCCACCGCGTCTGGTTCTGTCACCCGGGTCCGAGCGGTCCTGGGACCGGAAGGAAGGAGGTCTAGGGTATCTGGGCGGGAAGGGGGTTGGTAGAAGGGCGGGGAAGCTCCTCCGAAAGGGCTGGGGCCCCTGGTCTCCGATCTTCGAAAAAGGGAGGGCAAATACTTTCTCTTACTGCGGCCCTCGACCAGCAGTGGTTCCAAAGCTGGGCCAAACAGTTTGTCTCCCGTAATGGGAGCAGTGGCCAGCTTGACCTTATTCTTACGTCCGCCTGCCAGTGTTTGAGCCATAGCATGCGGCGAGCCGAAACGTGCGACGTGATGGCTCTGGAAGAAAATTTTACCGACTGGTAAGTGGCGTCAGCCGAGAACTCGGCTGCAGCCACTAACCGCTATATCCTGGTGAGCTCTCAGATTGGAAGCAGGGATGTGGTCCTTGAGCTGACGTAGCCAGCGGATGGAAGACCTGGTGAAAAATGAGGCGGCCGTAGCCGATTTAATGGCCCAGGCGTCAGATAGGTGGGCCCTACGCAGCGCCAGCTCCGCCCGCCTGTCCTCAGGCTTTAAGGCCTCTAGGGCCTCACTAGGGGTAGAGGAAGAAGCTAGACCCACAATGGGGTCATCAACCTCCGGGATATTCAGAAGGTTAGACAGAGCCGCATCGAGATTGAAGAATCTCTTGTCTTGGCTAGATGGAGCAGGAGGTGTCCCTGAGGAGGTAAGTTGCTTAGCAACCAGATCTACGAAGATGGGAGGGGATGGGATGACCTCGGCTTCCACCACTGGTTGGGTGAAAATGGAGTCTTCTGGGCCCTCTTGGACTGGGGGTTCAGCAGGGGACTGGGGAAGAAGGCCAGATACATTCTTGGCCTTAAGGAGGAGGGACTTGAACATATGTGGTTTGAACAGCCCCCAAAGGTGGGTTGGTCGGGGGAAGGACCCTCGTCCTCCGACATCTCCCCCTCCATGATGTCAGCCTCTAAGAGGGGTTCACTATAGCGGGAGGATCCCATCCGGGAATCCTCTTCCTCCTCCCTGAAGTCCCCAAAGTCCCCTTCCTCCTCCATCTGGGCCCCAACCGGTGGAGGGCTATCCCTCTGAGAGAGTACCTGATCAGTTGGGGGACCGGATGTGGAAGGGATCTGAGTGATAACGAATCGTGTTCAGAGGCTCGCGGAGAGAAACCTGATCTGGACACGTGTTGTAGTGCCTCTGCTATGCCCTGGCGGATGGCTGATTCCATCCAAGCCTTGATGTGAGGTGGAACCTCGGAGGTAGAGGGTTCATCCTGGCGCAGACCAGCGGCTGTGGGTGTAAAGGTGGCTTCGGGGTCCGTCTGGTCGGAGGTCCGGGGTCGGGAAGACCCTGAAGCGAACTGCGCCTAGGTAGGGAAGAAGGGTCTGAGGGGAGAGGTAGAGCAGAGGTAGAAGGGGTTGGAGGAGGAGGTATAGGCGTCTCCGAGCGGGACTCCCTTGAACGCCGGTCGAACTCTTTTTCTAACGCTTTGTGGCGCCTCAAGGCGTCACGTTGTGCGGCCTTGGAAGGTTCCTTGTCCTGTCTGGAGCCCTTAGGTTCCTTGTCCTGCCTGCGCAAGTAGTGGGACTTTGCTTTAGCCTTCAAAGAAGGACGTTTAGATGGATTGTCGTCTGCCATGTTAGGTAACAATACTAGCAAAGGCGGTTGGCTCGCCCAGAATAGGCCTGGATGAGGCCGGGTGAAGGTGAAGCTGGCCCCTCTCCCCTTTTGGAATTTGTAGTGTACAGAGATAACAGTGAGGTATCTGAATAATATAGTATGTACAGGAAAAAATAGATACTCTATTTGTAATTCCTTTGATTTCTTTTTGTTTGTTCTTTTTATCTTATTCTCTTTTTTTTTTTTTTTGTACGCAATATATATACAGGTTATCCGTAAATGTCTATATATCTATGAAAAAAAAATTATTACTGTACAAAAAAACAGAAATTATTATTATTTTGCAAATATATTCCTTTTATTCTCGAACAGTAGCAGTAACTGGTATCTCAGTACAGGCCGGATCAGTCAAATAAACGCCTGAGGCCTATGTAGAGAGAGGGCCTCTGGCAGCAGGCCTCCAGACAAGGGAAAACAAAACCGGAGGGGGCTGCAACTTCGCCCCGAAACGGACTGCGGGAGGCCAACTAAGATAAAAGAGCGAGCCAGGTAGAAAGAAATGGGCAGCAAAGCTTTGACCCAAGGCCTGGGGCTCTAAATCACCGCAGCTACAACCAGAAAAAAGGCGCCCGACCACGAGGCGGAGCCAAAATGGCGACCGCGAGCTGAACCGTCGGGGACGCCTTCGGGACGGAAAAGGAGGGCTTTGCCGGTCAGCTCGGCACGCCTAGGGCCTTAGGGGCAATAACCCTCCCGGTCGGCGTTTGGGGTGGGGGAATCCAGCAGAAATGAAAGTAAAACAACGCGTGCCACGAGGCAACGCGGAGGCAGCGATGCGATCTGATAAGGACGGGGGTGGCGCTAACGCGCTGCGAGCCCGCAGCTTCGTCTCAGGGACGAGGAAAATTTTCCCTTAAGTCCAGACCCTTTGCGCAGGAGGAGAAAGAAGGCAAACCTTATCAGAATGTGAAATAGGAAGGAAAACTGCGATCAGCCAAGGAGCTCTCTAACACACAGCCTGACTCTTCGAGGCTGAGCAAAAGACTGGGGAGGCGCTCCGCGATGTCACGTGAGGGGCGGAGCGTTTCCTCATCTAAAGCTCAGCCTGCAAGAAGAGGACTCGGAAGCACATCCCAGTCTCTGGATGCTCCGAGCGGCTCGAGGGAGAATGAGCATCCAAGATCAAGATCAATCCAAAACACCAAGGAATTCTTGAAATCTGGCATTTATTCAGATCAATCATCAATAGACATGTGGAGATAAACCACATTTTAATTGTCTCAAAAGAGACATTTAAAAAATTAAGAAGGACTCAAAAAGATCAGGACACATCCTCTTCAGCAGCCAACACCCAGATAAATAGGGATTAACACCAGACAAACAATCTAGCTGAAAACAATACTCAAGGAAATACCAAGGAGAAAACCAACATTGGCATGGCAAACCACTGAATATAAAGAGGAGGCAAACTTCTCACTCACTAGCACTGATGTTACCTAGTCAAATAATGAAACATCTGACAACCAAACTCAGAAAGCACTAAGACTTCACCTTTCCATTTCCTTAACGGCAATTAGACAAGGGATGTGTGAAAAGTATACAATAAAGCTATCTTGGCACATGTGAGTATGAAGGCTGAAGGTGACATTCCTTGAATAAAACATTCACTGAATATCATTTGTTTTGAGATCTGAATTAGTCCATTTAGCGAAATGATTCTTCAATAAATGTGGTAGGTGGTTAAGCAAGCAGCAGGATTTAATTGAGTTCCAAGCACTGAAGCGACTTGCCAGTACTAAAGCTGTCCATAGTCCTGCTGATTCCAATTCAAGCAGATTGCAGTCTGCTATGTAAGCAAAGCCTGTTTTTTAAAATCTCCTACTATTTTGTTTTCATCATTTCTGGCAAAACTTTAAAGGCTTATGCTCAACTCACCAAGTCTCTCTCTTTCCAAAATAATGCAACCATTATACAGAATGAAGTATAATTTGAATAAGACTTTTTCTATTTATTATCCAATTTGAAGCAGCCTAGAAAGTTAAACAAATTTAAAAGTAATCTAGTTCATGTAAACCAGAACCAAATTATATTATTTTTTTCATATTTTGAAGAAAATGTGACTTAACAAAATATGAGAACAAATCATTTTCCCCTTTAAGATTATTCTGATTTCAATGTAATGATCTATATAAATTTTGTTTTTTTATTGTTCTAGAGACCTAATAACAAAGCTACATAAGCTTAACAATCAACATCCATGAGTTCTTGTTTTAAAATATCACACTCTGCTTGTATTTTGGAGTCAGCTGCCTTGTATATTTCACTTAGTGAGTTTAGGGTCCACATTTTATTTGGATATTATTAAAATGTGTACTATCCAACATTTTACCTAGAAAAATGCAATTTTCTAATTTTACTATTGAAGCAATATAAAAGCACATGAAACTAAATGAACAGAATATTTTTTTTGGTCTTCCTGGAACTAGCAGTAGTATACAGCTGTTCCTGTATGGGAACAGCTTGACTTCACCATCAGAGAGTAATCACCATCTGAGATGGTCAAAATGGTAGTTGTATATTTTAGAAAGCCCAAATGGAAACTAATCAGTAGTAATAATAATAAGGATCTGATAGACTGAAAAGAAGAGGATGGGAGTTTCAAGTAGTAAGAGCAACAAAAATGATTACATATAAAGAATGGTTTATAAAAAACATATAAAGAACAGTTGCTGGAATTGGGTATGACTAATTTAATGAAAAGGACTGTGGTTGCATGATGGCAGTGTTCCAATAGCGAAGAGGTTACCACAAAGGAGGAGTCAACCTATTCTCTAAAGCAGGGGTCCCCAACCGCCGGTCCGCGGACCGGTACCGGGCCGCGGAACAAGCCTTACCGGGCCGCTGGTTGCTGGGCGGCGCCATCTTTTTTGGTAAAAGTGCTTGGTGAGCTTTTCCGGTAGAAAGCCATTTCTACCCGAAAAAGCTCACCGGGCGTTGGCGCCGCCATCTTTTTTGACGAAAAGTGCTTCAGGTGACGTCACGGAAGCACTTTTTCGTCAAGATGGCGGCGCCCAGTTGACGCCGGTACGGGCCGGCGCCCAGCTGATGCCGGAACCGGGCCGCGGCGTCGAAAAGGTTGGGGATCACTGCTCTAAAGCACCTGATGGCAGGACAAGAAGCAATGGATGGATCGAGGAGAGAAGCAACTTAGAACTAAGGAGAAAATTCCTGACAGTTACAACAATTAATCAGTGGAACGATTTGCCTCCAATTGTGAATGCTCCAATCGTGGAATTTTTTAAGAAAAGATTGGACAACCATTTGTCTGAAATGTTATAGGGCAGTGGTGTCTAACCTTTTTGGGCTCCCATGCTGATAATTGCGCGCATGCTTGCCTACTTGTGCTCGCGTGCCATCACCCGAAAGCAATGTGAACAACCTCCCATGCCTCCTGTGCATGCGCGTGCAACCTGTGCAACCCATGCTGTCTATTTCTGTGCATGCACGTGCAACCCCCCCACATATGCCACGTTTCTGCGCATGCATGTCTCCTGCGTGCCCCCACGCATGCAAGCCAGATACCTGACAATCAGCTGTCGGGCGTGCAATGCGTGCGCATGCGCAATACACCTTTTCTGGGCAAGTGCTCGTGTGCCAGCAGTAATGGTTCTGCGTGCCACTTCCAGCAGGCGTGCCGTAGGTTCACCACCAGGGCTTTAGGACTTCTTGCCTCAGCAGGAAATTAGACTAGAAGACCTCCAACGTCCTTTCCAATTCAGTTTAGTAAATTCAGTTTAATAAATACACAGTGAAGGAAAGCTTCTTCATTATTGTCGAGTATAATAATAGAACTTTGATGCTCTATTACTGTCCAAGTAATAGAATCCAATCTTACAGTAAACAAAATCAAGGCTGGATTTCTTTGTGTTTCTCTGACATGCTTGCTTCAACTTGTGGATTGTGTAATCTCTTCTCCAAGCCCCTTCTTAATAACTTGTTCCTTCCTTTCATATTTCCCCAAACTCAGCTCCAAATTCTGTTACACCTTAATAGCATGCTGAAACTTGCATTGCTGTGATCCCAAGGAGACCCCAATATTTGGTATTTCACATTATTGATACTTGGAATTAACCCTAAAGGATAAATGGAAACACACTAAATTGCTGACTTTGACCAATATCTTCCTCTCTTATACCAAGAGTTGCACATGTGGAATGATGACATCATTAAAAAACACAATATCATAGAGTAATTAATCAGTACCTGTCCCTGAAGCTTTAGAGAAAGTGCAAACTGATAATTAATGTCCTGGGAGTGAGATAAGGCAGAGATGCAATGGAAAATGTTCTAGGATAAGAAGAAATTAGTGGAGTTGAAGGGAGAAAGAAAAATGATTTTTAAAAGGGGGAGAGAAGTTTGTTCTGTAGCAGAAAATCATATAGTGGTGAGTACCTTTTGGGCTGCCTCACGGGCCAGCTTGTCTGCCTTCTCATTGCCCTTTTGTATATCTGAGACTACCTTTTGATGCCCTCAGCAGTGCATGACTACCACCGTCTGTGGGGCCCATACACTTTCTAGGAGGCGTGGTATTTGGGGGCCATACTTGATATCTTTGCCTCTAGCAGTGATAAGTCCTCTTTCCTTATATAGGGCTCCATGGACTTGAACCGTGAGGAAAGCATATTTTGAGTCTGTATAAATGTTGACACTCTTGCCCTTTGCCATCTCTAAGGCCCTTGTCAATGCATGTAATTCAGCTAGCTGTGCGCTTGTGCCTGAAGGGAGGGGTTCTGCTTCCCAAATATCATCCAAAGTGACCACTGCATACCCTGCCCGTGTAACTCCTTCCTGCATGAAGCTGGTGCCATCTTTAAATAGGGTGTAATCTGGAGAAGGGAGGGGTACATCTGTCATGTCAGGGTGACTAGCATATGTTTCCTCTATTGTTTGGATACAATCATGAGTGGCTTCTGTATTAGGTTCAGGCAATAATGTAGCAGGGTTCAATGTAGTGGATTGTATAATATTAATCATAGGGTTATGGGTGATCAACCCTTGATACTTCAACATTCGGGGGTTTGTTAGCCATAGGTGACCCTTTGTTTCCAGAACTGCTTTAAGGGCATGAGGGGTATAAATGTCCAACTGTTGTCCAAAGGTCAACTTACATGCTTCCTGTGTTATGATGGCAGTCCCAGCCACCGCCTTAAGGCAGGCAGGCCATCCCTTGGCAACGTTATCCAGTTGTTTGGAAAGGTATGCCATAGGGCGGTGCCATGTCCCCATGATCTGAGTGAGGACACCCACTCCTACATTCTGTTTAGTATCTACAAATAATTGAAATGGCTTATCCAAATCCGGGAGGTCTAAACTGGGGGCTTGTAACAGTGCCTGCTTGAGTAATAGGAAACTAGTTGCTTCCTGTTTTCCCCACTGTAATGGCTCCTTGTCCTGTCCTTTAGTAGCTTCATAAAGGGGTTTTGCAATAAGGCTGAAATTGGGGATCCAAATACGACAAAAGCCAGCAGCCCCCCAAAAGCCTCTTAGATCCCCCCTGCTATTGGGCGTAGGGAGTTGACATATAGCCTCTTTGCGCTCATGACCTAAAGTACGCTTCCCTTGTTCTATATCATAACCCAAATATCGAACCTTTTGTGAGACTAACTGTGCCTTTTTCTTTGACGCCTTATATCCCAAGTCCTGTAGGAGAAACAACAATTCATGTGTGTTGTTCCAGCACGAGTCCTCTGTGTGCCCAGTGAACAGTAGGTCATCTACATATTGTAGTACCACGTCAGGAGGTGGTATACTCAATGCTTCTAAATCTTTAGCCAGAGCAGCCCCAAAGAGAGTTGGTGAGTTTTTAAACCCTTGGGGCAATCTGGTCCAAGTATATTGTTGTTTTCGACCAGTTATAGGGTTTTCCCATTCAAAAGCGAACAGATGCTGACTACTCTCATGTATTGGTATTGTAAAGAATGCATCTTTTAAGTCTATAACTGAGAACCATTTGGCAGTTTGGGGGATAAGACCTAGAATGACATATGGTTTCGGGACCACCGGGTGGATAGTCACCATGGCCAAATTGATGACCCTGAGATCCTGAACTGGCCTAAACCTACCTTCCCCCTTTGGGATGGGTACTATTGGGGTGTTCCATTTGGATTCAGTGGGTACCAGGATATGGTGTTTCAGATACAGATCAATGATTTCCTGGATTGCCTGTATGATGTGTCTAGGGTATGTTCATTGGCGAATTCTCACGGGTGCCTTCATGGGTAATTCTTCCACTATTATAGGAGGGTGGTGGTTAGCAAAACCTGGGGGATTATCTTCTGCCCACAACTGGGGAACATTGAACTGTTTCCACTTATCCTCCTTCTCGTATCCCATATCCCTGGCCACCATAAGTCTCCATTCGTCCTCTTGTGGTACCGTCACATTAACCTTGCCATACCCCAGTTTCATTGTCCCATCCTCCTCAAACGAGATATGTGCTCGGAGTTTGCACAGTAAGTCTCTACCCAGGAATGGGAGCAGGCAATCAGGCATATACATAAATTGGTGAGTTATACTTTTCCCTTTGGCTGTACACACAAGGGGCTCCAAAAACGGGCGTTGTAAAATACTTCCCGTTTCCCCCTGGATATTAATGGTGTGAGAGGAGGCCTGTGTTAGGGGTTGGGTTAAAACTGATCGTGTGGCCCCAGTGTCCACTAAAAAGGTAATGGGTTTGCCTCCTACATTTAGCCGTTATTTTCCATGTCCACCCTTGTTTACAGTAACGTGGTTAGTTCCAGTTCTTTAGTTCAGCACTTTCGTGGTTTTGCACAATATTTTTATAAGAAGCAAAGCATGGGGTCAGGGGATTTCTGCTAAATGTGTACATTCTTTATTAGGAATTTTCCATACTGCTTCAGTTCTATTTTTAAACTTTATTCCTAGAAGTACCTTAGTGGCTGATTAAAATGGAACTTCTAAAATAACTTATGCGACAACTCTTTGTTCATTAAGTTTATGGCTTTGGTCTTCATAAGATATGTTTACTTATAAATAAATAAGTTTGTAACAGAAAAAGAAAGGAAAAGAAGTCACATAAATAACATCTCAGATGCGTATCTCTATTCTTGCAGAATGATTTGTCATGGCAACTAAAATGAATTTAAACATTGTTCATAATACACAGCTAAAGAAACATGAAAACACCTCCAGTTCAGGAATATACCATTCCTGAATCTGATTTAGATTACTTGACTGTTGGCCAGTTTGTTATATCTTGGATGACAAAAAGGACATGTACAAAACATGGAAAGAAGGACACATAACTAAAGCAGAATATCAGCAGATAGCCAGAATCTGCAAAGACGAAGTCAGGAAAGCAAAGGCTCAGAATGAACAAAGACTTGCAACAAAAGTCAAAGATAATTTTAAAAAATGTCCTCCAACATATAAATAAAAAAATAAAATCATGGAAACACTCAATCCACTAAAGAGAGAAGACGGCAAAGAAGTAACAGGCAGCAGAGAGAAAGCAGAACTGCTTAACTTATTCTTTGCATCAGTCTTCACACAAAAAGAAACAATAGTCCAACATACCAAAGCATAACTGTAAAAAACAGACTAGAAATAAAAAAGTTAAAATAAGCAAAAAATGGTAAGAGAACACCTGTCTGTTCTTGATGAATACAAATCACCGGAACCTGATGGATTACATCCCAGAGTTCTAAAGGAGCTGGCAGATGTCATCTGAAAACCACTCTAACACATATTTCAAAAATCCTGAACGCCGGCGAACTACCAGAGAACTACCTGGGAAGATACTGGAAAAGATGATGATGATGATGATGACGATGACAACAACAACAACAGCAACAACAACAGACCTGCCAGCATCTAGAAATGAGTAAAGTAATAGTCAGCATAGGTTTGTTAAAAATAGATCATGCCAAACCAATCTTACTTCATTTTTCATCGTAATGACTAAATTAGCAGACAAGCAAAATACTGTGGACATAATATACTTAGACTTCAGCAAGACATTCGACAAATTAGACTACAACTTACTTTTTGGTAAGCTAGAAAAAAGATGGATTCGCAACTGGCTGACAAACCATTCTCAACCAGTAATCCTTAATGAGTCTAAGTCCACATGGAGGGAAGTAAGCAGTGGAGTACCACAAGGTTCCATCTTAGGCCCAGAGGGAATAGAAGGGGAATTTACCACATTTGCAGATGATACTAAGTTGACATCCTAGATAATAGGCTCAAGATCCAGATGGATCTTGACAGGCTTGAAAACTGGGCCCTATCTAACAAAATGAAATTCAGTGTAGAGAAAAGTAAGAAAAGGGCAAGAAAAACCAAAAGTACACATATAGACTGGGTGAAACCATGCTTAATAGCAGTAACTGTGAGAAGGATCTTGGAGTCTTAGTGAACAACCAATGAAATATGAGCCAACAGCGTGCAGTGGCAGCCAAAAATGCCAATGCAATTCTAAATTGCATTAACAGAGGGATACAATCAAGATCAAGTGAGGTATTAATACCAATCTATAAATTCTTAGTAAGACCACACCTAGAATACTGCATCCATTTTTAGTCACCACATTATAAAAAAGATGAGACTCTAGGAGGAGTGCAGAGAAGAGAAACCAACATGATTAGGGGACTGGAAGCTAAAACATATGATGAATGGTTGCAGGAACTGGGCATGGCTAGTCTAAAGAAGAGAAGGACGAGGGTAGACATGATATTTCATTTCAAATATTTCATTCCATGAGGGGGTGTCATAGAGAGGAGGGGGTCAAACTATTTTCCAAAGCACCTGAAGGCCAGACAAGGAATAATGGATGGAAACTGAACAAGGAGAGATTCAACCTGGAAATAAGGAGAAATTTTCTGACAGTGAGAGCAATCAACCAATGGAACAGCTTGCCTTCAGAAGTTGTGGGAGCTTCATCACTGGAAGCTTTCAAGAAGAGACTGGACTGCCATTTGTCAGAAATGATGTTTCTGCTTGGATGGGGAGTTGGACTAGATGACCTACAAGGTCCCTTGCAATTCTGTTAATCTGGTTGACATATACTGTCAGTTGCACTTGTTAATACAGTTAACAGCTATGCAGTATGTCACATCCAATTCAGAAGAGGTGCTTCAGAACTCACAAGAATGTCCAGATCAGCTCAAGAGATTAGTAGTGTCTGTTTACCAAATGACCTCTTCCAAATGGAGTTGGTAATACTATACAACATTGATTTTACTACATTTTAGAATATTAGACATAACTAGTATTACCCAAAAAGCTCAATCATCATACCTGTTCAATAAGACCATGAATACCATTTGCAATAACACAAAATAAATTCTATTGAAGTGGGCCTCCATTCTCCTAGTCTTTCATACATGCTTGGAGATCGGCTCTGTTGATTTATTTGTGGCCCACAGAAAAAATGTGCAGTCACCAGGCTGACTAGTGCCCTGAAGCCCCTCTATAATTTTTTAATCTTGAACTTTAATTATATTATGTGTTTTAATTGTTTTATTATAATATTATATTCAATATTACAATTTTACTCTAAATTTTATTAATTATACAATTTTAAATTTTACAAAATATCTAATACCTCATAGAACAACAAGTTTCATTGTTATATTATTGAATTTAAAGCTCAAGCAAATAAAACTGTGGCTGACCAACCCATGCACACTGTATAAAAATCAAACAGTGTTTGAAATGCCATGTTCTAAGCAAGCTATTTAGAATTCCAGGGTAGGCTTTCATAACTGGTATCAACAAACCAGAATGATCTTTTGAGCGGTGGTCTCATTTATTTTTTCCTGAGGTTTCTCTGGCGGCTGTGCTATTTGTGAGCAGCTGACAGATATACCACAAAGCAATTCACTCTACCACCAAAGGTAATCAGCCACAACTGCTAGATGAATGTCAGGAGAAAACCAACCAACCAACCACTGCACTAGGGCCATTTAGCCCAAAAACTCATCACTGCTTTATCTAGAATTTTCATTATAGGATAAAAAAGTTAAATTTACCTTTGGCTATTCTCTCACATTAGAACTGATTTATGATGAAAATAATTTTAAGGACTCCCATCTAAACTCAAAAAAAGCATGGCAATCAACCTCCTATTTATTCTCCCTTTATACCTTAGAACATTTCTAAAAATCAATAATTGAAATAAACTTCTGAGAAACATTGGGAGGGGAATTTATCTCAAGCCACTTAATATGCTGGGACAGCACGACCAGAAATGGCTTGTGTTAGGAGACAATTCACCATGATTACGCAAATGTTTCCCTTTCTATAGAAATGACTTTTCCCCATTTCCAGAAATGGCATCAATTTTATTTGCTTGCCTATGTTGACAATTTACTACAAACTAGTTTTTACAGAAGCACATGGCAAGTGGAACTTATTGGTTTTTCTTTTATAAAAACATATCAGTGATACATTCAGTACATAATTATCATTGACTGCTGTTTTTATACTTGCTATAGAATCTACTTCTATATATTCCTTAACCCACTCTTGTCCAATTTTGTAGCACATCTTCCATCTCTTTGGAGATTCCTCCTTGGTCTTCAAGTACTACAAGCTTCTTCCATTTTCTTTACCCTCTTTGGCCATGGATCACCTAGTTCCTTGCACGCTTAGCTTCCTGTGCTCCACATTCTGTCCAGTTGCCTTTTACTCCAACATGATCTTACTAAATGAGCAAGTTTGTCAGATCCACCAGCTTCGACTTAGCGCCTTGTTGGCGTTCTGTCATCAATTGGGGAAGGGACAGGGTGAGCAAATGGGCAATGAAGTTATATACCTTAATTATGGGAAATTGGAAGAGGGGTATTAACTGTTGAAGAAGGATAGAGCATTTTGCAATCTGGTTTATATTGGCACCCTGGCACCTTGCCCCAAGTGTGGAATTTCACCGGCCCAAACACCTGAGTTTCTCAAAACATTTCACTGGTACTAGATTGGCTATGCATAGATAGACCATGGGAAAGGCTAGGGCTGTGATGGCGAACCTATGGACGCATGCCTCAGGTGGCACGCAGAGCCATTTGTGCGAGCACACAAGCCCCAGCCAAACTTACCTGCGCTGCACATGTGTGCACTTCCCATCTGATTTTCTGCCTGTTTGAGGCTGTTTTCGCCCTCTTGGAGGCTCGAGGGAAGCCTCTGCAAACTTGGGAGGCCGAAAAACAAGCCTTCTGGAAATACCGGAAGTGCCCATTTTCAGCCTCCAGAAGGCTTCTGGAGCCCAGGTGAGGCCGCTTTTGCCCTCCCAGAGGTTCGAGGGAAGCCTCTGCAGTCTTGGGAGGCCAAAAAACCAGCCTTCCAGAAACACCAGAAGTGCCCGTTTTCAGCCTCCAGAGCAGCTCTGGAGCTCAGGGGAGGCAGTTTTCGCCCTCCTAGAGGCTCGAGGGAAGCCTCTGGAGCCTGAAAAATGGGCCTTCCGGAAATACCGAAAGTGCCAAAATGGGCCGTTTTCAGCTTCCTGAGGCACCAGAGGCTTTCCTTGATCCTCCAGGAGGGTGAAAATGGCATCTCCTGAGCTCCAGGGGCCTCCAGAAGCTGAAAACAGGCATTTCCAGGTTTTTCCAGAAGGCCCGTTTTTTGGCCTTCCGAGGCTGCAGAGGCTTCCCTTGAGTCTCCAGGAAGGCAAAAATGGCCTCAAACGGGCCAAAAATCAGCTGGGAGGTGCACGCCTGAGCAGTGCAGGCAAGGGGGTTGTTGCATGTGCATGCACAGGAGGGGCTGGGCACATTGCATTGTGGGTGCTTGCACTCATGCACTTTTGGCACACCAAACAAAAAGGTTCACCATCACTGGGCTAGGGGAAACCAGGGGTCTTAGTTCTGTATTGGAGTGAGGGAATTTTAGATTCCACTTGATTCTGTTGAAATCAGCACCTCTTAGTAAATGGGCGTTGGTCCTTACCTGACACGTCATTTCTCTTCGAGCCACGAGGATCATCCAGAGAGTGAGAGGTGCTTCAGTCTGCGTCGTTGAAGGCTGAGCTTAATTACCGAGGAACGCTCCGCCCTCCATCATGTGGCTCCTCTTGCGTTCCCCAGTTTATGCGAAGTCGAGAGTGAAGAGAAGATCGTGCTCTCATCTTACTATACTAAGAGGTTCATTGGCCGAAACAAGACCCCACCAGACGGTGAATAATAAGGGTGGGGCTGGATGATCCTCACGGCTCGAAGAGAAATGGCGTGTCAGGTAAGGACCAACGCCCATTCTCCTTAGAGCCGCTCGGATCATCCAGAGAGTGGGACATACCAAAGCTTGGCTGTCCTATGGGAGGGGCTCCGTCTGGTGCGGGAGTCGCCGCGGTTCCTTGAGAACTCGCTGGAGGACTCGTCTGCCAAACGAAGCCTCCGCCGAGGCAAATATGTCGATCTTATAATGCCTAATGAAGGGAGACGGGGAGGCCCAGGTGGCCACCCGACAAATATCAGTGATTGGAGCTTGGGTGGCCCAAGCTGCCGAGGTAGCTGCACTTCTGGTGGAGTGTGCTGTTATTCCGCTGGGTACCGGCAGAACCTGAGACAAATAAGCTTTGGAAATAGTAGCTCTAATCCAGCGGCCGATGGTTGAAGGGGACACTTTGTGGCCCAATGATTTGGGCTGAAAGGAAAGGAATAAGGATTCGGACCTCCTGAAGGGCTGGGTACTCTTAATGTAAATGCGGAGGGCACGTCTCACGTCTAGGGTGTGCCAGAGCTTCTCCCTTTCCCGCGAGGGATTGGGGCAGAAGTTCGGAAGTGTGAGTTCCTGTGCCCTGTGGAAGGCAGAGTTGACCTTGGGCAAGAAGGTAGGGTCCGGCCGGAGAACCACCCGGTCAGCATGGAAGATGCAAAGATCCTTCCTCACCCCCATTGGGATGGTGGGACGGGTTGGATAGCCTGTATGGTGAGGAGATGATGGATAGCCGAATCCATCAAGCTGCGTTTGGTGGGATCCTCGGGGGGGATGCCAAAAAGTCAGGGGGCGGCTGAAATTCAAGAGTGGGACCGAATCTGATGGTGTCCCGGACCCAGGCATCGGAGGTGGAGGAGTCCCATCGGTCGGCGAAATGCTTGAGGCGTCCCACCGATGGGAAAGGGGGGATGGGATCTATCTGGGGCGCCGGAAGGGCTTCCTCCTGAACCCCTGAAGGGACGCTGTAGCTGCCGCCCTCCTGTTCCTGTCGCCTGGATCGGCTCGATCCTGGGGTTGGAATGGCCGGAAGGAGGGGGTCTCGGATACCTGGGCGGAAAGGTGACTGGTAGAAAGGTCGGGAGGAACCTCTCCAAAATGGCTGAGGGGCTCTTGACTCTGACCTCCGAAAAAGAGGAGGAAGAAATTTTTTCTTGCTTCGGGTTTCGCTAGCAATGGCTCCAGGGCCGTGCTAAATAGTTTGTCCCCTTGATGGGGGCAGTGGCCAACTTAACCTTGTTTTTACATCCGCCTGCCAGTGTTTGAGCCAGAGCAGGCGGCGGGCTGTAACGTGAGAGGTTATTGCTCGGGTGGAGAACTTAACCGCATGGTAGGTGGCGTCGGCCGAGAATTCCGCCCGTGGCTGTCAGTTTGGCGATGTCCTCATGTGCCCTTGTGTTAGAGGGGGGGACATGCTGTTTCAGTTGGCAGAGCCACCGGATCGAAGACCTGGTGAAGAAGGAGGTGGCCGTGGCCGATCTAATGGCCCAGGTGTCGGCTTGGTGAGCCCGATGTAACGCTAGTTCGGACCTCTTGTCCTCGGGTTTCAGAGCCTCCAGAGGATCACTCGGGGAGGAGGAGGAAGCTAAGCCAACGATGGGCTCATCTACCTCGAGGGTGTTAAGCAGGTTGCAGAAGCTAGACTCGAGGTTAAAGAACCTCTTGTCCTGGCTGGATGGGGCAGGAGGGGCCCTTGTAGAGTCCAACTGGTTTGAAACTAGGTCGTGAAAGATGGGCGGAGCCGGAATGACCTCCGCTTCCACCACGGGCTGCCTGAAAATGGCGTCCTCTTGTCCCTCCGCCAGGGAAGGGAGAGCAGAGGGGGACTGTACAGACAGGCCAGATATGTTCTTGGCCTTAAATAGGAGCAATTTAAACATGTGTGGCTTGAACAGACCCACAAAGGTGGGTTGATCGGGAGTGAGACCCTCGTCCTCGGACATGTCCCCTTCCATAGGGTCTCCGATAGGGGCTCCCCGTGGTGCGTAGACCCCCATTCAAATTCCTCCTCCTCCCTGGACTGGTCCAGGTCCTCTATGGCCTGCTCCATTTCCCCTTCTGCGAGAGGGCTGTCCCTCTGTAAAGGTACCTGACCATGAGGAGGGTCCGATCTAGGCGAGGACCTGGCTGATAGCGACTCGCGTTTGGGTGCCATCGAGGGGGGACCGGACCTGGACATCTGTTGGAGACCCTCTGCAATCCCCTGGTGGATAGCCCGTTCCATCCATGCCTGCATTTGTGCAGGGATCTCGACTGTGGCGGGCTCCTCCTGGCGCAGACCAGCGGCCGTGGGCGTGAATGTAGCTTTGGGCGTCCGTCTGGTCGTTGGTCCAGGGACCTGGTGCCCCTGGGATGAGCTGCGCCTGGAGAAGGAAAAGCAATCTGGAGGAGGGGGGGTGTCTGGAGGTAGAAGGAATGGAGGGTGGGAAGGCTGGAGGCACCGGTTGTGACTCTCTAGATCGCCTGTCAAATTCTTTCTCCAATGCCTTATGGCGTCTGAGGGTGTCTCTTTGAGAGGCCTTGGAAGTTTCCTTAGAAGTTTCCTTAGCCTGTCTGCGCAAGTGGTAGGTCTTAGACCTGGCCTTCAAGGAAGAGCCTTTAGCGGAATTATCATCTGCCATTTTAGAAGTAAGGACTGTATATAAAATTCTAAAGGCGGTTGGCTCGCCAAGGGTTCGACCTACAACAAAGGCTGGGTGTCCTTACAGCTGGCCCGCGCCCCCTTTTGGAATTTAGATGTATATATTCTATAATATTATTATTGTTATAATTATTAATATGTATATATACGCGTGTGCGTATAATTAAATATATAATCCGATCAATATTGGTAATGTATTATTATCATATATCAATATATATATATATATATATATATATAATATATATATATATATATATATATATATATATATATATATATATCTATCTATATGTGGATCTATCTATCTATCTATCTATCTCAGTCTATACCCAGATACAATCTTCGGGGCAATAACAAAGATCCATATATATATATATATATATATATATATATATATATATATATATATAATATGTATTTATTTATTTAATATTTTGTTTTTTTATTATTATTATTATTATTATTATTATTATTATTATTATTATTATTATTATTATTATTATTATTATTATTAACAAATATCTAATTAAAGAACTGGTTCAGCGCTCCCAGGAGGGAGTGATCCCAGAGGTTGATGTTAATAAGGTCTAATTCGCCAAATGAACGCCTGAGGCTGGAATGAGGCCTCTGGCAGCTGGAGCTCCCAGGGAGGGATAGGCTGCTAATCACTGCCCTGAGCGCTGCTGCGGAAAGCCAACGAGTTTGCTAATTCTAATTAAATGCACCATACATTCCAGTAACAACTCTCACAGGCTGGAAGGCCTGTGAATGGAACTAGCCCCTTCGCAGCTGTAATGAGGCCAAGAAAAAGGCGCCCGAACACGCGGCGGCGCCCAAAATGGCGGCCGCCCATGCTCTCCTTATTAACGGGCCGCTCAGAGCAAAACTAAGCCTCTCCGGCAAGTTTGGAGACTGAGAGAGGCAGCCAGGCAAACTTTGCCCCCTCCTGGGGCGATTGGCGTTCGTGGTGGGGGGGGAACACCAGCTGCGCTTTTATAGCGCGATCGGATCAAGCCGCTACGAGCGGCGTGGAGAAGCGGCAGAGAGAAGCTGAATCGGGGGTGGTGGCACCGGAGCGCGATAAAACCTCCCGCTCTTATCCCCCTGGGAGCGAAAAAACACGCTCCCCTTGTTGCAGAGATAACCCAAATGCGAAGAGGCTAAGGAGGAAAGGCAATAATAGAGCAAACCTGATTAAAGGAAAATTCTTGAATCGGCCAAGGAGTGGAAAATCACACAGCCTATCCTCACGAAGGCTGAGCATAAACTGGGGAACGCAAGGGAGCCACGTGATGGAGGGCGGAGTGTTCCTCAGTAATTAAGCTCAGCCTTCAACGACGCAGACTGAAGCACCTCCCACTCTCTGGATGATCCGAGTGGCTCTAAGGAGAAAGTGCTATTTCACTCCAACCAAATGGAGTCAAGAGTTTTACTTCCCTAAGGGATCAGACTGAGACAGGTTTCTTTTATACTTTATTCCTCCAAAGCCTATATGGCAGCTTGCAAGTAATTCTAATGAGATTTGACTTGTTATCCTTTTTTCTTTGTAACTGTCTATCTTTCTAACCTGCACACCTGGCATTGCAGAATTCCCATGATTGTGTGATCAACATTTGGGCTCCTGGCAACCATCAGATCAGCAGAGACACACAGAGAAAAAAACCTTTGATCTTGACTTTGGCACAGAACAATTTCTTGTTTCAGGGTAATTTATCCTTCCACAGACATAATGACATAATGCACTGATAATCCATGGACAATGGATACAGAGCTGAATATTAAACAATATTTTACAATTTATTCTCCAAATATCTTGTCAAATATTGTTTAATATTCAAATATCTTGTCAAAGAATTTTTAGGATTTTTGCAAAGAGTAATTTATTTTCCTACAAGAATTGCCACACAGAAAACAGCAATAAAAATCATTCTAACTAAATAAATATTCTAACTAAAACTAAAATATTTAATTATACAGAATAAGTAAAGACAATTTAAAATGCAAATACGTATTTTCTATGAGATCAAACAGTCTCACATGTAAGTATATGACAAATTTATTTTATAATTTTATAACTTCATGTCAGCACATCTGGTTAGAAAATTGAAAAAGATACTCTAGGGCAAAAGTCTTGTTTACCGAATTTCTATACACATATCTTCAAAGAATGCCCTTATTTATTTTGCAAATCTAACAAAGCTGCAGTTCAGATTACTGTAAACTATTCATTTGCTGATAAACAGTGGCATCAATAGCAATTTAGGAGACTAAGCTATGGAACAGAAAGTTTCTAATTCACCTCTACCATGAATTCACTAGGTAAACTAGGGCTAAGTTCAGTTGTTGCAAGTAACACAGCAAAATGATTGACATCAAACATTTTAAAGCAAGCAGAGTTTTTTTTTTTCATATGCTAATACTAATTAAGGACAGGATACCACTAAAGGTGTCTCATCCACATTTGAAACCACAAAGAATTACCAGTATATTAGATATTGCTATCCATTGAATCTCTTCTCAATACCTATTAGAAGAATTATATTATTGTATTATATTACAGGGAGTCGTCAACTTACAACTATTTATTTAGTGACTGCTTAAAGTATGATGGTGTTCAAAAAAAGGGATTTATGATCAGTCATTGCACTTACATCCATTGCAGAATTCCCATGATTGTGTGATCAACATTTGGGCTCCTGGCAACCATCAGGTTTTTACAATAATTGCAACATCCTTTTAATTGCCTTTTGGGACCTTTCCAGCCAGCTTCCAACAAGCAAACTCAGTAAGGGAAACATGATTTGTTTAATGGTCACTTAATGACTATGTTGATTCACTTAATGGCAGAAAGGTCATAAAATTGGGTGTGAAACACTCAATGATTACCTCACTTAATAACGAATGTTCCAGTCCCCACTACGATCATAAAACAAGGACTATATACACTACACACGCTTATCAAATTATACATGGAAGTAACTATTGTGATGATTATGATGATCTATGGGGATCAGGACTGGAATAGTAAAGTTGACTATGTAAAAAAAGCTTATTTTGTTTTAAATATTCAAAGGGCAATACACAAAGTGGTGAATAGATGTAACAGATAACAGATAATCAGAGTTGGAAGAGACCTTGTAAGTTATCTAGTCCAGCCCTCTGCCCAAGCAGGAGGCCCTACACCATTTCTGACAAATGGCAGTCCAATCTCTTCTTGAAGGTCTCAACTGATGGTGCTCCCACAACTTCCGAGGGCAAGCTGTTCCATTGGTTGATTGTTCTCACTGACAGAAAGTTTGTCCTTATTTCCAGGTTAAATCTCTCCTTGTTCAGTTTCTATCCATTATTCCTTATCTGCGCTTTAGTAAATAGATTGACACCTTCCACTCTGTGGCAGCCCCTCAAATATTGGAAGACTATGAGAAGTGAAACATCTTCAAAGAAAAACCAGAAAGTCTAGTTGCCTCTTGAAAAAGCACCTTTGGGACAACCATGTCCTGGATGACCGAGAATCTCCATAGACATCTAACTTGAGAACTACCACCCGCAGTGAAAAAGCAGATCCCTGCTTCGCCAAGGGATTCCTGAGATGCTGGAAACCTGGGTCTGAGTCCTCCCCAAACTCCCGGACTGGCCCATGTTCTTTCCCACTGTCTGATTCTGCCTCTGTCTCCGCAGGCTGCCGGCGGACTGCAACACATATAGATTTAATCAAGAACTGAATTTTTATTTGATATTACTACAATTTGTAAACTGTACTCTATTCCTTCATACCCATTATTATTTCAATTGCAAGTTGATGGGCAGTTTATTCAGTTAAAGTGATAATAATTGGCAATATGGTGCAGTACTAATACATTATATAGCATGGATTCTTTTTTGCTAGATTTAGCTCCTTTGACCTCTCATAAAATTAAATTCTATACTCAGGCACACATATTTGTGTCCTTGCTTTCATACTTACATTGTTTGTTCCTTCAACATTATTCTTTATGAGAGCAATATCAATAGATACGTTCAATGCTAAAGCATTTATAGATTACATATATTATATAGAAAAAATATTGAAGTAGTTGAAGCTTTGCCAAACTGAAGCTTTCAAATCCATATTTTCAAAACAGATAAATGGCTATAATTTAAGATTTCATTCCATCAGCTTTAGCTGTCAAACTCTAAACAAGCATCCAAATTGCTGAAGTTGCACTAATTAACTAATTAAGCCAGTTTCTTCTTTCAATGATAGCATTACTATCTGCCTTTTTCTGAGAGTTAGATTATACACAGACAGACATACAGACATAAGACATATATGTGTGTGTGTGTGTGTATACATACATACATACACACACACACACACACACACACACACAGGTTCTGTCTCACTTTTCTTCTTTCCCCAAAGATGAAAGAATACCGTGTTTCTCACATAATAAGGCCGGGCCTTATTTTTTTTGACCCCGAAAAACGGCTAGGACGTCTTTCGGGGTGACTTAATTTCCCCCTTGCATCCTCGGGTGGGCGGGCGGCGACAGCTTGGATGTTCGGAGACCTTCCGCCACCGTTAATTTCCCTTCTCCTTGCTGCCGTAGCGTTACAGCAACGCCGCTGCGTTTGGTGCAGCCACGTGCAGCCAGTCAGGGCTCCTCCCTGCAACCGGAGCCCTGAGGAGACAGCTTCAGGCGCCCTGTGGCCGCCTTCCCTTTGCCTTCGATGGTAAAGTGAATTATTTAAAAACCTCCGCTCATCCTATCAGGGCCGTGCGAGCTGAGCAGAGCCGGGAAAGCAAGCCGCGGGTGTTTCCTGGTTCTGCCCAGCCCGTACGGCTCTGCCGCTGCCCTGGCGGGATGAGCGGAGGTTTTAAAATAATTCACTTTACCTTCTAAGGCAAAGGGAGGGCGGCCACAGGAGCGCCTGAAGCCAAGTATACCAACAACAAAAGGCAAATCCTCAAGGTGGGCTGGAGGGAGGTGGCTACGTGCCCCGGGCTGCTTCAATGCAAGGTCCTGACTTGCAGCATCCTGCCGTTGCCACCGCGTCCTCCCTCTCCGACTGCAAAACTCGTGTGCTTCGCCAAACGCTCTGAGCGAGGCGAGCTCTTTCATACATAGAGAGAGGGAAAGACGCCGGCGTGCTCCGAGAGGCTGGCTCTTTTCTCTAGCCGAGGCTGACAGGAAGTGCCTCCAGGGCTGTGGCAGGCAAGCGCGGGTGTTTCCTGGTTCTCCCAGCAGCGCAGCGGCTCTGCCACGGCCCTGGCGGGATGAGCGGAGGGCCCGGCGGGAGGCACTCGTTGCCTTGGTGACATTTCGGGTGCCTCCGCCGCCTCCTCGCCCATCGCAGGTGGCGGTGGCGGCGAAGCGGCGGCGCTTCGCTGAGGGAAAAAGAAGACAGCGCAGCCACCTTGCTTGCTTTCCCACCTGCCCGCCCCAGATGGCCTCAGGAGCTGCCGACCCCTTTTCTCTAGCCGATTCTGACTGAATCTCTATCCCGCTCCTTTATCCTCACGACGGGGTCGGCAGTGACGCTCTCTGGTGCGGCCACCTCAGCTTGCCAGCCTTGCCCCGCTATGAGACGATACTGTGACAGCCGCTGCCGCCGCACTCCCTTCTCTTTCCTCGCCTCTCCCTTCGCCGGCAGGAGTGTGCGTGCCTGCTGCCACTGCCGCCGCTCCTGAGGCCATCTGGGGCGGGCAGGTGGGAAAGCAAGCAAGGTGGCTGCGCTGTCTTCTTTTCCCTCAGCGAAGCGCCGCCGCTTGCCGCGCCACCGCCACCTGCGATGGGCGAGGAGGCGGCGGAGGCACCGAAATGTCACCAAGGCAACGAGTGCCTCCCGCCGGGCCCTCCGCTCATCCCGCCAGGGCCGTGGCAGAGCCGTGCGCGCTGGGGAGAACCAGGAAACACCCGCAGCTTGCCTGCCACGGCCCTGGAGGCACTTCCTGTCAGCCTCGGCTAGAGAAAAGAGCCAGCCTCTCGGAGCACGCCGGCGTCTTTCCCTCTCTCTCTATGTATGAAAGAGCTCGCCCGCTCGGAGCGTTTGGCGAAGCACACGAGTTTTGCAGTCGGAGAGGGAGGACGCGGCGGCAACGGCAGGATGCTGCAAGTCAGGACCTTGCATTGAAGCAGCCCGGGGGCACGTAGCCACCTCCCTCCAGCCCACCTTGAGGATTTGCCTTTTGTTGTTGGTATACTTGTTGGCGCTCTGTGGCCGCTTTTTCCTTTGCCTTAGAAGGTAAAGTGAATTATTTTAAAACCTCCGCTCATCCCGCCAGGGCCGCGGCAGAGCCGCACGGGCTGGGCAGAACCAGGAAACACCCGCGGCTTGCTTTCCCGGCTCTGCTCAGCTCGCACGGCCCTGATAGGATGAGCGGAGGTTTTTAAAATAATTCACTTTACCATCGAAGGCAAAGGGAAGGCGGCCACAGGAGCGCCTGAAGCTAAATGTCTCCTCAGGGCTCCGGTTGCAGGGAGGAGCCCTGACTGGCTGCACGTGGCTGCCCAAACGCCGCGGCGTTGCTGTAACGCCACGGCAGCAAGGGAGAAGGGAAATTAACGGTGGCGGAAGGTCTCCCGATATGAAGTGCTCCACCAACGCAGGCAGCACCATATCCGGGCATGCAACAAAGTACTTCCAAACGGCAAGCCCCCCCGCCATTCCCCCCCCATTTCGCATGTTTAACATGCCCCATTTCGCATGTTTAATATGGGCCTTAATTTGGGGGGAGGGGCTTAATTTGATTTTATGCCAATAAATCATGCTGGGGCTTCCTATTGGTGGAGGCCGTATTGTTGGAGAAACACGGTACAAACTCACACAAACAGGCAAGCTGGCTTGGACTTCACAGAGTTAATTCTTTGGAACTGATAATATCCTTGGCATTCCAACACGCTCTGCCTGCCAAGTCCGAACTGATAACAAATAAAAATCTACTCACAGAAAATTACAAGGCAGTCCACAAAAATCATTCACGAAGAAAATCTGAAGTAAGATTAAACTTTGTCCCGTACGAAGTTCCAGCCCAAAACACACCCACTTTTATCCCCTGTGGGGTGTGGCTCAATGACTCAGCTCACTCTCTGACCGTCCCACGCCTCCTACGTTGCTGCTCACATTTCTACCTACGACGCTGCTTAGGATCAAGCCAACACTCTTCCTCTTTACTCCCTGTCAGGGGCTGCTCCGATATGCCTTCCTCCTGATTAATCTCAGGCTGTTCCTCTCGGTTGTCTGATAAAACCTGAGGCATTATCAGGGAGGAAGGCATTGCCAGAGAGGAAGGTCCTGGGGAGGAAGGCATTCCCAATTCCTCCTCCTCATCTTCCAGGTCTTCTTCCTCTGACAGCATAGGCTCAGGAATCGGGGCCACAACATGTATGTATGTATGTATGTATGTATGTATGTATGTATGTATGTATGGCATTCAGCTTTGTTCGGGTATTTTCCCACGTCATTGTAGTAGTGCTTTTAAAGTTGTAGCAACGTTTCAGCAGAATCTCATCTGCCATCATCAGGCTTCTGTATAGTGTCACACAGATGAAAACCCGCCCTCAGGAACAGACGAGTACCTAACATGATGAATGACACCAGACCCACACCCACGAGGGCCACACAAGATGCCACCACCACACTTCCACGTAAAAAGCAGACTCACACCCACACAGAAGATGAGACACGACCACAGACCAGAAGCCGCACTGCAGCTGCATCACTACCCACTTCAAACCCCTCTGAGCCATACATGAAGCGAACTGACCCCCACCATGAAGATGCAGCACGACCACGAACTCGAAGCCAAACAGCAAGATCACAGCTCACCAGCTCAAATCCCCAGTAACTAAGACCAACCTGAGCACAACCAAGCCCCCACCTGAACAGAACACACCTCCAGCCAATCAGAACATGGCCAAACCTCCAACCAATGAGAACACACCCCCACCCAATCAGAACACAGCCAAGCCCCCACCCAATCAAGTCACACCCCCACTAGCAGTTAAAAGGAAGAAGCAGCTGCAAGCTCACATCACTCTGAGAAGCACAGAGCTGAAGACAGAAGCCTGAAGATGATGAATGAGACTTCATCGAAACGTTGCCTAGATACTTCCAATCTTACGCGGGAAAAACCCGAATAACCAAAGATCCATATATATATATATATATATATATATGTTTTCTTAGGGTACTTACATGTATGGTGTTCGGCTTGGTTCGGGTATTTTCCCACGTCATTGTAGTTCTTTTAAAGTTGTAGCAACGTTTATATATATATATGGTGTTCGGCTTGGTTCGGGTATTCTCCCACGTCATTGTAGTTCTTTTAAAGTTGTAGCAACGTTTCAGCAGAATCTCATCTGCCATCATCAGGCTTCTGTATTGTGTCCGTCTGTGGGTCAGACTTTTACAGTGGTTTCAGATTTAAATTTGGGGCAGCCTATTGCTGTGCCAGAATGGTTTTTTCTTCATCCTGATTGGTTGGGAGTCTTGGTCTGTGTTTATTGGTCTCGGAGTTTGCTGTGTTCTGCTTGATGGGTGTCTCTGATATCTTCTGTCTGTTTTTTGGCTCTTTTTGTATCTTGATTGGCTGGCAGCATTGTGTTACTTTAATGGAGGCCTTTAGTGCAGCTTGGCTTCGGGTAAATATATATATATGTTTTCTGAAGTTTTCGTGGGTATTTGTATGTGGATCTTTGGTTATTCAAGTTTTCTCCCGCGTAAAATTGGAAGTATCTAGGTGACGTTTTGATGAAGTCTCATTCATCATCTTCAGGCTTGTGTCTTCGGCTTTGTGCTTCTCGGAGTAATGTGAGCTTGCAGCTGCTTCTTCCTTTTAACTGCTAGTGGGGGTATGACTTGATTGGGTGGGGGCTTGGCTGTATTCTGATTGGCTGGGGGTGTGTTCTCATTGGTTGGGGGTTTGGCTGTGTTCTGATTGGTTGGGGGTGTGTTCTGTTCAGGTGGGGGCTTGGTTGTGCTCAGGTTGGTCTTAGTTACTGGGGGATTTGAGCTGGTGAGCTTCCATATATATATATATGCTGCTTGTATGTGCAAGCATTATATATATATATATATTCCATATATATATATATGGAATATCTTCTTCATATATATATATATGGAATATCTTCTGATATTGCACATACAAGCAGCAGCACTGGCATGACCTGCCATGTGGTGTCTGCAAGTGACCATAGAAGTCAGGCAGTGGTGCAACATGTGTTGGGCATGGGAGGTGTGGGGCGCATGGAACAGTCCCCCCCCACCTCCGCCCTAGCTTGATTTTTTTTTTCACATGCTCCTCACTCCACCTTTTACAACCAGATGGTGGGCTTATTTTTTGGATAGGTCTTATATTAGGCACAGGCATGAAAATTGGGCTAGAGCTTGTTTTCGGGGTAGGTCGTATTTTCTGGGAAACTGTCAGCCCTGGATCAATATTGGGACAGATTTTCAGGGCTGTCACAGTGGGGGATGGGCAAACTGTGGGAATGGGAGACTAGCAAAGAGAGTTTAGCCATAACAATATTCTTTCACAAGAGATCAAGGACAAGCTTCTGGCACCTGGAGGGCAGTGACCGAAGTTTGGCGGCAGCTCAGACAGGAAATTGATTGGGCCATGTGACATTAAGGTCACTAAATGGGGCTTGGTGTGAGTTTTAGGGAATTCAGATTCGGGTTTTCCCCAGATGTGCCAACATAACTTCTCTAATAAATTACTGTGATGGATTTTGTCTCGGAGTTCTGAATTGCATTGTGGGTTTACTTGGAATGCTGACAGAAACATGGTATATTAAATTTAGTATATTTTATATTCATGTTTGTTTTGCCTTCTATAATATATAAACCCAACAAGAAACCTCGCATCACTCTGGACAAATAACAGTTCCCCTCACATACTTCACACAAATTCAAGAGGCAGGCTGTTCCATTGCTTAATTGCTCTCACTATTGGGAAATTCCTCTTTAGTGTAAATTTGGTTCTCTCATTGTGAAGCCACTCTTTCTAAGTTTAGAAAACATTTGGAAGAATGTCCTTGTTTTTTCGTGTCTCTTATATCATTATAATACTGTTTCTTCTCTCTTCTACCAACTCTTTGAAAGTTTTTTTAGGTTCCTTCCTGGAATCTTTTTTTTTTTTTTTGACTTTGGCTTGTCTTCTCCTCTTGGAAATTTTCAAGGTTGTTCTCAATTGTTGTGACATCCAGTTTATTTGTTTTCTTGCTCCTTGGTCTTGGCAGTCTCTCTTCACATTTATCTTTGACAACTACTTTAATTTCATTCCACAGTTCTTCTAGTTCCTGGTCAATGAATTTCAAGACTTGAAAGCAATTCCTTATGTGTGGGAATTATTCTTTGTTCTTTGTGTACGTGCTAGGACAACGGAGCCTTCTGGTGGTTGGCTGGAACATGAAGCAAGGAGCAAGGACAAATTGTTGCCATTTCTTAACCAGAACTGTAGCAAACTTAAACTTTGCAGCTTTGTATGCTTATGCGAATGATCAGTGCATTTTGTGTGATGTAATGTGTTTGTGATAGGACGTTAACAAAAATTGCTACGTTAACAAAGATTGCTTCTAATAAAAGAGGGTTTCAGGGTTTGCTCTGGGCTCTCATCCTGAGACAGCCTTGCGTTGTGTCTTCTTTTCATGAGAGACCACCACACTTATGCTCTCCTTGAAAATACTGGTATATGCTCCAGATCATAATGTGGATATTGATTGGATTTCTTCTACTTTAACTTGTTTGTGGTATGTTCTGATTTAGTCAAGCAGCTATATCCTACTGGCCTCTGGGGTCCATCTACAAAAAGTTTGGCTTCTTTGCCAGCAGTTTTGAGAAGGTTATGCTTTGCTATTTGACTCCACAACTGATTTGACATTTGTTCATCTGGCTCTACAGAGTGTATTTTGAGTTACATATATATGGCTATCTTTTACCTCTTTCTATTACTAATAATATCAGCTTGGTTTCTGTGTACTCCATCTTTAATATCTATTTATATAGGTATGATTTTATTATGGGAAGACTTGTTGTGCTAGCAGTGAAGAAATAATAAGAATCATGGAAATTGGACATTCTGTTTCATTGCTGTTTCCATATTTTTATATTTTATTGTATTTTCTTCAATATTTCATTTTTTATAAGTCTGTCATTCCAGTTCCAAGCCATAAGCACAGTTTTGCTTGTATGTTCTATTAAACTCAGACTGAAGTTGACCATAACATCAAGGAACTTCCTTTTCTTTTGCATCATTGGTGGAAAAAAGAGTTGTACATTTATAATATTCCAGAGCATAGGGTTGGGGAAAGAATCCTGTTCTTTTTCACTTGGAGTGTACAAGGATAGAGTTCTTGCCACAAGTACCTAAAACTGAAATGGACTTCCTTCAAATCTAAGTGAGGAATTTGAATTCATAAAATTGCATACTGCAACTACATAATCAGTTCTCCTGATTAGTGAGATTGATGAGAGGAAAACTACCATTTCTAGAAGCAGACAGGCAATTAGGAGAAAAATTAGTACCAAATAACCCTCTTAAATCCTTACCCTAAATGACTCAAAGGGGCAAACAGCAGTGTCAGATGAACAAAGGCCAAATCAGTTGTGTCATAAAATATCAAAACATACCACCTTCTCAAAAGGGCTGGCAGAGAACCTTTTTGTAGAAGCCACTACTGCTACCACTATTGTAGCATTTCCTGAAAATTGGTCTAACTCTTTGTAGAAGGACCCCAGACGCCAGTAAGATGTAGCTACTTAGTTAAATCATAACAGAGTTTGTCTGTGTTGTGATCCACTTGCTTACATGTTAAAAGTTAGTTTTATTGTCTTTTTCTACTCAAAGTAAAAGATGAATAACAACATAAAGGTACAGCAAAATCATACACTATATATTAAAAGCATACAAGGATTTTTTCAAACTAGATTTATGATCCAAGAAAAACGTAAAAAAGGATAAACTTTTATTGAAAGTTATATATTGTCTTAAGCAAGAAAGAATTCTCTGGAGGATTTTTCTCCATGGAAATTAAATAAAGCTCAACATAGAGACAGAGTTCACTGGCTCACTTGGCTAACACAGCAATAATAAAAAGGCTATAATCTGAAAAGGCATTAGAGTGCACAGATGCTATACAGTGATTTCAAAGGGTAAGAATAGAAATGGGGGGGGTTCCAAAATGGGAAAATATATTAGAAGAAAAGAAGTTTGAAAATTCTATACACTGTTTCATAGGACTCCTGAATGAGTAGGATTTTACTTGGCAATTGCTAACTCATCCTTGCCAAGCAAAAAGGAAAATATCTGGTTGCATAGTCTTCATTTCATTTCCATAACCTCTGTGATGATGGCCAATTCCCTTGTCTACACTGCCCTGATTGCTGATGAAGCTAAGCCAAACCTATATTCCTAGCAGTGAGAGGTTTTAATTATGATCCATGGCAAAACCGATTGTAAAACTTAAAAGTGTAGCAGAATCTTGTCATAGGTGGTGCACCGTATTTACATAGAATACTCAAGTTGCTTGATTTCTAAATCAAAAGGGAAAGCTGTTTATATTACATCAGCCCCTTAATCAGAAGCTTGGTCCCATGACCAACTGCACAACTGTTCTGGATGCCAGAGTACAGGACCCAGGATATGACAGCAGCATTATAAATGATAATCTTGAAGAATTTGGTTGAAAAACCATATCATTATTATAAATGCAACATGAGAATTGAAGAGGTTGCAAGTTGAGGCAATAAGGTCGGTGGAACTGACACCAGTGTTACTAATGGAGCTAAAACTAATGGAGTACAATGACCCCAACCCTGGAATAAAAACAAATCAACACTCAGCAATAGCCACTGAATAGTAGAAGTGTGCTGCCACTATAATAGCATTTCCTAAAAATTGCTCTAAGGACCCTGCAGGATGAACAACATTGAGGGATCTGATCTGAAAGACTAAGACAAACTAAATGAAAGTCATGGTGAGTAGAAGACAACTGAGAAGAAAAGTGGAAGATTGGTCTTATATTCTGCATGATACTAAGAAGGAAGGGTTTCTCAATAGCCTTTTGTGCAAGGGTGGAGTTTACTTATAAAGTACAGACACTATACAGCATAACAATGATCCTCCAATGGATTTTTCACAAGTGAAAAAAACAGAATCCCTTCTCTTTTTCTAATTTCAGTAGCCACCAGCCCCAATATAACCTTGGAAGTTGTGGGAGTGCCATCACTTGAGACCTTCAAGAAGAGATTGGACTGCCATTTGTCAGAAATGGTGTAGGATCTCCCGCTTGGGCGGGGGGTTGGACTAGATGACCTATAAGGTCCCTTCCAACTCTGATTATCTGTTATCTGTTATATATAATTTTTAAATAGTGAGCTTTGCAGTTATTCTTACAGTAATGTTAAAAATGCTTATTACTTTTAATCTAATATTAGAATACCACCTGATACCTTTCAATTAACTCTTTGTGAATAATTTGTTTTGTCAACTTCGTTACTGATATATCATGATGTAAACCTTTTGTGATACACAGCAATACAAATTTGCAGGCCAAAATTGCAGTTTGGATCTCATGATAAATGTAGTTATTAAATTATACACAGCCAGTATGGTGTTTGTATTTTATTAACGACTTTCTTCAAAACATGAAGGCCAGTTATAGATAGCAAATCCAGGTAATCATTGCTTATCAGGAAAGACTCAATCAGTGCTATAATAAAGTATGAATAAACAGGAAGAAAGTAATTATCTTTTGATGGACTGAGAAGTCAAAAGGTAAACAAATTGCTCTGGATACAAATTATCTGTTTATATTACTGATTATATTTCTTACCTAGCAACAGTGTAGGTAAGCAAACATGTAAATAACAGTTTGGGTAAAAGAACAAATTGTTCTTTACCACATGATTTGATCCTTATATACAGTCATTATAGAGTTACATGGGGGAGGGAACTAGAACACTTACAAGGTCCCTTCCAACCCTTATTCTATATATGTATGTACAATATGCATATATGTATATATATAGAACATGTATGCATATATATGTATATATACAGTATAAAATAGGGTTGGAAGGGACCTTAGAGGTCTTCTAGTCTAAACCCCTTGGCTTAAGCAGAAGACCTTATATATAATTCCAGACAAATAGTTCCCCAATCTCTTCTTGAAAACCTCCAGTGATGGACTATCCACAGCTTCCAGGGGTAAACCATTCTACTGATTCTCACTGTCAGGAAATTTCTCCTTAGTTCTAAGTTAAATCTTTCTTTAATGACCATCCACCGTTACTTCTTGTCCTATCCTCACATGCTTTGGAGAATATGTCAATCCCTTCCTCTCTATGAGAGCCCTTCAAATACTGGAAGATTGTTATCATGTCACTCCTAGTCTTCCTCTCCATCAGACTAGACATACCTAGCTCCTTCAACTGTTTTTCATATGGTTTAGCCTTCAGACCCCTTATCCTCTTTGTTGCTCTTCTCTGTACTTTTTCTAGGGTCTCAGCATCTTTTTTGTGATCAGAATTCGACACAGTATTTCAAGTGTGGTCTCACAATACCACTAGTGTGTTTGTGTGTATGTGTGTGTGCCAGTATAATATTAGAATTCCCTTTTCACTCTTATGGGTGATCTATGTCTTCTTCAATCTCAGATCCTCTACCACAGGCTTAGGAGTTTGAGGGTTCTGTACAGGATCTTAGTTGTTCTTGGAGAGAACTCTGATATTGTTCCTGGGATCTGTTGGAGCCACTCTCCCAACTTACAAGTCACAGCTTTGAGAGCTCCTACTTCTACTGGCACCTGTTTGGCCTTTATTTTCCATATCTTCTCCAATTCCTTCTTGATGACTTGGTACTTCTCCAGTTTTTCATACTCTTTCTTCCTGGTGTTGCTCTCACTTGGCACCACTATATCATCACCACTGTCTTCTAGTCTTTGTCTGATTGATTGGCCAGTACCTGCCAATCAATCTGGATCTGGAATACTCCCCCTTATTTTCCACAAGCTTCTGTGGGATTGCCATTTCAACTAGCCCATATTTTGTTCTGATGTTCTTGTACACAATACTTATTGATATGCCTATAACTCTTTTTGATACACTTATATCAAAATGAGCTATATTATAATCTATCTATATATTCAGCAGTGGTTAAAAGTTTGTGGAGCGTTTTGAACTTTCAACATTTCTGCATAAATATGACCTAAAATGTTTGCTACACAAGTCCTAAAACAAAACAAAAAGAACCCCATTAAATAAAAGACAAAATGTGAAGAATTTTAAAAACGAGTCTTTATAAATTCCAAATGTCATGATCTTGGCACAAAATCAAACAAACAACCCCATCCACATATGTTTATTTCTTTATGTTATACTACATCTCTAATTTCTAAGGCTAGATTCTTAAGACACCCTCTCTTTAAAAATATCAGAAAATTAGGTTAGATCCTGTAACAATTTACTCATAAAGAAAAATGTCAGACACTTTTGTAGCTTACATATTGTCACCAATGTATAGACAAGATAATTGAAGTTAATGCAAGTTTCAGATACTGAAGATAGACTAAATAACATTTTGTCTTTATGACTATTAAAATAAAACTTGTTTCTTTTTATTAGAATACTATATTATAAAAGGCATGTGAGGAAAGTAATAAATGACAGATGCATTTAATCTTGTGTAATTGTTAAGCAACAATAATGTAACTTAACATTCTTTCTATGAAATTTCAACCTTCCAGTGTTCTAACAAATTCTCTATTCTTTCACAGTAAAATGAAATGGGATGCAATAAATCAAGGTACAGTTCATAGTTTTTAAATTTTCATTTTTCTTTTGATGAACTGCAGGTGCATTATCTTCAGTCCTTCAGAGTTAAATAGCACAGAGTATCTACTCTGTTATGTAGAACAACAATGATTTATTGTCTACCTTTTCATAGCTACATGCTTAGTTTTATTCTTGCAGCAGCACTGCATGTCTCAGATGAATAAAGAAAGAAATCTAGTATGGATTTCCTAAGGCCACCTTCAGTTCAAACCAAGCTTCCTCAAAGCAAGACTTCTATTTAAAGGACTGTTAAGTCCAAGCAGTTTTTTCAAGGTTCTATTTTTTAGTAGTCTTATTCCATTGTTCACAGTATCTAAATTGGTCCAGGTTATATTAATTAGTCCCTGATAGGACCTATTGTGTCCTGCAAGCTTTATGTATAGTATCAACAGGTATGTAGCTATGTACAACTGACAGTCGGTGTCCTATATCAACCAGCATTCATCATTCTGTTAGTTTCACAGTAGTGTTCACAAAATAAGGATAGATTCATGAGATAAATTAAATCACGACATAAATTCACCAAGCCTATTGTCCTTGACTCATAGACTAATAGCATGTAGGGGATTTAGGATACAAGGGCAGAAAATCAATTTTTAAGAATATGTTTTGATGATTTGAAAATAGCCATCACTATGATATGATATGGATACTCTACCTCCTTTTTTCTAACTCAAGAAATAATAAGTCAGTACTAATAGCAGATATGCTACATCCTTTTCTGGCGTATCTGCGGGCAAGTCCATAAAATGGGTAATGGATAGGATACTTACTGGATGTTCTGGGGAACATTATATTTTGCAGCAGATTTGCCCAAATAAATAGGAAAACAGAGATAGCATTTGTTATTTCCACTATAGGACAGTTCACTTAGTGGCCGTTTGAAGTTATAACAGCACAGAAAAAAGTGACATGACTGTTTTTCACACTTATGACCGTTGAAGCATTTCCATGATCATACAATCAAAATTCAGATGCATGGCAACTGACTCATATTTATGATGGTTGCAGTGTCCCAGGATCATCTATCTCCTTTTTTGACTTTCTAAAGAGCAAAGTCAATCTGAACAAATAGATTTAACAGATAATCAAAGTTGGAAGGGACCTTGTAAGTCATCTAGTCCAACCCCCCACCCAAGTGGGAGACCCTACACCATTTCTGACAAATGGTAGTCCAATCTCTTCTTGAAAGTCTCAAGTGATGGCGCTCCCACAACTTCCGAGGGCAAGCTGTTCCATTGGTTGATTGCTCTCACTGTCAGAAAGTTTCTTCTTATTTCCAGGTTAAATCTCTCCTTGTTTAGTTTCCATCCATTATTCTTTGTCTGGCCTATAGGCGCTTTAGAAAATAGCTTGACCCCTTCCTCTCTGTGGCAGCCCCTCAAATATTAGAAGATCCCTATCATGTCTCCTCTGGTCCTTCTCTTTACTAGACTAGCCAAGCCCAGTTCCTACAACTGTTCGTTGTATGTTTTAGCCTCCAGTCCTGGTTGCTCTTCTCTGTACTTTTTCTAGAGTCTCAACATCTCTTTTATAATGTGGTGAACAAAACTGGATGCAGTACTCCAGGTGTGGTCTTACTAAGGCTTTATAGAGTGGTATTAGTACTTCCCTTGATCTTGATTGTATCCCTCTGTTAATACAATTTAGGATTGCATTAGCTTTTTTGGCTGCTGCTGCACACTGCTGGCTCATATTTAGCTGGTTGTCCACTAAGACTCCAAGATCCCTCTCACAGTTACTGTTATTGAGCCTGGTTTCACCCAGTCTATATGTGTACTTTTGGTTTTGCTTGCCTAAGTGTAGGGCTTTACTTCTCTACATTGAATTTCATTTTGTTAGATATGGCCCAGTGTTCTAGTCTGTCAAGATCCATCTGGATCTTGAGCCTATCTTCTTGGGTGTTAGCTATTCCTGCCAGCTTAGTATCACCTGCAAATTTGGTAAGTTCCCCTTCTATTCCCTCACCTAAGTCGTTAATGAAGATATCGAAGAGTACTGGGCCTAAGACAGAACCTTGTAGCACCCCACTGCTTACTTCCCTCCATGCAGACTTAGACCCATTAAGGACTACTCCATGAGTACGGTTTGCCAGCCAGTTGCGAGTCCATCTAGTGGTGGTGCTATCTATTCCACATTTTTCTAGCTTATTAAGAAGTAGGTTGTGGTCTACTTTGTGAAATGCCTTGCTGAAATCTAAATATATTATGTCTACAGTATTTTGCTGGTCTACTAATTTAGTCACTGTGTTGAAGAATATAATAAGATTGGTTTGACATGATCTGTTTTTAACAAACGTGTGCTGACTGCTAGTTATTACTTTACTTGTTTCTAGATGTTGGCAGATCTGTTTTTTTATTATCTTTTCCAGTATCTTCCCGGGTATTGATGTTAGGCTGATTGGTCTATAGTTTCCTGGGTCTGTTTTTTTTCCCTTTTTTGAAGATGGGAACCACATCAGCTCTTTTCCAGTCCTCTGGTAGTTCCCCGGGGCTCCAGGTTTTTTGAAAGATATGGTGCAGTGGTTCTGAGATGACCTCTGCCATCTCCTTTAAAACTCTGGGATGTAATCCATCAGGTCCCGCTGATTTGTTTTCATCAAGATCAGACAGGTGTTCTCTTCCTATTTTTTTGCTTATTTTAACTTTTATTTCTGGTCTGTCTTTTACAGTTATGTTTTTGGTGGGTTGAGCTATAGTTTCTTTTTGCATGAAGACAGATGCAAAGAATGAGTCAAGCAGTTCTGCTTTCTCTCTGTTGCTTGTTACTTCCTTGCCATCTTCTCTCTTTAGTGGACCGATTGTTTCCTTTGTTTTTTTCTTGTTATTCATATTTTGGAAGAAACGTTTTTTATTATCTTTGACTTTTGTTGCAAGTCTTTGTTCGCTCTGAGCCTTTGCTATCCTGACTTCGTCTTTGCAGATTCTGCCTAACTGCTGATATTCTGCCTTAGTTGTATGTCCTTCTTTCCATTTTTTTGTACTTGTCCTTTTTTTCTTTCAATTTGCCAGAGAGATCTTTGTGTAGACATGCTGGTTTCTTCTTGGATTTCTTTTTTTTTTTTCCTCAGTGGTATTGTGCTGGTCTGGTATGATCATACTTTTTAGAGTTTCCCAAGATTCTTGAGTTGTTTTCCCCTTTAGGATTTTCATCCATGGAATCTTTCCCAAGTTCTCTCTGAGTTTATTGAAATCAGCTCTTTTAAAATCCAAGACTCTGGTGTCATTATGTTCTGTTGCTTGTGTTTGTGTTATGTTGAATTCTAGTATGACATGGTTCTCACCCAAGGTTCCTGCAGTTTCAACTCCCTCTATCACTTCTTCTCTGTTTGTCAGAATTAAGTCCAATATTGCTGTCCCTCTAGTTTCACCCTCTACCTTTTGCACAACAAAGTTGTCAGCTAGGTTGGTTAGGAACTTGTTTGATTTCTCACTTGGTGCAGAATTAGTTTTCCAATTGTTATCAGGATAATTGAAGTCTCCCATTACTATTGTTGTGTGTTTCCTGCATATGGTTGTTAGTTGGCTGGCAAAAAAGGACATCTATATTTTCTGCTTGATTGGGTGGCCTATAATATACACCTATGGCCATGTCATTCTTTTTTTCTTTTATATTGACCCATATGCATTTTAGGAGGTTTTCATCTTTGGTTTCATGCATTTCTGTAGCAATATAGTGGTCCTTTACATACAGTGCAACTCCACCTCCTCTTTTATGGGTCTGGTTTTTTTGAATAGTTTGTATCCTTCTACCAGTATGTTCCAGTCATGGGTTTCATCCCACCAAGTTTCTGTTATTCCAACTATATCATATTTACCTTCATGTATTCGTAGTTCGAGTTCACCCTGTTTGTTCCCCAGACTTTGTGCATTTGCATATAGGCACCAGAGATCTTTATGTCTGACACTGTGTTTACTGTCTACATAACCTGTGTTGTGCCTGCCTGCCCCTACTTTCTTGCCACCTGTTTGATTAGCACACATGGTATGGCACTCACTATTAAATGCTTGGTTTTGGTTGGCATCAAGGTTGATAATCTTACCTGCACAAACATCTATTTTGCATGCACTGGTATCCTAATTAGTTTTAGGTTGCTGGGGACAGAAATGTTCTGAATCCATTAATTCTCTGTCCCTGCTGTTTTATTTAAATGTTTATCCAGGAAATCTGTGAATTTAATGCCAAGTAACTCAGTCCCTTTCTTTGATGGATGCAAACCATCTCTTTTACAGTTTTTCATTGGACCAGCTGCAGACATCATGACTAATAAAACCAAAGCCTTTCCTTTTACACCACTCCTTTAGCCACACATTAAACTCTGCTACACGCTGCCCTTTCCCTTTTTGTTCTTTGTATACTGGTAGAATCTCTGAAAAGATAAGCCTACTGCCCATATTACTAAGTTCAAATCCCAAGCTCTGGAAGTCTTTCTGAACAGAAAGTACATCCTTCTGGGACAGATCATTTGTACCAAGATGTATAATAGCATCACCATCACAGTCCTTGCTGGCATTCTTGACTATCTTAAGAATATGCTTCTTGTCTCTGCTGGCCGTAGCACCTGGTAGACACCTGACCTCTTTCAAAACCTCAGTATCCTTTCCTAAATTTACATCCCTTACAATTGAGTCTCCAACCAGAAAGTGGCTTCTCTTTTAGGATGCCTTGCTCTTCTTTTGTGACTGGTGTGTAATACCTGATTCACACTTTCTCCTTTCCAAAGTAATTTCTTCTTCTAGGATAAATCCCTGGCTTACTTGGGTTATCATTATCACAACTACCTTGACCTGTCACTTCAGTGTCCCTGTTAAGGTCAGCAAGGGCACTGTATCTGTTATGCTGGGACACAGCAAAAGCTTTGTGTTTATGGTCCACAGCTCTCACCATGTCAGATCCCACGGTTGTCCATACTGCCCTTTTCCTGTAGGATCTTTGTGGTAGTGGGGGCTGGTAGCATGGCTGCTCAATAGATGGCTGGTTTGGGCACCTAATTTCTGCTTGGAGAGCACAGATTAGAGATTCTAGATAGGTAATCTGTAGACTGGTATTTTTTTTTTTACAAAGAGGACAGTATCCAAGTTTGAAAAGAGTACTGCGAAAGACAAAGTATTGTAAAACAAGTATTACACTGAACTAAGCCAGTTATTTTGAAATAAAATAAAATCACAATCTCAAGCGCACTTACCCTAAATGTCTTATTGGTATTCTTGATTTATAGTTATGTGATTCGCGCACCATTAGGTGCATGGGCCACTATCTTTCCCCTTTCTACTCACCCTTTGCTTCCTTCACAAGCAGGCAGCAGTTCCTCCCACAACCTCTGGGAATTTGAAATGCAATGGAAGCAATTCAAACTGCCTCTCTCCTTTCTACTCACCCTCTGCTTCCTTCACAAGCAGCTAGCAGCTCCTCCCACAACCTCTGGAAATTTGAAATGAAGCCAGATTCACTTAATAACCGTGTTAACAACTGCAATGATTCACTTAATAACTATGGCAAGAAATTGCAAAATAAGCAAAACTCACTTAACAAAAGTTTCACTTAGAAACAGAAATCTTGGGCTCAATTATGGTCATAAGTGGAGGACCACCTGTATGATCTGTTTTGACATATAGATAAGGTAGCCAACGTTTATGATAATCAACTGCACAGATTATCCCCAAAGCCTTCAAAGATACATTATGTGATTCATGTACCATATTTTTCTGATGCGGTTGGGTCATTTAATCTTCGAATTGTACATAACATTAAGTTGCATTAATGTGTGTGTGTGTGTGTGTGTGTGTGTGTATTTGTTTTCTGAGGTTCTCGCGGGTATTTGTATGTGGATCTTTGGTTATTCGGGTTTTCTCCGCGTAAGATTGGAAGTATGTAGGCAACGTTTTGATGAAGTCTCATTCATCATCTTCAGGCTGTGTCTTCTGCTCTGTGCTTCTCAGAGTTAGCACAGAGCAGAAGACACAAGCCTGAAGATGATGAGACTTCATCGAAACGTTGCCTAGATACTTCCAATCTTACCGGAGAAACCCGAATAACAAAGATCCACATACAAATACCAGAACCTCAGAAAATGTATGTATGTATGTATGTATGTATGTATGTATGTATGTATGTATGTATGTATATAATTTTCTTAAATTTTCGCGGGTATTTATATGTATGGTATTCAGCTTTGTTCGGGTATTTTCCCACGTCGTTATAGTTGTGCTTTTAAAGTTGTAGCAACGTTTCGGCAGAATCTCATCTGCCATCATCAGGCTTCTCTATTGTGTTCGTCTGTGAGTCAGACTTTCGCAGCCATTTCTGTTATAAATTTGGTGCTAGCCTATGCTGTGGCAGAATGGTTTTTTCTTCATCCTGATTGGTTGGGAGTCTTGGTCTGTGGTTATTGGTCTTGGAGTTTGCTGTGTTCTGCTTGATTGGTGTTTCTAATATCTTCTGTCTGTTTTGTGGCTTTTTTTGTCTTGATTGGCTGGCAACATTGTGTTTCCTGTATTGGAGGCTTTTAGTGCGGCTTGGCTCCGAGTAAATGGACAGCTATCATTTATTAGGAAGCTAGGTTTCATCTGGGTGCCTGGTTGGGGTGTGTTTGAGCTGGTGGTATCAGGGGGAGTCTGTTTGTGCCCAGGTGTTTGCCTAGCTAGTGGTGTGGAGATTTTTTTGTTTGAGAGTGCAGGCTTCCAGATAATTGACAGTCTGGTGGAATCATCTCTTCTATTCATGCTTTCAGGTCTTTTTTCAATCTCCATGGCTTCTCTGATAATTCTGTGGCTGGGGTTTTCTATAGTGGCTAGGGTTTTGGTGCCATTGAAGTCGATGCTATGACCTGTGGCTTTCATGTGTTGGACTAGTGAGGAAGTGTGTTCCAGCTTTTTTTCTGCATTTTTGTGCTCATCCAGGCGGGTAATTCTTCTATTGGTCTGTCCAATGTATGTGGCAGGGCATGATGCACAGGGGACTTCATATATGCCTGGGTTTTCCACGTCAATTTTATCTTTGGGGTTTCTTAGGATGGCTGCTATTTTTCTGTCTGTTTTGAAGGCAGTCTTGATGTGATGCCTGTGTAGTATCTTACTGATTTTGTCTGTAGTACCTCTTATGTAGGGCAGGACAGCTGTTCCCTAGGTCTGTTCATCTTCTAGGTCTCCATTATGTCTCACTGTGTTTTTGTGGATCAAGCCGGTGATTTTGCTTTTGTGGAAGCCATTAGCTGTCAGTACTTTAGTCAGGTTGCTTGTGTCTTCGGCTTTGTGCTTCTCACAGTAATGTCAGCTTGCAGCTGCTGCTTCTTTTTAACTGCTAGTGGGGCTGTGACTTGATTGGGTGGGGGCTTGGCTGTGTTCTGATTGGCTGGAGGTGTGTTCTCATTGGTTGGGGGGTTGGCTGTGTTCTGATTGGCTGGGTGTGTGTTCTGTTCAGGTGGGGGCTTGGTTGTGTTCAGGTTAGTGTTAGTTGCTGAGGGATTTGAGCTGGTCAGCTGTGATCCTGTTGTTTGGCTTCATGTTCGTGGTCGTGCCACATCTTCATTGTGGACGTCCGTTCACTTCATGTATGGGTCGGAGGGGTTTGAAGCGGGTAGTGATGTAGCTGCGGTACGGTTTCTGGTCCGTGGTCATGTCTCATCATCTGTGTGGGTGTGAGTCTACTTTCTACGTGGAAGTGTGGTGGTAGCATCTTGTGTGGCCCTCGTGGGTGTGGGTCTGGTGTCATTCTTCATGTTAGGTACTCGTTTGTTAATGAGGGTGGGTTTCCAAATGGCTGGTAGGCGGGAGGTATCATCTCGTTTATTCATGCTGTGTGGGCGTTTTTCTATCTCTATGGCTTCTCTGATTATTCTGTTGTTGAAGTGCTCAGTTTTGGCGATAGTTCTGGTATTTTTAAAGTCAATCTCATGTCCTGTGGCTTTGAGGTATTGGACCAGGGAAGAGGTCGGTTCTTCTTTTTTTGATTGAGTTCTTGTGTTCTTCAATGCGTGTACTTATTCTTCTGTTGGTTTGTCCGATGTATGTGGTGGGGCAGGTGGTGCATGGGATTGCTCCCTGCAGACCTCTTCAATGGATGCCTGCATTGCTGAGGCCACAGATGTCACCGCACTGCAAGTGGAATGAGCCGTAATACCTCTGGGTACCAGGAGGAAACGACTTGAGTACGCTCTGGATATACAAGACTTAATCCACCTGCTGACTGTGGAGTTACTTCCACCCCCAACTAACAGGTTGGAAGGAACAAAAAAGGGATTTCGACCTTCAGTGCCCTACACACATCTAAGGTGTGCCAAGTTTTTTCTGAATCATGAACTGGCTTGGGGCAGAAATCTGGAAGAACCAGTTCTTGAGACCTGTGGAACAAGAAGTTGACCTTGGGGATAAATGCTGGATCCAACCTCAAAACAACCCGGTGAGGATGAAAGATACAGAGATCTGGGTGAACTGAGAGAGCGACCAACTCCAATACTCTTCTGGCTGAAGTGATTGCCACCAAGAAGGCTACCTACAGAGGAAGTAGATGCAGGTTGGCCAATCTTAAAGGCTCAAACAGAGCTTTAGTCAGAGACTGCAGCATCTTAGACAAATCCCACGTAGGATACCTGTGTACTACAGAAGGGAGAAGATTGGTCACCCCTCTGAGGAACCTACGGACTGTGGGATGATGTGCTAAGGACTCCAATTTTCCACAAGTCAACACCAAAGAAATAGCCACCACCTGATGACAAAGGGTGTTGGGAGAAAGGTCCCTCTCCAGTCCAGCCTGTAAAAATTCCAAGATGTTTGCTAAAGAGACCTCTAAAGGCTGAATGTTTGATTTGGAGCACCAACGAGAAAACGCTAGCTAGGTAGCATCATAGATACGGATGGTGGAAGGTCTCCTGGAGGCCTAAATGGTCTGGATCATTTTATTAGAGAGCTGGGCGCATCTGTTCAATTGCCAAACTGTCAGTTGTAGCCACTGGGGCTCTGGATGGATCAGTGACCCCCTGGAGAAGAGAGATATCTTCTTTAGGAATCCACCAAGGATGAACTACTGAGAGACCCATTAAGTCTGTAAACCAAGGGTGCTGAGGCCAATAAGGGGCCACTAAAATAATTTCACTCTTTTAGCCAAAAAATTTTGTACCACAGCTGACAGCAAAGGCAATGGAGGAAAGGCATATAATAAACCTGGAGGCCACCTACAGTAAAGAGCATCGGTCCCTTCAGCCCCCGGGAGCCAAACAAATCTAGAAAAGAATCTAGGTAGCAGAGTATTGAGAGGGGTGACAAACAAATCCACCACCAGAAAACCAAATCTTTCTGTAATTTGCAGGAACAGGGAAGGGTGCAACCTCCATTCCATGTGTTCAATAGTAACTCTGCTGAGCCAGTCAGCCTGCACATTATCTGAGCTAGAGATATGCTCAGCCCAAATGGATAAGAGGAACCACACTGCCCATCTACCCAAAGTCTCTGCTTCTAACATAAGGGATCTGGACCTGGTGCCCCCTGTCTGTTAATATGGGCCTTGGTGGCTACATTGTCTGTCAAGACAAGGACATGGGTGCCAGTGACGTGGTGACTAAATTTTCTGAGGGCTAAACGGACAGCCCTAAACTTTAACCAATTGATGTTGTGTGCTTGCTCCTCAGTTGATCAGATGGCCTGGGCCATATGAGAGCCCAGATGAGCTCCCTAACCTGATAAGGAGGCATCAGTTGTAAGAATGAGCTAGTCCTCCACCTTGAAGGACTGACCCTTAGATATGGCTCTGGAGAGCCACCACAGAAAGGAATGCAACACCTGCTTAGGCACCTTGGCCCTCTCTAAGGAGTGACTCTTATTGTCTTTCTGATGAGGCAAGAGAAACCACTGGAGGGCCCTGGCATGGAGCCTGGCCCAGGGAACAATACCAATACATGAAATCATCTTATCTAAAAGTTGGGAAAGATGAGCTAAAGGAGTGGAGCTCTCTCTCATTATACACTTAACCAGCAAATGCAGGCTGTCTTGCCTGTCCTGTGAAAGGAAAACCTGACAATCCCGGATGGATGTCAATAGTGGCACCCAAATGAAGCAGATGAGTGGAAGGATTAAATATTTGGAAGGATTTTAATATTTATAGAAAACCAAGATCCTGTAATATAGAGGTGAGAGTAAGCAGGTCCCTATGAGCCCTTTGAAAGGAAAAGGATAGTATCAAAATATCATCTAAATAACATTGCAGGGAAGAAACACAGGTGCGCTGCCAGGGTAGCCAAAACTTTGGTGAAAACTCTAGGGGTGGACAATAACCCAAGGGGAAGGGCCCTGTATTGGAAATGCTGCCCTGATAACAAAACCTTAAGAAACTTCTATGTGAATGAAAGATTGGAATGTGTAAATAAGCTTCTGTCAAATCTATGGAAGTGAGGAAGTCCCCCTGCTTAACGCTCTCCAGAATGGACTAGAGGGAATACATTTTGAAATGCCTGTAAACTATAAATTTGTTGAGCCTTTTCAAGTCAAGAATTGCCCACCACCCCTCTGAGGCCTTGGAGTTGACAAAGAGTCTGGAATAAAACCCCATCCCCTGTTGGCCCTCTGGGACCTTTTGGATGGTTCCAGCAAGTGCTAGATGGCTGATTCCATGAGCCTCTTCTCACCTTATCCCTAGAAGTAGGGCAGGAAATGGAGGAGTGGAGTAAAACTCTAGTGAAAGACCCAGTCTTACTGTATTTAACACCCAGGCATCTGATGTAATCTTTCCCCATTTGTCAGCGAACCTAACTAAGTCTGGGAGACATTAGTGTTGGTGACAGAACAGGTGACTTCCTCTTCCTCTTAAGGGCTGTTTGCCCAAGAATTGCTGTCTGCCCTTGCCTGAATGATCTGGAGGTGGCTCAGGACATTGATAGGGGGCCTTGGCTGAATGCTGGAAGCTGGATCCAGAATCTGCCTGGAAAGACGGGCATCTGAAATACGGGCAGGTCAATTCTCTGACCTCTTGTACAGTGATGGAGGCACCTTCCTGTTATCCTTGGTTTCGACCAGGAACGGTTCTAAAGCTTCCCCCAAAAGCTTGTCTCCTCACACGGGGGTCGATGCTAGCTTCCACTTCTCCTTCCATAACCCTGCCAATTACGCAACCAACACATGCGTCTGGCTGCCACGGAAGAAGCAATTGCTCTGGTGGCAAACCTGGCCCCGTGAAGAGTGGCATATGCTTTGAATTCAGTTGCCACTACAATCTTATTGAGATCCTGATGGGTATGGATGTCCACTGCAGGAATTCTCTCTTGTAGTTGCTTCAACCATTTTAGTGATGTTCTGGTGAAGACCAAGACTGCTGTAGATGTTTTGACTGCCCAGGCAGCCTCTTGGTGCAATCTCTGCAGAGACTGTTCTATCCGCTTTTCCTCGGCCTTGAGGACATCTTCCGGATCAGAAGGGTGGAGGCCAAAGCTGCAACAGGTGCATCCACCATGGGCACTTGAAGGCTCTTGGTGAGCTTTGGATCAACATTGAAAAACCTGCAGTCCGAAGATAAGGGATTGGGCCTTGTAGCAGGAGACTCCAGATGCTTCTGAATGACCGTCAGAAAAAACCTAAGAGATGGGACCACCTCCTTCCTCACCATAGGCTCATCAAAGAGAACATCCGACTCCTTGGGAGGCTGAGCAGTGGCCTCCTCGTCATCCACATCCTTCAGATTGGCCGTGTTCCTGGTTTTGAATAGCAAAGGGGTGAATAATGTATGCTTGAACCAACCTGTGAATACTGGGATCTCAAGGGAAACTCCCTCATCCTCAGACATATCAGACTCTACCTTGGTTCGCCAATCAAGGAATGCACAGCAGCCACAGATGGAGCATAGGCCGATGCAGAAGGAGACACATGTTCCTGAATCAAGGAACCTCTGACAGTAGAGCCTCTTGATCCTGGGAAGGTCTCACTGAAACCTCAGATGCCATTGAAGAATGCCGGGCAAACTATGGATACCTTCAGAGATACCTTTCCTGATAGCCCTGTCAATCAGGAGTTGTAGATTAACTGGGACATCTGGTTCCGGAGGCTCAACAGGTCTAAAACCAGCAGCAGTAGGCATAAAAGTGGCCTCCACTCCAGGCCTACTGTATTCTCACTCTTTCCAAGGAACTGTTCTGAATCCCACATGAGGATCACCATAACGACTTCCCTCAGCCGAGGGAAGAGGAGAGGCCTCCCTTCCAGCTGCATCAGGGGACCAAGTTTGGGCTATGGCCCTGGAGGAAGGTCTATGGTCCTGATCCTGAATGTCAACCTCACTGTGATGAGAAGCAGGAGAAGTTTCTTTTTCTGGAGATCTTTTCCTAAAGGCCTTTGGCACCTTGGCAATATGCTTTTCTATGGCCTTCTGACGCCTGGAAGCATCCTTCTCCCTCCACCCTAGAGGCCTTTTTAGCTGGCAGCTTTCCCTGTTTGCTGCTTGAACCAGATGGAGTTGCCCTGTGGGATCTTGCTGCTCTGGAGACCCTGCTGCCACCTTAACAATATAGAATTTAGATCAAAACCTTTGGCTAGATGTGTTCATTTCTATTACCATGCTACTGTAATCAGTCTAGAAATGTTTTCTTGGCAGCAATATGGAAGTGATTTGCCCCTAAATTTCTTCTGGGATTTTTTTTTTTAAATTTTTCAAGGCTAACCCTGGGATTTTCCAATCCTCCCATCTAAGTACTAAGTAAGCCAAGCTATGCTTAGTTTGCAAGCAGAAATAGGTCAGTCAGGTGCCTCTGTTTATGGTCTGTCCCAACATAAAACCAGGCAGCCATTATGTTAATAACGTCCAATTTCAAATCTATTAGGAACACATTTTGTAATGCATGACTGAAATAATTAATCACATTTTGAATGTAATATTTTATTTCCCCTGGCTGAATCTTAGGAGTAACTTGAAAATTCTCTTTCTCTGCTCTCTTTTCTCTCATTTAAAAAAATCCCTAAAGAAAGATTCCTTGGGGTCAGGCATATTTTGTTTATCCAAATACAGGCACATTTTTTTTACACATTGATCTCTGAATGTCTTTGTTTGACCTCTGAACTGGAATTTCAATTATACTCAACTATCAAAACAAGGAATTTAGCCTGGAATATTCTTTTATTTGCACTTTATAGATACATGCTTTTTATTTTTCTTATGTAATATTTGATAGGCAATCAATTGCAAATCTATATTTTACACATTTTATCTGTGGCATAAACTGCTTCTGTACATCTGTTCTCCAATGGCTGGTTCACCTATCATATCAGAATTATGCTTGTTTGCAAATTCACCTGGTATATTTTATGTCTGCAGTTCAGTCTTAAAAGTAGTAGCAAAAGGAGAAAGCACAGTAAAAGGCACACATTGAGTCAGGGGAAAAAAATAACTAATGTTGGAATTTACGGTTAGATTTCTATTTAATTTTTAAAAGACTCATAATATAATCATTCTTTGACACTGGAAAAACCATTACTTAGTTTTATATTCTGTATGAGCTTCCAGCCAAACTTCCTTATCTTTAAAGTGAATTTACAGAACAGTACATCACATAAAATTATCACATTAAAATATCACATTTTCTCTCTTGCTATTTATTAAATTTGGCTTTAGTTGTGTGTAACCTGACACTGAAAACAAATGGATTTTCTGAAGTGGTGCACACAGCAGAAGAAAAACTAAATGCAGATAGTCATCAACTCAACCACAATTGAGTCCAAAATTAATGTCGTTAAGTGAGACATTTGTTAAGTGAGTTTTGCCCCATTTTACTACTTTTCTTGCTGCTGTTGTTAAATGAATCATTGCAGTTCTTAGGTTAGTAATTGACTTTGCTTGTCAGAAGGTTACAAAAATTTATCACATGACCCTGGGATACTGCAACTGTCATAAACGTGAACCATTTGTCAAACATCTTAATTGTGATCACATGACCATAGGGATGCTGCAATAGTTAAGTGTGAAAAATAGTTGTAAGTCACTTTATTCAATGCTGTTGTAACTTTGAACAGTCACTAAACGAACTATTGTAACTTGAGAACTACCTGTATTATTCTGTGGCTTTTCCTAATAATTATTTCTCTAAGCTATCATGAAAATACTATTTTGTGAAATTAAGTTGGCCCTATCATGTCATCATACACAGTAATACAATATCATATGGCATATGCATAAATATGAAATGAAATTGAATTTATTAGTTTTCTTGTATTCTACAAGATATAAATTATTTAAACACTGAGGAAACTACTTGATTACTTCAGACATATTTAAATTTTAATGAAACATAGTTAGAATTATTTACTTTATTAAATTTATTTCCTGACCATTATTAAAACATACTATAGATATCAGAGTATATAAATTAATAATAATATTTAAATATGGAACTTTGATACTTACTGGTCCAATGATTTAATACTTTATTTTTAATTTTTAATTTATACACTTATAAATATATAAGTAATATAATACTTATTATTGTATTAAGATAAACTAATTGTTATGATAATGAAAGAGAAAAGAGCAGATAAATAGCCTGAACAATTATCTTAAATACAGAACATCTCCCCCCAAAAAACGGAAAATGTCCTTGGAAGCCTTTCTTCTTTGCTCCCTTAAGAGAAAGCTAGCTTAAATATTAATAACACAACAAGCAACCAATGAAAATAGCGGACAGGTATAATAGCTGTAGTGCATGTAATGTGACTGGATTAAAACCAAAATAATGTCTAGTTCGTAATGTAATCAGAAGCAAAAAAGAAAGTTCAATGGTGAAAATGGGCGTTGGTACCTACCTGATATGCCCATTCTCGTCGAGCTGCGTAGAGCATCCAGACAGTGGGAGGTGCTCCAGTCTTCACTTCTAACAGGCTGAGCTATAATTGAGGAACGCTCCTCCTCCTCCACGTGACTCCTCCATGCGTTCCCCCAGTTTTACGAAGACGAGAAGACAACAACTATCCTCTCATGTCAACTATAATACAAGTCTCAACTGTGAACTATATACATCATTGGCCAAAACAGGACTCCCCACCAGACGGACCAATTAGGGTGGGGCTGGATGCTCTACGCAGCTCGACGAGAACGGGCATATCAGGTAGGTACCAACGCCCATTCTCCGTGGAGCTGCTGCGAGCATCCAGACAGTGGGACATACCAAAGCATGGCCTGTCCTACGGGAGGGACTCCGTCTGGTCCGGAATCACCTCTGGATCTTTTGCCACCTGTTGAAGGACTCGCCTACCAAAGGAAGCCTCAGCTGAGGTGTAAACATCGATTTTATAGTGACGTATAAAGGGAGATGGAGACGCCCAGGTAGCTGCTCGACAGATATCCTGAATCGACGCCTGAGTAGCCCAGGCTGCCGAGGTGGCTGCACTCCTTGTAGAGTGAGCGGTAATCCCACTAGGGACAGGGAGAGCCTGCGCTAAATAGGCCTTGGATACAGTAGCCCTAATCCAGCGGCCAACAGTAGACGGGGAAACCTTGCAGCCCAGCGTCTTTGGCTGAAAGGACAGGAATAAAGACTCTGATTTTCTGATTGACTGTGTACGATAGATGTAGATACGAAGAGCCCTTCGCACATCGAGGGTGTGCCACTGCCTTTCCCTTTCTTGGGAAGGCTTGGGACAAAAATTAGGCAGAATTAATTCCTGGGATCTGTGAAAGGCCATGTTGATTTTTGGCATAAAGGTGGGATCTGGTCTCAGAACCACCCGATCAGTGTGGAAGACACATAAGTCCTTTCTCACGGATAGAGCTGCTATTTCAGATATCCTTCTTGCCGATGTTATCGCCACAAGGAACACCACTTTGAATGTGAGAAACTGAAGTGGCACCTCCCTGAGAGGCTCGAAGGGAGGTTTAGTCAATGCCATAAGAACTTTATTAAGATCCCAGGTAGGGTATCTGTGGATCACCGGAGGGTGCAGATTAGAAGCCCCTCTAAGGAAAGACCTTATGCGAGGGTGGTGGGAAAGTGAGTCAGAAGAGCTGCCAGCGATCACCGTGGACAGGGCTGCGACCTGTCTTCTCAGAGTGTTGGGGGAGAGGCCCCTATCTAGTCCGGTCTGTAGGAAGGCCAGGATTTGCACAATTGAAGGCGAGAGCGGATCAACGGACGACTACAAAAGATGTTCCAGGTTGCATCATAAATGCGGGTAGTCGAAGGCCGCCTTGCTGCCAGGATGGTATTGATGACCTGGACCGACAAGCCCTCATTTTTTAGCCTTTCCCGCTCAACCTCCAGACGGCTAACTGAAGCCACTGCGGGTCTGGATGTTGAAGAGGTCCCTGGGACAGAGAGATCCTGTCGAGGGGGATCCTCCACGGCGGGGCCACTGACAGATTGCGAAGGTCCGCAAACCATGGCCTCCTGGGCCAATACGGGGCTATCAGGAGGACCTCTGCCCTTTCGAGAATCAACTTTTGAATCACCTTGGGTATTAGCGGGAGGGGAGGAAAGGCGTACAAAAGCCCAGTGGGCCAGGGGCAGCGCAGGGCATCGTGGTTCTCTGCGCCGTTGGCAGGGTAACGAGAGAAGAACCGCGGTGTCTGGGCGTTGAGCGAGGATGCGAACAGGTCCACCAAGGGCTGACCGAACATCGCTGCTGCCTCCCTGAACAAGGAGGGGTGAAGGCGCCATTCCGATTGGTCCAGCGTGGCCCTGCTCAGCCAGTCTGCTTGGACATTCGAGAGCCCCGAGATGTGCTCCACCCTGATGGATAAGAGATGTCTCTCTGCCCATCGACAAATTCACTCGGCCTCCCTCATGAGTCGAATAGAATGAGTGCCCCCTTGACGGTTGATGTGGGCTTTGGTCGTAGTGTTGTCTGTTAAGACCAGAATGTGACGGCCCCGTACCTGGGGGAGAAAGGCGCACAGGGCCAGATATACTGTGTGCAGCTCCAGCCAGTTGATGCTGCAGCGCCGCTTGGTTGCTGACCAAGTTCCCTGGGCTGAAAGTGACTGCACGTGGGCTCCCCAACCGGAGAGGCTGTTGTGAGAGTGACCCTTTGGGGCTCCTTGAAGAGATGACCTCTGTTGGTAGAGGGTCTTGTCAACCAGAGGAGGGAGGCGAGAACTCTTGGAGGAACCTTCACCACGAGACCTGAGTTGCTCCTTCCGGAACGTTGGTAAGGCAGAAGGAACCACTGCAAGGATCTGGAATGTAAACGTGCCCAGGGAATAATTGATATACATGAGACTAACTTTCCAAGCAACTTGGACAAGTTCAGCAACGAGGCCCTTCTAGTCTGTGTGATTGTCCTGATAGCTTTTTGGATACTGGTGAACCTCTCTTGGGAGAGGAAGACCTTCCCTTCGACTGAATCAATCACAGCTCCTAAGTGTGCTATACGGGTGGAAGGGTCAAGTTGGCTCTTCTCCCAGTTAACGAGGAATCCGTGAGCCTGAAGCACTGAGAGGGTGGTCTTAGTGTCACTCTCAGCCTGGTGTCGGGTAGGAGACAGAATAAGAATGTCGTCAAGGTAGCAGTGAATGCGGATAGGGAAGTGCCTAAGGTAAGCCACCAGGGCCGCCAACACCTTGGTGAATGGTCCTCGGGGCCGAGACGAGACCAAAAGGAAGGGCTACATATTGGTAATGCTGGTTGTTATAACAAAATCTCAAATACTTGGAATACGAGGGGTGAATGGGTATATGGAGATATGCCTCAGAGAGGTCGATGGAAGTGAGCCAGTCTCCCTTCCTAGTACCCTGTAAGATCGACTGAAGTGTATGCATCTTGAACTTGTGACGGACAATATGGTGATTGAGCCTCTTCAGATCTAAAATGGGTCTCCAACCCCCGGAATGCTTCAGGACCAAAAAGAGGAGGGAATAGAACCCCCCTCCCCGCTGTGACAAAGGCACGGGCTGGATGGCCTTGATATCGGAAAGGTGAGTGATAGCGGCCGCCATGAGAGCCCGCTTAGTCGGGTCTCTAGAAAGGGGGGAAACCATAAAGTGCTCCGGGGGAGCAGACTGAAACTGAAGAGGGAAACCAAACCTTACAGTGTCCCTAACCCAGGAATCTGACGTGGATAAGTCCCACTGGTCGGCAAAGTACTTAAGGTGACCGCCAATGGGATAAGAAACTGAGAAACTACCTGGGACGGTGGGGCGCCTTATTCCCTGCACCCCGGAAGGGTCTCCTGTTGGAGCCTCCCCTTCTATTTCTATCCCCCGAGTCGCTCCGGTCCTGATAGGTTGACCGGAACATCGGGGAGCCCTGATACCTAGGGGTGAAAGACGGTTGAAAGGAGGGGCGAAAGGAGCCCCTCCGAAAGGGCTGGGACCCTCTAGACTCTTGCCTGCGAAGAAGCGATGGTAGGAACTTCTTCTTATTCCGGCTCTCCATCAGCAATGGCTCGAGAGCTGGGCCGAACAATTTTCCCCCCGCTATAGGAGCTGAGGCCAACTTAGTTTTATTCTTGACATCGGCCTGCCAGTGCCGAAGCCAAAGTAGCCTTCGGGCAGAAACGTGCGAGGAGATGGCCCTAGCAGAAAATTTTACAGAATGAAAAGTGGCATCGGCCGCGAACTCCGCTGTGGCCGTGAGTTTTGCAATGACCTGATGAGCCCTAGTGTTTGATGGGGGGACATGCTGTTTCAGCTGTCTGAGCCACCTGATGGAAGATCGGGTGAAAAATGATGCGGCTGTGGCCGACCGGATGGCCCAAGCATCTGACTGGTGCGCTCGCCGCAGGGCCATCTCTGCTCGCTTATCCTCTGGCTTCAGCGCTTCTAGAGCGTCAGTGAGGTTGGATGAAGATGCTAGTCTCACTATGGGGTCGTCTACCTCCGGAGTGTTTATCATGGTAGAAAATTCCGGGTCGAGATTAAACAATCTCTTGTCTTGGCTGGAAGGAGCGGGAGGGGGACCCGCAGAGGCCAATTGCCTTGCAACCAAATCGGAAAAAATTGGGGGGGTTGGAATAACCTCAGTTTCGATGACCGGCTGTCTGAAAACTGAGTCTTCTGGTCCCCTCAGGGTCGCTGGTGATGGTTCAGAGAGAGACTGGGAAGCCAGGCCCGAGACATTCTTTGCCTTGAATAGCAAGGACTTAAACAAGTGAGGCTTAAATAGGCCTACGAATACTGGCTGGTCAGAGGAGATGCCCTCGTCCTCGGACATCTCCCCTTCCATGGGGTCTACTTCGAAAAAGGGTTCTGAATATTGGAGAGACCCTCTGTCTGACCCTTCTTCTTCCCTGAAGGGTTCAAACCCCATTTCTTCCTCTTCCTGAGCCTCCTCCCCTTCCAGGAAAGGAGCATCCACTTGGGAAGGTACCTGACCGTGATGTGAAGCCGGTCTGGAGAGAGACCTTCCGGACATCGATTCGACCTCAGGTGCCATCATTTGGGAGCCTGGTCTGGACAGCTGCTGAATGCCTTCAGCTATTCCTTGCCGGATGGCCAGTTGCATCCACTCTCTAACACTGTCCGGAATGATGGTTGTGGGCGGGTCTTCTGAACGTAGGCCCGCGGCGGTGGGTGTGAAGGTCGCTTCAGGCGTGCGAGAGGCCTGGTGACTTCGGGAGGTTGAGCTGCACCTGGAAGGAGAAGGCTGTCCTCGCGGGGGAGGGGGTTGAGCGGTAGAGGGGGGGCAAGGGTTATAGAATGCGAGTCTTTAGACCGTTTGTCAAACTCCTTCTCCAAGGCCTTATGGCGCTTTAAGGCATCCATTTGAGAGGCCTTGGAGGAGTCCTTGTCCCTTTTGCCCAGGTAGTGCATCTTTGACTTGGTCTTCAAAGAAGAACCGCTGGGATTGCCCTCTGCCATGATATCAAGAGAATATTAGAATCAAAAAAAGGCAGTTGGCATGCCTAGGAGTTCATCCTACAACGTAGGCTGGCTTTCCTAAAGTTGGCCCACGTCCCCCTTTTGGATAAAAAAATTTTTTTATTCTGTACCTATCAACTTATTATCTATTATTATTATTATTATTATTATTATTATTATTATTATTATTATTATTTATTTATTTATTTATTTATTTATATTTATTTTTATTTGGGGGGGGGGTGGAGCCCCAAGGGTTCCAATCAAATCCAAACAAAAAAGATTGATAACAATCTGCTTTTAGCTTATTGCTGATTTATGTGATACCAATAAAAAAGGAGAAAATTTAGAACTAAAAATTAATCAACCAATAGACCAAATGAACGCTGAGGCCAGGAAATAAAAAGATGACAGGAAAAAAAAAAAAGGCCTCCTGAGGCAGCCTCCCAACAAAAATGGGAAGTAGGTGCCTGCGCCTCTGAGCAAGCTGCGGAAAAAAACAAAAGCCAACTAAACAACTTGAAAAGAAGGGCAACAGGGCACGGAACCGCACTACCCTTTAAATTGAGGCTCCACACGGCCTGCAGGTCCCACTATGGGCCTTTACAAACGTCGCAGCCCGATCGTATCAACAAGCCAAAATCCAAAATGGCGGCCAGCCACGAGGCGCGCCCAAAATGGCCGCTGGTCCCGGCGCGAGACACTCAGAGACGCACAAGCCCTCGAAATCAATAAACGGCAAGCCGGAATGCAGGAAAATCACGAGGGCTGCAAGAGGAAGCTCTTCCTCTTCTAAGGCGTTCGTGGGGGGAAGGCGCAACGGAACGCTAAAAATAGCGCGAGCCCAAGCCGCTGCTTAGATGCAGCCTGGCTTGAAAGCAAACGGCAGAGGACAAGGGAGGCGGGGTGGGGGGGGGCAAAAAGCTCCAAATCCCCCTATTTCCCCCCTAAGGGACGAAATATCGCCCTATCACTAAATTTGGGACGAAACTAAAAGCGCAGGGGACAAGGAGAAAAGGAGAAAAACAAACCTGGATCTGTAAAAGTAGAAAAAAACCTGAATCGGCCAAGGAGTGAACGATCAAGCTGCCTGTCTCTAGCGAGGCTGAGCTAAAACTGGGGGAACGCATGGAGGAGTCACGTGGAGGAGGAGGAGCGTTCCTCAATTATAGCTCAGCCTGTTAGAAGTGAAGACTGGAGCACCTCCCACTGTCTGGATGCTCGCAGCAGCTCCACGGAGAAGGTATATGAACTGTTGATACATGTAATATTGGAATTATGAAGTCAGGCAAAATTATTATTGTCAAAGCAGAAATCAAAATATTGACTTACAGAATAACAGAGTTGGAAGGGACCTTGGAGGTCTTCTAGTCAAGCTCACTGCTTAAGCAGGAGATCCTATATAATTCTAGACAAATGGCTGTCCTATCTCTTCTTAAAAACCTTCAGTGGTTGCCTCCATAACTTCTGAAGAAAAGCCATTCCACTGATAAATTGTTTACACTGACAAGAAATTTCTCCTTAAATCTAGGTTGGATCTCTCTGTATTAAGTTTCCATCCATTTACTTCTTGTACCGTTCTCAGTTGCAAATAATTTTTTTTTTTTAAGAAATAAAATAAAATCTTGTACTATGGGAATCAGCAACTCAAGTGAACCAGATTGGATCTTGTCACATCGAACAATCTTTGCAGATAATCTACTGAAGACTAGAATTGTAGAAGGAAAGAGTAGTCATTATTATTAACAAAAGAGTGTCAGAGTTTGTAGTTGGATATCATCATCCTCTTTTAACGACCCCATAATCCCTTGTGGGGTGGAGTCTGGGCAACTGAATGGAGCTGAGTGTTTACTGGCCAGATACCGTTCCTGTCGCCAATGTGGAGGTTTTTTTAGCAGATATATTCTCAGTGCTGAAAAAAAGTCCGCATTGGATATAACCCTGCAAAATAATAGAATGACCTCAGTTTAAATTCAAAGTATGCCAATGAATGTAACAGTAATCAAAGTCTAAGTGAAGTGTATATTTAGTTAATAAAAACATCAATAACTTCTGATATGCTGGTGATAATACTTTAATTACTTGGAAGTAAAGTAGACTAGTGCAGGGGAGAGAGGAAGGACTGTAAAAGCCTATCTACTTAGTGTTAAAAAAAAATAACTAAAATTATGTCAACAACAATGCTAATTTAATTCAAATAAGCATGGAAGAAGTCTAGTATCATATTTATATTTCTAGATTAAAAATTCATCAGGATGGTATAACTATAGCCTGAAAGGGAAAATTGCCTGTTACTTGGAAAAAAGACTGTGACACATATAATCGAAGTATGTAAGTGCAGAGACATTACATTAAAACAATGGTACATTTTGTCAAGGCTAAAGTTTTCCTAGCTGTAACATCTGGCAATGAAAGCTGGATCATCAGAAAGGCTGAACAAAGAAAAATTGATGCCTTTGATTTGTGAATCTGGGAAAGATTCTCAAGAATAACTTGGATTGAAAGAACAAATAACTCAATACCACATAAACCCAGAATAATCTTTAGAAGCACCAATAACAAAACTAAGACTTATTCTGGATACACAATGGATACAAAATCACTGGAAAATATCTTAATGCCTTGAATAATTGAATTAAATTGAAAAAGAGGCTTTTGAAAAGATAACACGGTTTATTATTATCATTGTTGATACAATCATAAGTTTGGAAGAACTCAAACAAATAGTTATTGTATTGAATGTTGTTCTTTGAGCCATGAAGAATTGGAAGCAAATTAAAAAACAAGGTTATTTCCTGGCAGAATATTTTCCAATATTTTCCAAACAAGTACTTCTTTATAACTCAGTAGGGATTACAAAGTATAATCTAATAAATATGAAACATAACCAATAAACTAGAATTCTTTAAAAGTTAGAAGGTTTTGGGTACAAACTCATACACTATCATAATTCAGAGAATTTTAAAGATTAATTACAACTGAAACCAAGATTTTCATTTTAGGATGGATAAGCAGCTGGAAAAAATCATGGAAGTTTTATATATGATAACTGTAGCTTTTTATATAGCTACAATGAAATTATTGTGCACATAAAAATGGAAAGATCTGGCAATAGCTACAATACAGAAATAGTAAAGATGATAGAACTGAGACTGCTTTGATGGCCAAATCATTGTTTGATTAGGGAAAAGAGATTACATATATTTATTGTACACTGGAAATGTCTTCTGAACTTTTATGTAAAACAGAAAAAATGATTTATTATTTATGTTTTTTATTAGGTAGGGTAGAAAAAACAGGGTCACAATGTAACTTCAGAAAATAAATAAAACAACTGTAAAAAGAAAAAACAAGAAAGTCCAGTTGCCTTCTGAAAAAAGCACCTTTGGGACAACCATGACCTGGATATCTGAGAATCTCTAAAGACTTAAAACAACTGTAATTATAACTGTTGTAAAGAAGATTGGAAGCCAGTTCTTTGTAGCTTTTTTCTTTTCTATTTTTTCTTTCTTTTCTTTTTTTGCACTTTACCTTTCTCTTTTATTTTTTATTTTTTCCTTCTTAACTTTAGTTTTGAATTCATCTTTACTCTTGTTTTTTAAATTTTTAGTAATATTATATATAAAAAAACTAGTAAGAGAATATTTTAATCTTAAACAACTGAATGTTCTCTTAATTTTGCATCCAAGAAGAAGAATTTAACATCTTCTCTCAGAAGCTACATCTATGTATCCTGACATATCAGTGAGTCAAAATATAAAACATTCGTACTTTTTGGAAAACTTAATTGATAAGAATATAGTTTAGTTCAGTAATCCTTAACCTTTTCTTCATGGACCCTCTTTAAATACCTTCTGTGGCCATGGACACCCAAGACTTAATTCAATATTTAAAACCTAATATTTCTTAAAGCATTCATGGACCCATAGGCTGAGAACCAGGGGTTTAACTGATAAGAATATAATTACAGCAGACATTGTGTAGCCAGAGAAAGACAGATTTTGTCTATTTTACTTCACAAATTAATGCTGTATGAGGGTTAGTGATGTGTTTAAAATAATGTCATATTAAGGCACAAGGCACAGAGATTTCCTCCCAATGCCTGGAGACTATGGGGACCAGGATGGCCTCAGTTGAAGAGTAGCAAAACTGAACAGCTTTGGGGTTTTGGACCTCCTAGTTCTGGAGACCGTCCATTTTGGTTCTGGAGTGCTTTCATTGTCATAGACAGAATGGATATGCAATCTGGGGTTCCCCTACAACTCATGGCTCCTGCTTCTAGGGGAGATGGTAGCCATGGCGAGGAGGGCTTTTGCTCTTCAAATGTGCCCATTCCTGGATCAGGAGAATTTACTCGTTTATTCCATAATGACCTGATTGGATTATTGTGAATGGATTCTATATAGGATTTCCCTTGAAGAGCTGGTATAGAATGCAGTGGTGGTGGGGCCTGCTTTTCAGTACATGTGATATTATTTATGCTATTTATGCTTCTGGCTATAAAGCAAAGTGCTGATAAGTCATCTTTAAAGCTTTTCATAGTGCTGTGTTACTTATGAGACAGTCTATCCCCAGTTTGTTTCTAGTCATTTCATTCAGTCTAGCAGTATGCTCTGGGTCCCACTGGGAATAAGTGTCAGCTGGCAGGGCCAAGACAACAGCCATGTTTGTTATGGCACCCTCTTTCTGGAATATTTTGTCTCTGGATATTACATTGCCCCTGCCCCTGTTGGCCTTCTCACATGGCCCCAAGTGTAGTATGGAGACTATTTCTTGGTTAAATATCTAATTATGGCTTTTATTTTTTTCTGAGTGCTGTTTTATGTTTTTTGTACATTTGGTAATCTTTTTCTTTTATATGGTTAGCTGCCCAGAATCATGTATTTCAGATGATGGCCATATTAATCTACTAAATATATAAGCAAGATAGTTTATTTGCTTATGACTTAGAAAGTAACGCGAAGTCAGCCAATGCAGTTTGCAAACCAGGATTTATATTATATTTATATTTTAAGATTGTTGTGTGGACTTAGCTCTTTTGAATCACTAAATAATCCATGGTTAAATAAACCTTGTTGTAATACATGCGTACCCAAACATAAAGTTGCAATTCAAATAAGCAGCCACCTGCAGATGGATATTGCAGATAACTTTTACATTAAGAACAGACGTACATTTGCTTTGCTTTATATTTACTGTGATGGCTTTCCCTTCTAATCTTGTTGTGGTATAGTTTCTTCCTTTTGTACTATTGGAAAAGTCATATTGCCATGTTTTAAGCTGAAGCTTCTGGTACAAGGGTAATTGTAGGCATCTCTGAGCAATTCTGATTGAAAGCTGGATGATTTTTTTAGTTCAGGAGTAAAAAATCCTATCAATCTTAATCAGCATGATCAATAATAAGAGTGACTGGAGCTGCAATTTCACAGATTGGAAAAGCTATATATTGTCCACTACTATTTAAGGTGGAGTTAAGTGCATCTAATACACATGATAGTTTTTGTTTTTGGATTAGTTTTTTTTTTTTTTTTTTTTTTGCATGACAATTTCTAGTTTCAGAATTCAGTGCAGATATATGGATTAAGTAGAACCTATTTTAAAGAACAGGACTATAAATCAAATTGTACTATTCCTGACAGCAGCCATTCCAAACTACCTTGTTCTCCTAACTGAACAAGACGTTTTCATCTAAACAACTTGTCCTGCAATAACCAACTCACTATATTTAAAATTGTAATTTCAGGATTAGTATGTTAGTTCCAACATTTACACATGACAGTCCCTCCTACTCTTGCCTAAGATTTCATTATCTATTAGTCTTCAATCTACTCTATAAGCTATAAAATTCCTTCCATATCTTGCAAAATGGCAATGAAAGTACAGTAAGCTGGAAATAGTTATATGACCACAAAATATTAGAATATATTTATATGTTTCATCAAATGCAGAGGCTCATTTACATAACCTACTTGATAAAAAGAGTGTTCAAGAGATACTATCAAGTCCCCCCTCCCTCCACCTGAGAACATATACCTAGATTGAGAGTGTTCATGGCTACCCATTGCCTTCGTCACCTCCCTGGTTGGTTGGACTACTGCAAAGGGGCTGCCTATGAAGAACATTCAGAAGTTGCAACTGGTCCAGAATTCAGTGGCGCGAAGCCTCATGTAATGGCTCTGTGAGCTTGCACTGATTCTCAGTGGTTTTCCAGATGCAATTCAAGTTGCAGGTTGTTCCTATATGGCACAGAGGCAAACTATTTGCAGAACTATCTATATACACTGATTTCTGCTTACCCCTCCACATATTTGACAGCATGGACATATTGCTGGCTCCTTTTTTTTTTTTTTTGAAGCACTGCTTTTTGATGGCTGTTCTCTGAAACAAATATCCCCCCAATATACAAGTCCAAACTGGCTTTTTCCCCAGGCATATGGAGGTACTCCTTTGAGTGCTTGTATTATGAGTGGTAGTCATTCTATAGTGTGTATTTCATGTTCATATTTATACATTGCGTACATTTTCACATTACATGGTTCTTCATCAGGTTGCTTTGCTGTTGTTGTTGTACATTGTTTGGCATACAGAGTACCACTATTTGAGTTGGGTGGCCTTATAAAACCAAAAAATAAATCTAATGGGATTCAAGAGGCAAACTCCGAGATTTCCTGAGATTCAAATGGGCCCCACCCAGTTGGTGTTACAAAAAGTTTTTAAAACGACATTAAATGAGACTAGTTAGGTAAAAAAATGTATATTTTCTGAGGACTACATTATTGTGTAATAGTTATAATTAACTGGTGGGGTGTGATTATTATGGTTTTAATTAATGTTATTTTATTCTTAGAAGAGCCACTTTAGAGTAGTGGTTAAGGCATCAGGCAAGAAACTGGGATACCACAAGTTCCAGGCCTGCTTTAGGCATGAAGCCAGCTGGGTGACCTTGAGCCAGTCACTTTTTTCAGCCCTAGGATGGAGCAAGAGCAAACCACTTCCAAAATCTTGCCAAGAAAACTGCAAGGACTTGTCCAGGCAGTCGCCAGAAGTCAGGATTAACTCAAAGGTACTCTCCACTCCCCTTATTAAAAAAGCATTACGTATTAGCCACTCAGAATCATGGATGCTAGATGGGCAGCCATACAAATTATTTAAACAATTAAGTAAACATTTTAAAAAGTAATCGTTTCAACAGGAAAACATATTACATGAACAAACTACATATACAGGTATGCCAATTCCAAGATCAGCAAGTCTGATAATACTGAAGTACAGTAGAAATGGAACTATTACAAGCACAGAAACTTACAAAATAATAGAATTTGACAATTCCACATAACTCTGATTATATCTGATCCAAAAGAACTTTCAATCACAAAGGAATGATCAGCTTGAGACAAACGGCCCAAGAATGTCAGAAAGAATACAGTCCATCATTTGTAGCTTATGATGGCATAGCACTGGTTTTTTTTTTCCTGCCGTGGCCCATAATACTGTCTTCATCATATCCCTAGCCCATGACTGAGTTAGGCTTAAAAAATTATTAACTTGTACGTTGATGGGGTGTTCTTTCATCCCTGTTCCAACACTATCCATGGTAATCTCAAGGTCTATTGATGGTTGGGGAATTCTGGGAATTGAAGTCCAAAAGTCTTAAGGTTGTCAAGATTGGACATTCCTGATCTATACTGTAATATCTATTAGTGTTTGACGCCCTTTACTTTATGTAATAAGATACATAATTTAAAATTATGGTTTTGGGAAGGATATGGTTATACTTTTTTCAGATATCCTATTAACATTGCACTACATATCAGTAAAAAAACTGCATGGATTTTTGCAGGTTGCCTTAACAGAGTCAAAGGAGAGAATGGAGCACACCCTCTAGTTGTGAAGATTCTAATTACAAAGTCCCCAAAAGGAGCCAGCATTTTTCTGGTTAAACCAACAGTATATAGTCAATATTCATATCACATGAAATAACTTTTCTTGGCTCAACATCTCTTATGATAATAGAAGCCTCGGTAACTTTAAATGTTTGTCCTGAGCTGTTCTGACTATACTTCTGAAAGACTATAAGCACTCCATAAATACCCCAGATTAAGACTGATCCCAACATCAAATCCATTTAAAGAGACGTTAAGAATATTGTGGTTCTCAAAGCTGTAACTCATTGCTTTCTTCCAAGGAAAAACTGCTTTCTTGGAAAAATCAGAAGAAACAAATTAATGAAAACATGAAAAATAATACATATTGTGTCTGGTATTGGTAAGAATACCAATCGATAAGAATTGGTGAAGGTATATTGATAAGAAAATGTCCAAAATATGACAGAAGACATATCTATATAATTCATTCTCTGGCTTTATACATAAAACAAACATACATAGAATTAAATTTTCTTTTTTAAATTAACCCTCTTATGAAAGCAAAACTTTTCCTTCCTGAAAGCAGCATACATTACTCTAAACTACATTATAGATTAAAGGAACTGTTTCCCACTCTTCTTACAGGTTCAATCATTTATTTCTTCAGTTTATATAGTGATTTGTTACTAAACAAGATTTAGCCTCAGTATGATTTAGATCAATTGAATATTTCTAGAAAGTAAAAAATGTTACATGTCTTACTAAAATAAACAGTGTAGCCAACAACGAGAAAAATCACAAGAGGCCAGCAATACAGTGTTTGGTAAACAGGAAACAAACAAAAACATATACCTCACTTATACATATCTTTATAGTAGACAGGTAACAAACATTTAAGCCCACTTCCTGGGACTTCACACTGAGTAACTTACATTAACAAGTACAGAAATATAGCTCCTAATCCATTATAACATATTTTGCTAGACAGAAATAACCTCTGCATATAAGCAGTTGATTATATTTTTCCAAGTTCACACTTTGTAAATATTATCTATATGAATTTGCCATTGCAAAACTGCAATAAAGATGCAAATGTTGCAATATAGACAGAAACTCAGTTTTAAAACCCACATGCAGCAGAAATAAGGTAGATTCTAATGTTGATCAAGATCAGCAGTTTGCATTGTAAGACAATACTGCTATTTGAATACATTTTAGTACATCTGTCTTAAGTACACAATCTAAGCAAAAAGTTTGTTTTTTAAATGATGCGGACTAGTAATAGCATGCATCATTTTAAGAGTCATTTCCCTTTTCCTATGGAAAGGAATACCTCTTTTAACCCAGCTGAAAAAACTTTAATGCAACTAATTATACATCTATAAATGAACACTTTTTGAACAATTTAATTAAACCCATTAGCTGAACAGTCCCAAAAGAGGAATATTGTTTTTCTTAACTACATCAAAATTATTAAGTTTAAGAAGACACTCTGCTCATCTCAAGAAACGTTTACATTTATGGAGGGTGGGGGAACAGACAGACAGACAATGTAACAAAATCCAAGAAACAAAGTACCTGAGCATTTTGTGCCATGAATTCTGATTCATAAATAGTTTTTCCGTATCTACTTAAGGACATGTGCTAATTGTAATTTCAATCATTTGTAAAAAAAAAAAATCAGACATTGTTCTGCTGTTGACATAGCCTTATGGTAAGCAGTAATATAGCTAAACACCTTTCCATCTGCAGCAAGCATTGCATTATGGAAGCTTAAAGCCTTCTGAAAATAGACCAAGGATTGAGAGCAAACTGGTTCCTGACGATGAACAAGTTTAGATGTGAAGGAGTCACAGTTCAGAAGGGTAGCCACCTGCCAATGTTTACTGACTCTCATTCGTTAGGAACTAACTCCACCTCCAAAGTCTGCAAACGCCACTCATCACACTGCCTTGCACTAGAAGACCAATTCTTTCTCCAGGACTAGAAGGCACCAAACTTTGCCTTCTTTGAATCTTTGAAGCCTTCTGGATCCCTTAGCCGTAGGCACAGTTCTGTCCACAGGCAAAAAACCGCGGGGTTCAAAAAACCCTCTCCCAGAAATCAGCCCTTTTGGGATGGGGCAAGAAATTAGGAATAAATTCCTCGAAGGAGAGACAACTTCGCCAGCCAGCCGAGGGAGGTTGCCACATAACATCTCAGCTCTCTCTCTCTCTCTCTCTCTCTTTTTTTTTTACTTCGCCTTTGCATACTGGCCCGCAAGAGCAGAGGGAAAACTAGGAAGAGCATCAATCAAAGCGCGAAAGAAACCAGCGGGGAATGGAGAGGGTGAAGGAGAAAATGCGACTTTGTCTGAGATCATCCATAACCTCACGACTACCCATCCAAGACCCCCAAGACAAGGGGAAAGCATCGGCTACCAACCTCGTGGTCACCTGGACTGCTTTAAAGCGTTACGTGTGCCCCCCTCCACACGTCTTTTAAGACGCTCCCCGTTCCCCGTTCCTTACTTTTCACGCTGGGCGATTTCTTGCCCCTTCCCCGGCGGTGCGGACAGGGCAGCCTGCTGCTGAAGCAGCAGCCTGCAAGTGGCCAGGTGCCGCCGGTGCTCCTCCTGGAGCCGGGCGTTCTCGTGGTACAGCTTGGCCACTTGCTGCTCGAGCTCGTCTATCCGGAGCTTTTGCTTCTCCAGCAGCTCCTGCTGCGTCTCAATGATCTTGTTGAGTTCCTTGAGATACTCCGCCGCCTTGCTCGGGTTCTCCGCCGGCGCCTCCATGGCCCGGCCAGCCCTGCTATCCGCCACGCACCTTCAGCGGTCCCAGGCGGTCTTGACCACAGTTCCGGGGAAGGGAGGAAGGAAGGGAGGCAGGCAGCAGAGCAACGCCCGGGAACTCAGCTCGAGCGCCGGTGTGGAAAGTCGGCGACCCCAGCGTCAGTCCGGCTGTCCCCCCACAAGACACACAAACACACACAGTTGGAAGTCCGCTTCTCGGCTAAGGACAACCGACCGAGCTGTTCCTATTTCGAGCCGCCATTGCCCGCGGGGCCCTCCTGACTGCTTTTGCCCCAGCCGACCGGGCGTGTTGTTTCCTTCACCGAGAACGTCCCGCGACTCTGGCGCGCAGGTTTCTTTCCCGCCAGCCTTTGGCGAGCCCAGGGAAAAAGTCTGACCCGGCCAGCTCCGCAACCAGTTCCCTCACCTCAACCGCCTCTCGCGTTGACTCCTCCCGCTTCCTTTCTTGTTTCTTTCTTTTTCTCCCCTCTCGTGCTCACGCAGGCGCTTTGCCCCCCCCCTCCCCCCCGCCGCCGCCGCCGATTTGGTTACTGGTCTCGTTTAAACCGCAACAGCCCCTGAATTCCGCACGTCGACAACGCGCAAGGACCGGCGCAGAGTTTTCAAAGTGTCCGCTCCGTGCTGGATGTCGCGCCGCTTCCCGGGCTCGGGGAGGGCGGTGGGGAGGGAGAGAGAGAAGAGTTGGTGCGTAGCCGACTGATATAAGCCGCTGGGGTTTGTTGCTGTCACCGCGGCGTCCTCTTGGCCGCTACTAGCTGGATGGTCAGACCAGCCACAGCATTTCGCTCCAACCCGGTCTCCGACACGCCATAAATCCCTTCCCCGCCGGGAAACCTGGGTGTGTGACGGCAGCTGCAGGACCGCTGCGACGGCGGGAGACCGGCCAGGAGTAACCAGCACGTGGAAGCAAGAGAGTAGGCCCCCCCCTCCCGCACCGTCCCCTTAGCCCGGCTCCCCTTTTGGGTGGGAACCGACGCGCGGAGCACCGCTGAACGACACCGTTGCCGGCATAAAGATGGGAATATCTGCTGCCGAAAAGGACGCCGCCTTCCTCCTCCTCTTCTTTCTCCCACCCAGTTGCGAAGAAGGAAATAGCAAGGAACGCTTGAGAGCCGGGACGCGCCGCCAGGTGAGGGGGACGGTAAGGCAGCGAAAAACCGAAGTCCTTGCGGCTCCCTCTTTTTTTTTTTTTTTTTTAAAGGTGGGTTGCGCTTCCTTTTGCTTGCTTCAGCGGTCTGACCCGCAACAAATCCGTCCGGCGGCTGAAATTTAGACCCTCAACTCCCTTCTCCGTATCAACGGCGTTGGTGGCAAGCTCGCAAGTTACCTCCCTTGCAGCTCTCCGAAATGCTTAAAACACTCCCCACCCTCCTCCTCCACACATACACACACCGCTGAATTTACTCCGGGGATTTCAATTCAAAGAATATTGCATTTTCTAAGGGGAAAAAGAGGAAGGAGGAGCCTGAAGGCGGAAAGTAAAGCCCCGGCTGGCGCTGCCCCAGCCTCTCTCTCACTGCCCTTCCCTCCCCCCTCCCTTGGGAAAAGAGGGCAGACGGGGCTCTTTTGCGAATAGCAAGGAGCAGGAGGCAACTCCTTGCCAAGAGCCGGAGCTGTTTGCAAACATCGCCAGCCGGGCGCTCCAAGCGGCAGCTTTCTAGCCATATGCCTGCGGCCACGCTTCTTCCTCTGGCTGGCGACTGCGAGCGCTTGAAGAGGCAGCCGGTCTCCTTTCCGGGCAGCAGAAGAGCGAGCGGTGTCCTCCCTCCCGAGGGGGGCATCCACGCGAGTTGGGGGCGTGGAACCTATTGGAAGGGATCCAGGCGGCTGACCAAAGAGACGATCTAAAGGAAGTGCCTAGGAAAGCTGTAAGTTGGAGAAATGGTGGGCGGGAAGGGGAAACGGGGTTTGCTTTCCTCTTTTCTCGATCACTTCCCAGTCGCCTTTCCTCTTATTTTCCTTCCCTCTGCGTTCTGAAATGCGCCTCGATGCGCAACGGACTGCAGTGGCGTTTTGCTGCTTCGCCAGTTGTGCAGGTTGTCCCAGACTTGACAACCGTTCATTTAACGACCGTTCAAAGTGAACTTGTGACCGGTTTCACAGTTTGCAGCAGCATCCCCATAGGCACGTGATCAAAATTCAGATGCTTGGCAACTGCTCCATATTTATGACTATGGAAGCATCCCGAGGTTGTGTGCAACCTTCTGACAAGCCAAGTCAATGGGAAAGCCAGATTCACTTAACAATCAGGTTACTAAGTATCAAGTGCAGTGATTCACTTAACAACCATGGCAAGAAAGGTTGCAAAATGGGGGCAAAACTCACTTAAATGCCTCACTTAATGTCAAAGTTTGGGTTCAATTGTGGCTATAAGTCAAGGACTATCCATTCTGGCCCTTGGTTTGTAAAGTCAGTTGCTGTGAAATCAATCTAGGCTGAAGTTTCTGCTAATGCTTGATCTAAAAGGCAGCATTTAGAGGGAAGGTTATTCAGAAAAGGAAAAAATGCGAGGCCTTCTAATAAAGGTAAAGGTTTTCCTCTTCCCCTTTCTGCCACATCCAAGGTACTTGGAGTAGAGTAGACCCATCTAATAACAACTTCTCTGAAACAAATAGGCTGCAAAAATGCATTCAGCGGATCTGTGGTTAATGACTCTTCAAATTAGCTTTCCTGTGCCAAGAAAACTGCAGGACTTGTTGGAGAATCAGACAATGATTGAACAGAGAAAAAATATTAATAGGACAGAGAGGTGTATCCTTAAAAAGTACTGTAGAGAAAGTTAGGAACTTGACCATCTAATTTTAACATTGTTGTAATTATTATTTCCAAAAAAACAGGAATAAATCTTAGAAGATTGAACAAATGGATCTTACTAAAACACATATCGTAATAGAGGTATCCTGATAGATCTATGTATCCAGCTTAGCAGCTAACCAAATAAGTCTAAAATATGAAAATGATTTCACGATTTGGGCAACCAGGAATATTTTATTCTTCACCAGAACTATATGAAAAGGGGGGAATGGGGAAGGAATATCTAGCAAATATGAAACTGTGTTGTCTGCATTTGTTTATAATCTTAAGAATGGGATATGAGGGGGACTTTATAGATAGAATTTCTTGTCTTCCAATTGCACACAGGACTTTGAAATGAAGGAAAGTGCAAACAATGATAAATGACCCATGCTAGTCAAAGTACCTACCGTAATTTGAATGTTTACCTTCTCCCACATTTCTATTTTAAGGCTATGAATAAATGCAGACACAGTGGATGCAATATTGTTCAGCTTTCCTCAACCTTCTGCTTCCTTTAATAACCAGCCTGATTATGAGTTCTGGAGAACCTAACACTTCAGAGAGTATTTTGGGACATTTTCCTTTGCTTAGTATAGAGCTTGAAACTTACTATATATTTGTATGTGCCTAGTTTGTAGCTCAGGTATACCATGCAAATTCGACCAGTATCTTAGAAGGAAGCCTACAATCCTTTGGTTCTAAATTTCATATTTCTGCCCAAAGACCCTTTTTGTCCTTGAGATCCATACCAAACTAATACACATTGACAGACTTGAACATTGGGAGCTATCTAACAAAATGAAATTCAATGTTGAGAAAAGTAAGATTCTACATTTAGGCAAGAAAAATCAAATGCACAGGTACAGGATATGTGGTACCTTGCTCAATAGTAGTAACTGTAGTAGGATCTCGGAGTCCTAGTGGACAACCATTTAAATATGAGCCAGCAGTATGCAGTAGCTGCCAAAAAAGCCAACACAGTTTTAGGCTGCATAAACAGAGGGCTAGAATCAAGATCATGTGAAGTGTTAATACCACTTTATAATGCCTTGGTAAGGCCACACTTGGAATACTGCATTCAGTTTTGTTTGCCATGATGTAAGAATATGTTGAGACTCTCGAAAGAGTGCAGAGAAGAGCAACAAAGAAGATTAGGGGACTGGAGACTAAAACATGAATGGTTGCAGGAACTGGATATGTCTAGTCTTATAAAAAGAAGGACTAGGAGAGACATGATAGCAGTATTCAAATATCTCAGGGGCTGCCACAAAGAAGAGGGAGTCTAGCTATTCTCCAAAGCACCTGGAGACAGGACAAGAAAGAATGGATGGAAACTAATCAAGGAAAGAAGCAACCTAAAACCAAGGAGGAAATTCTGACAGAACAATTAATCAGTGGAACAATTTGCCTCCAGAAGTTGTGAATGCTCTAACACTTGAAGTTTTAAAAAAGATGTTGGATAACCATTGTCTGAAGTGGTGTAGGGTTTCCTGCTTAGGCAGGGGGTTGGACTAGAAGACCTCCAAAGTCCCTTCCAACTCTGTTATTCTATTCTATTCTATATGCTGCCTGTTACATGTATCCTTTAAAAAATAAATGTGCAGGAGATGCTTCTTTCTTAATTAAATCAGCTTCAGAGGAAATCCAGAATAGATTATTCTCACTTAAAGAAGCTCTTATCCATTTTGTTGGATTCTTAATGATAGTTGATAACCAGGTCCTTGTTCCAGGTGCCCAAAGACCTCATCTGATTGCCTGGAACCCTCTTTCTTATCCAGACTCTTCTCAGAACTTCCAGAAAAATTGTTTTAAAATAAGTTTTCTACAGTATTTTTATTTATTAGAAGAACGTCTTCTAGGAATGTTATGAGGTGATGAACAAATTTTAAATCACTAAGAACATATAGCCAAGAGCCGTGGTGGCCCAGTGGTTAGAATGCAGTACTGCAGGGCTAACTCATTGTTCACTCCAGGAGTTCGATCCTGACCGGCTCAAGGTTGACTCAGCCTTCCATCCTTCCGAGGTTGGCAAAATGAGGGTCCAGATTGTTGGAGTCAATATGCTGACTTTGTAAACTGCTTAGAGAGGGCTGTAAAGCTTTGTGAAGTGGTGTATAAGTCTTAAGTGCTATTACTATTGCTAGTGATTGAACCAAGTTTAAACAAAAGCTTTTACAGGTATTCCTCATTTGCAAGTACCTTGTTTGTCGAATGTCTGTATTTATGACAGTGATGAAAAAATAACTTTTTGACCAATGTGAGATTAATGACTCATGGGTCTGTAAAGCAAAAGAAAGCTAAAGATTATGAGCACAATTATGGTTTCAGTTAGCACCTGAATGACCAAGTAGGTGGCCCCAATTTACACTAAATAGGGACTACCTGTTTGACAGTATTTGCTCGTCCTCACCCCCCCTTTTTTTCTTTAAATCCAAAGAGGAAGATATGTAGAAATAAATGCAACTATATATACTGTATATTCTGATTTGTATTTGCTTTTATTATTTATTGTATACACTTTTGGAACTAAAATGTGTGTATATGTATATATGACACTCTCTCTCTCTCTCTCTCTCTCTCTCTCTGTGTGTGTGTGTGTGTATACACATACATATATTGTTATTATCCAAGTACAGACATTTTCTTTTTGCTATCGCAAAACTTCTTTTTCTTAAAAATTACAGTTTCTGCAAAGCAGAGAGGAAAAGACTATTGTGAATATCGGCTGGAAGATTCGCTAAGATTCATTGCTTTGCTGGATGCTCCTGTGTCTTGTCTGAAGTGCTTAGACAGAGAAATCACAGTTCTTCCCAGGAGCTTTAAACAGTCTTCTCACTTTGTTGCACCAAATGAATTAAAAAAAGCTTACTAACCAGGAGGGAGAGAAAGCATATTTATGGCATCAATACCACATTCAGGTTTTGTACAGCCAAAGCCAATTGCAAATTCTTTTTGAATAGAGTGACAGCGAACTAACTTCTCCTAGTTGTACCAACAGGGAAATTTTAGCTGAAGCTTGCCTTCAAATAAAAAGCTTAAACTGTTGTATCCGATTACTTCTAGAAAGATATATCTTACCAGGCTTTCTGGTTTTCTGAAAATGCGTGCGCATGCACACACACACACACACCAGGGGTAGGATTCTACCAGTTCCCACCGGTTCTATAGAACTGGATGTTAAGATTCTGCCCAGTTTGGAGAAGTGGCAAATTGTGCCCCTGGCTGGCCCCGCCCCTTCCCCTCCTGGCCACTCGACTCTGATGAGGCTGAAGATATGTTGCTGGAGCTGCTGGTCTTTAAGCCTGGAGCAAGAATCCCTTTCTCTCTTTCCCCCCCCCCCCCCCTGTGCCTATCCCATTTGGAAGATATTGAGTTAGTTTTGGTGTTGCTGACTTCCTCTCCATACTTCCTAAATGAGGTACATCGAGTGGGAAGTGGCTGGTGTGTGTGGGTGTGAAATTAAGCCTACTTCCTATAAAATCGATTCAGAAAACAAAGGAACAGTTTAATTCTGCTTCAGCCCAGATTGCTAGGAGATAAATTATTTAATTGACTAATTCATTGGAAATTGCTGTGTATGGCTTTTCATGGGATTTGGTGCTTATGATGGGCTATAAACAGGTAATACTCAGCCTTAAAATTATGTTATGTAGAAGGACTTCCGGTTTGTCGGCTTCGCGAGCGGCAGGGATTCGCGATACTGCGCGATCCCTGCTGCGCTAGCCGTTTTTGGTGCTCCGATCCGGACGGGTTTGGAGCTAAGGCTGCCTGCAGGGGTGGCTGAAGATAGGGGGGATCTGGAGAGGGGTTTGGGGGTGTTGCAGACCCCATCCCCGGCTGGCAGAACCCCCTTTTCCCAAGACGGTGCAGCGGCGGTCCGTAATGGCCGCCACAAAGAAGCCGGCAGCTGGGCAAGAATGCGCAGGAGGAAGAGGAGAAAGCCTTTGAAAGTGAAAGTTTTTCTTGGTTGACCCAGGACTCTAAGACATATTTAACATAATTCCTGGAAATTATGGCTTTTTGAATGATACTTTCCAGAAGAGAAAACAAGCGGCAATTTTGAGGTGCTGAAAGGAAAGTTTACTCTCCTTCCCTACGGAATCAACAAGTGGATACTGAGAAACCTGTCTTTTTCAGGTAAAAACTGGCTTTATGTGATAAGTGGGAAGGGAGAGGACAAAAAATATATTTATATGTTAAGATTTTGTTGGAGGAGATGCTTTAAGGATCTGAAGACTGAAATGTATTGCAATAAGGCTTTAAGATACAGATTTGGACTTTCTTTTTTTGATTGATACTACCCCAGGAAGAGAAAGTGAGAACTTTGTCTTGGCTTGGATTGATTGATGACTTTGGGATTGTTCTATTTTTTGAAATATCTTGGTTGTTGCAAGAAGAAAGAAGGGGAAAAAATAAAGAAAAGAAAAGATTTATAATGGCTTTTTCTGTTGAGGAACTGAAAAAAGAATATGAGCAAACAAAAAAAGATGGCAAAGATGGTGTAAAAGAAGCCTTCCTTTTTTTAGAAATGGCGCTTGCTACCTATCAACAAACACTACAACAGATGGAGGCAGCAGCAGCAGCAGAAGAAGAAGAAGAAGAAGCCATCTTTAATGAATTTCAAAATTTAACTAAGAAGGAAGAAAGAAAGGAAGGAAGGAAAATGAAGGACTTAAGATTTAAAAAAACATTCAAGAAAGAGAAAAATAAGGTGCAAAATCAATATAATGATAGTAAACAAAAGAAAAAAGGAACACAACAGAGAAGGGAAGCCAGTAAGGCAGAGGCTAGGAGAAGGGGGGGTAGAAAGGTCTGGTGGGAGAAGAAAGAAAGGGAAAAGGTGGAGAAAAGCCACAAAGTTTTGAAATCAGATGGGAAAAGAGGAATCTTTTTAGGGACAAAGGGTAAAGTATAATTTCTTTAAAAAAGATTTTGCAAGGTACATAAGATGGTATTGTAGCATTTGTATTAGAAATAGAAAATTAGAATGGTTTAAGAGTTAATAAGAGATTAAAATGTTGAAATGTTTAGTAATGATTGATTTTAAAATTTAATAAAATATTAAAGGGAATGTTTAGAATATTGAGTTTTAATTAAAGAGTTTAATATGACTATGGTATTGATGTTATTATAAAATTATTATTGTAGCATTTGTCTTTGGAAAAGGCAATGGGAATGTTATAAGATTCAATATTTAGATCTATTATTTAACTATGTATTTAATCATTTTGGATTTATTATTTTTCTTTTATTAAAAAAAAAATTAGTAGACAGAATGTACCAAGCAGAATCAGATTGTGTATTAGGTGTTATTTTAAATGTTAATCTAATTAATTTAGGGGAAGATAGAAAGACATCATACTCTGATTAGTGATTTCAGGAGAAACTCTTTTTTTTATTATAAGGAATGAGACAAAGGGATAATAAAGAATGGACAAAAGATACAAATATAATGACTCAAATTAAGATGGATTAAATAAGATAGAATTAAGAAGAGTGAAATGTGTGGAGAAGCTAATATAGAAGACATAGAATGGTAAATAAAATAGGTAATGACATGTAAGATGAGCATGAATATAATTGAAGTCCATGTAGAGAGAGGTACCTGGGGCCAAGTTACTTTCCTAAAATATTTTTTATATGTTTGTGTGTTGTGTGTTTATGTTTTTGGGAGAATTAATAAAATCTTGCAGAAATATAGAATGAGAATAATGGTAACCAAGTCAGAAAGAAATAGATGAAATAATAATAGTGAAATTGAATAAGAGTAAAGAGAAGTAAAGAGAAACTGGATAAGAGGTATTTGTATGCTCCTATGGAAATGGTTTAAAATAGAATTATATTGTATAAAATAAGGTTTTATTTGACTTGTAAAATTTATAATGGAAAAAGGTTCAAGTATGTAATGGTTAATGATGATTTGTTTGTCTTTAAAATTAATAAAATTTGTTTAAAAAAAAAATTATGTTATGTAGGTAGAAAGACAATTAGATTTGCTGGCCTTCCTAGGTATCATTTTCTGTAGTCAGTCTCTGCTGCTTTACACTACTAATATAATTACACCAAATACCTATCTCTAAATTTAAGACAGTGCTAACCCTAGAACATGTTAATGGACTAGGAACAGCCATCCTGGAAGAGATATTGAGGGGGGGGACTTTACTCTTTAAAGCTGTGTCCTTGTGATGAAGGAGCAGTTTATATTACGTTTTATAGATTAATCCACCAGTAGAAAATAGATAACATCCATTTGAGGTCAATCCATGCATTTAGTGAGTAGGAGGAGGCAATATTAAATCAGAGCCTTGGTACAAGGGGCAATCCAGTAGAAGTGTCTTGATAGTTCTGCCAAGCAGAGACAGGAGTGTGGTAAGTATGGAATCTTACTAAATCAATTCATACAGAGATACAATGCTCGGTATCTTTAAAGTGGTAATTCTTTCATGTTACTGACTTGGGAGTAATCAAATGATCAGGTCTCATGCTGCCTGGGGAATTCTGGGAATTGAAGTGCACATGTCTTAAAGTTGCTAAGCTTGAAAAACATTCAGAAATACAACTTCTTGCGAGCCTTATTTTCCTGCATTTTGGGAATCAGGAAATTATCCTATATGCCTGGTGCAGTAGCTGGCATGAGTTAATTAAACATTGTGTGAAGAGTTCCTTTGAAACTATTCTCAACTATTTTCTAAGGGTGCCCAATAATTCCATTAGAAAATATTTAGTTCTAATATGATGGTATGGGAAAAAGGGCATTGCTGCCATATTTTTTAAAGTGTCATATTCTGTAATGTTTGTCATTTAGAACTTCCATGATACAAACAATATGTTCCTTTTTTTTGTTTATGGGAAATATAATTTCATCTGCTTGATTATACCAGTTACTCTTTTCTATACTTTTAGTATAATAAATTAACTAAAAATCATAGATTTTCTATAGGTTGTATGGCTGGAACTGTCAGCCCCAAGTTATAAATGGCTACACTATAGTTTTACAATATTTTCAATGTTACATTTTATTCCATTGGTGCATTAAAGTTCTACTTGGAATGCTCCCAGTGGCAGAAATGAGACAGATTACTTTCTTTCCCAAGTTTTGTTCTTCTAGCTTCCAGCAAGAGTTCCCAGAAGAGTTGAATAGGTTTCTAGCAGAGGAATGGAGGAGAGATGTGGGAAAAAATGAACACAAATTGATTGCCAATGAAAATGCTATTAGGTTAGAAGGTGGATCCAATCCCTAATGTCATGCCCATTGCTTTATTTTTAGCACTTCTCTAAACTTAGCTTCATACAACACGCTAGGAGATAATATGGTTTCTTGATATAGCCTAGTATGATGTGAACCCAGGCATTCTAATTTGTAAATCATGGCTTTTAGCTTAGCATAGAATGTGCAATCTATATCACACAAGTGGTTATACCTGGTTAAACAACCAGCAGTCAAGCACAGCATATAGCACAGTCTAATAGTTTGTAATATTAAGTTTATTTTTACAAATATCAATTTATTGCAGAGTTTAAAAGAAAAAAATAAGTAGATAGAAGACAGGGTCCACATTTTATCCTATAAAACTGCTCTAAACAAAGGGGGACTTCATCAAGAATTGATATAGGAGGTATTTTTCCAGAAGAAAATGACAAGTGGACTTCATTCACTAACAATGAGAGCAAGAGAGTAAGAAGATATCTCACAATGCTACAACCCAAAACTGCCCTAGAGCCAAATAAATATGTTGAAAAAAGACAGTGCCAGTATATGGAATAGCAGAGGTCATACAATTGCTATTTACAGGAGATAAAGTGGAAAATTATGGTCTTCATGGGCTCTTACTGCTACCATCAGAATGAAAAGAAGAAGAAAATATGGGTCATGTTTTCCAAAAGATAATTGCAGATCTTTTAAAGGCCAATTGTAACAAGGCTCTTGTCTATGAACCTATCATAGATGAAGACACTAACCTTGCTGGGCCCAGGAGGAGCTATCCTTCTACCTGATGTGTGACCATTAAGGTTTTGAGTTCTTGTATTAGCTAAGACCAGAATGCTGGTAGTGACTGTTGTTATCTAGAAGTCCTTGAAGGCTCTCAAGACCCTGGTCCTCAGATAAGCTGATGTAAGATTATTTAGTTGAAACTGGGTTCTAAAGAATAGTTAAGATTGGTTGTACTGTCTTCTGGTATATTGTCTGCTCTGCTGCTCAGCATCATTCATGCTTGAGCTCTGGATTCCATTGCTAAGTTGACAATAGAGCATCTGAGACTATTGGTGTTCAATTTGCTACCTGGCACCATTAAGTCCAGGACAGATCAGAAATTTCTAGCTTCCATGACAATCATGGACCTACATCAAGTCATCAGTGGCCTAATGCATACCAGTGTCATACATTAGACTTAGTGCCCCATCCCAGACAATTAATGGACTGAATGGAGTTTTATATGGAGTTTGTGGTCTTTCCCAAGAATCTGATGGGTGGCATGGCTGTGATCTTGACTGTTGCCTGGAAAGAGTGGGTGGGTGGAGCTGTAGATCACCTCAGCCCTGTGTGGCTTCTCCCTGCTTGCTGTTCATGAGAAGATCTTGCTTTACTGAAGAGCTCTAGAAGAACTACTTAAGAAAAGGATACCTGGAGCATTGTTGGAGAAACACTCAGAACACACCTGTCTAAACACAGATAAGAACTCACACCTAGATTTATTTTATGGCAAAAAGAACAGTAAAACATTAGCATTTCCCTGCTCTTATTACAGTCCTAATAGACATCCAGCAGCTGTTTTTAGGATAACCATATTTCTTATAGGCAGGTCTGGACCCACTTTGAGGAATATTCTGGATTTTGGCAGTCACTCTGATCTGTGCTGAGTTGGATATTAACTGGCAGGTCAAGTCTGAGTTACAAGAAACACAATCTGATTTGGGATGAGTTGGATATTAACTGGCAGGTCAAGTTTGATTGAGTTACAAGAAACACAATCTGATTTGGGATGAATTAGATGTAGTGATTTTCAACAAAGTAGAGTTTGTGCTGTTAGTTCAGCCCTACATGCTGGATCCAGCCCCTTCCTAGCTTATTAAGACAGGCTGGCAGGCAGTCAAGAACTGGTGATCTTAGGGATGAGGGTGGTATGCCTGAAGAAGCTGTTATTGGCCAAACAAGTTTAGACACTATTGTTCTATCCCCAATCCTCCCTTTTCAGGAACGGCTATTGAGCAGATAATCAGGCTGCAATTATAGAGGGTTTTGGGAAAACATGTTAGGGTTAGGGTTCTAGACCCATTTTAGTCAGGTTTCAGTATGGAGACAACCTTGGCAATACTTGTTGATGACCTGTGGTAGACTAGGTTGGGCTGCTACATCCACCCTTGTATTCCTTGTCTCAATCATAATATACTTCTGCACCAGCTCCACCAGGGACTGGAAACTGAGGGCACTTTCTCTTCCTTCCTTCATAGTCAGTTCCTGCCAGTATTGGATGTGGGAGATCACTCCCTAGCCCACTTGTTTTCAGGATGCCCAGGCTTCAGTACTTTCTCCACTCTTGTTCATCAATTACATGAATTTAATAGGTGAGGTCATTTGCCAGTTTAGGATCTGATAGCACCAGTATGCTGTTGATATTCAATTATATATTTTAACTCGGACTGACCACAGGCTAGCTGGGCAAAGTTGTTGAGGTTCTGTCCCAATGTCTGAATGTGAGGAAAATATCTATGGCTCAGTGTGGCCAAGAACAAATGGCTGGTGGCTGTGGGGCTCTATAGGTGCAGGATTTTAGTAATGGCAATAACACTTAGAATTATATACCACTCCATAGCACTTTGCAGCACTCTCTTAAGTGGTTTTACAGAGTCACCATTGCCCCCAACAATCTGGGTTTTTATTTTAATGACCTTGGAAGCATGGAAGGCTGAGTCAACCTTCAACCAGTCTAAACTGAACTCCTGGCAGTGAGAAGAGTTTGTCTGAAATACTGTGTTCTAACCACTGTGCTCCATGGCTTTTGATTTTCCATCTTTGCTTTAAGATTGCATTAAAAATTTGGCTATTCTCTGAGGCTTTGGAGCAGCATGGATATATCATCATGTTTAAGATTTCTGGATTGATGTACTGTATATCTGAATTTCACTCTTGCAAGTGTCTTGTAATTTTTTTGGGGGCGGCGTTAATTTTGATTGAATTTCAGTTTTCTCATTTTTCTTTATTTTCTGAGTTTCCCAGTGTTAGAGTTGGGCAGGGTCAAAATCAAAAAAAGAAAAACATTACATACTTTGAAAAAATTGGTTATGCTGTGGCCATGATTAGAAATTATAATTACTCTAACAAAAGACAAACCGCTAATCATGACCCTTTTAAGAAATTTCTAACCCTATCATGCTCACACCTTTCGGCTTTGAAAGATGGAAGAAAGAACATGAGTATTATCATTCATTGCCCATGATTTCATCCTAACATACATGGAAAATAAAATAGACAAAGTGGAAGTAGTAGGAAAATTATTATATAGTATAATACTAGAATCTTTGATATCATGGGGAAATATTGAAACACGGATGGAAATTCCTTAAACAAAGAAATACCATAAACACAGTTTCAGACAGTTCCAGTGAAGTGGAGGGAGGGTTGGAAAAGCAACAACAGAAGAGGCTTATGAGGTTGCTCAAGAGATTTTGTAAAAATTTTAAAATCAGAAAGGACACATTAAGAGGTGGAAAGAAGAACAGGTCACAATGCAAAATGTATGCAGGAGCCTAGATTTGTAGAAATGTTACCCAAAAAGATTTGTAGAAATGTTACCAAAAAAGCTAACATTAAAACGTGATCGATTCTAAGGTTAGTGGAAGATGTTAAGAACAAAAAGGGGTTTCAAAATATTTTCTTCAAAATAAAGGAAGATACAAGAATCAGTACACCAGCTGCTCAGAGAAAGCTCATAGAATTCTAAGTGATCACAAGCTGAATATGAGTCAGCAGTGTGACAAGCTGATAAAGTGGGAAATTTATGCTGCACTAGTATAAAGATATTTTCTAATTCCTGACTAGTAATGCCATTGTACTACATTTTGCTTCAGTCATAAAAACACTATGACCTGTTCTTGATGTCAGAATGACTCAGGAAAATTCAAACAAGTGCAAATGCAAAAAAGAGGAATGGAGATGGATTCAAAAGACTAGAAAATAAGTCTGACAAAGAAAAATTGACACACTAGAATACGTGTAGCCTTGAGAAAATATGATTGTGGGAGAATATCACAGTGCTTTTCAAATATCCAAAGGTGTGTCCTACAGAAGATGGCCAGTGTAACTTTGTTATCTTCCCATCATTTGGGACATGGAATCATGCTAAGTTACAAGAAGGCACGTTCTGGTCTTTTGAAGAGAAATTATCTCATGATGAAAATAGTTCCATCATGAAACCAATTATCAAAGGCAGTTGCAGGGTCCCCTTCACTGAGTCTGTTCAGGCAGAGGCAGAACAGCTATTGGAAATGTTCTAATTTTCATTTCAAGCACTGACCAGAGATTGGACTCAGTGATCTAAATGCCCCATTGAATAAATACCTTCCATAACTACAAGACTTAATTCAGGGCTTGCAGTCACACTCAGTAAACATTGAGGTGGAATGGAAATCTAAGTGGTTGCCTGTTTCATCTCTTCTCCTTTTCCTTTCTTCAAATTACTTTAATTGGAGTAATATCTTAGTGAAATTACTATATGAGGGTTTGAGGATTACTAATAGTAATTATTGTCAAAGAACAAAAGCAGGTGAAAAATGTAAGACAAAGTGGGATACAATTTTTGGTTATAATATATAGATGAAATAATGGAAAAATATGTGACTGAAAGAATTAAAATTTACATTATGTTATAATCTTAAACGTATTTTTTATAAAATGATGTACCCTTGGTATATGTTACCAGAGAAAATGTCCTCCATGTATAAAAGCACTTCAAATTTGTTTTGTTGGCAATGTGAATAAGAAAGGACATTTTATTATGCTTGGTAGACATGCAAAGCTAGAAAGTTCTAGATTCAAATACATATACCAATTCAGAAGGTTTTAAAGGTACATTTATTTCATTAAATTTATATGCCATCAATCTCAATCTGAAAAGCTACTCCAAAGGTTAACTGCATTTATTAACCCTATTTTATATACCCTACATAATAACTATTATTATTACATGTAGTAACCGCAAATATCAATATGTAATTAAAACCAGGTAATAATTTTACTCAGAAAGTAGCTGAATAACTTTGTCACTCACACTCCTTTTCATTCTAGACTTGGAAGTAAAAAAAAAAAATCTATTTACACAGAACAAGCATGGTAGATTATGGTTCAAAACCTTCAAACCTTCAAGAAACCTTAATTGTGCAGTGGATTGATTTCAGAGGTGGTATTCAGCAGGTTCTGACCAGTTCTGGAGAACTGGTATCAGAAATTTTGAATAGTTTGGAGAACCAGCAAATACCACCTCTGACTGGAGATTTTACAGTATCCTTCCCCAGCCATACCCACCAAGCCACGCCCACAGAACTGGTAGCAAAAAAATTTGAATCCCACCACTGATTGATTCAGGCTAGTGATAACACCAGTTTAAATAACTATGTACAAGTATTTCCAGTTTTCTGTTAGATATCTTTGCATCTAAGCCTTGAACAAGGGTAGATAATATTTGTTATAACAAAACCAAGCTCCAGGAATTTAATTATAAATTTCTGAACTTGCTGTTCATGGTATTTGGATTCTACCCTGTTTGAGTTGGAGCAGATAAATCATTATGATATTAGGGAGGCTTTTTATTTTTTTGTTTGGCCCACTGTGTATTCATACTGTGTATTCATGGACTTAAATTGAAAATCTAAGATATGGACTATGATAAATGATATCCTGCACCAACTATTACACTGCAGATTGCTTTTGTGTAAAAATTTAACCAGTATAAAAATCTTGCCATGGTATTCTGTTCTCTGTTACCTTAATTATTCACTTTCTCTCATACACCTAAAGTCAAAACCCATTTTGTGGTCACTGAACATCATCACTAATTCTTTTTTCTGTTTGACAGGAAGTGATCTGATTATGCCCCATTACCTTAAAAACATTTGATTTCTCTATCAATATTTGTGAATGGCTCTCACTTCATAGAATTTTGAGAAAGCTTATTCATGTGAACCAGGAAATGACTCAATGATTAAATCTAATAAAGTGCCATATGGTAGAATACTAAATTGTAATAAAAGATTGTGCATTAAGAAAATTTGATGCAACATAACTCTAGCATGATGCACTGGGATTTAATTATATGAATCTATTAAAAATAACATTGCTGTTATGGCTACTTTTTTCTAGTATATCAAGAAAAAATATCTTCTGCTACATAAGGAGATACTCAAACAGAAAATAGAATGAAAGTTGGCCCTTCAGTAAGGAATGACATAGACTGTGTTCACATGAAATTAGGCCCCAACGAAAGGACATAAAGCATATGCTTTAATACTTAGACAAGGCAATATAATTGATACAGTTAAATTCCATTTGAAAATTATAAAGATCGATTTGTGGAACGCTTTTCACTGTTAAGATGTCTCCACATGCTTAAATTTTTGAAGTGATGTCTCCAAGATAAATTCTCAGTTTCTTTATAGAAATATACCATGGATTCTTTAGCATGGTTGTGGCATTGATGTGATAGGAAATATTCCCAGAGACAAGATGGAAAAAATGTTTCTTAATGGAATTGTTCATAGAAGTATAAATTATTTTTTTGCACCCAGTAATATGAAAGGGATGTATGCTTATATAAGAGTTCCTTGACCTTTATTCCAACAAATCTCTCACAATCTGGAAATGGATGTTTATGGTAATCTTATACTTCTGCCTTTGGCTTCTGGCACCATTTCCCTCTGGTCAGATTGCCTCCTCTTAAATGTCTTTTGGTGCTGTCTGCTTAAAACATCAATGTCTGCTTTGCAACATAATGCTTCTTGCTTCCCTTTGACAGCTTTCAGATTTTCTACCAACAAGGTTTTCACTTCAGAGCTTTATTCCCTTCTTAACCTATTGCCGGTCATCCATTTTTAAAAACTGTCAGTCATAGCAACCATAACTAAAGCTGTTGCCAAGACCTAAGCCTAATATCAGTAAAAAAAAAATTTTTTTAAAGGCAAACATTTTGCCTATTTCACTACATTATAGCCTGGGATAGACTATACAGAAAATACTGTGAAATGTAAAATGCCAGCTATAAATATTGCGTTCTTTCAGGGTCCTGCTTTTGATTCACTGTAAAGATCTGAATCTCACATTATAAAGGAAATTCCTGTTTGTTTAAGCTATTTAATTAGTCCCGCTGGAATTCATTACATTGCCTCACCAAAATAAATTAATTCAGAAGAAAAAATTGATAGGGGTAAAAAGGAATGAAATTTTAACATGAGGTATGATAACATAAATAAGTTAGACTGATATTTCATACATGCACACTGATATAAAATCAAGACATTCCTGGATTTTAGTTTGCAGATACAGGTTGAATTAAAAGGCTGATTCAGAGCAAATTCAGATTATGGATGGATGTTCTGTGACCCACAATTTCTAGCTACCCACTGATTAATATTGGTAACTCAGAAATGGTGTGCCATTTATTAAATGAGATGGATTAAAATTTGTAGGCCAGAAGCATGCGGAAGTTTCAGAGACAGAAATTTCCAAACTCTGATTTTAAAACAAAAGGTGCCAATAATTTTGTCTGGATAAGATTAGATGGCCTCGATAGACAATATTAGTTATCTCTAAATTGATAAATAGATAAATATACTTCACTCAAGGTACTGTGATTGGATCCTAGAATGTGCTGATCTTCAAATATAAATCTTCAGGAAAAGGACTTTGCTAAAGCAAAACTCAAGTGTCTCTATAGATTGTAGAACAAAGAGCAGAACAGCTGTGTTCTTTGCTTAGTTTGTGGAAAGTGGTTTATGCTCACAGGCAGATATTGTTTCCTTCAAGGTTAAAACATATTTTGTCTATGTGTGTTGGGTCCATCAGCATTTGCAGTGGAGGTTTAATAGCAATAGCAATAGCACTTAAACTTACCGTGTTTCTCATATAATAAGGCCGGGTCTTATTTTTTTTTAAGTCCCGAAAAAATGGCTAGGTCGTCTTTTCGGGGGTGACTTAATTCCCCTCCCCCTTGCATCTTCGGGCAGGCGGGCGGCGACAGCTTGGATGTTGACCTCGGCATTGGTGGGGCACTTCGTATCGGGGTCAATGCAGGCAGCACCATATCCAGGTGTGCAACAAAAGTACTTCCTAATGGCAAGCGCCCCCAATTCCCCCATTTCGCATGTTTTAATATAGGCCTTAATTTCGGGGGGGAGGGGCTTAATTTCATTTCATGCCTATAAAACATGCTGGGACTTCCTATTGGGGGAGGCCGTATTGTTGGAGAAACAGGGTATATACTGCTTCATAGTGCTTTACAGCCCTCTCTAAGTGTTCTAAGATTGCTCCCAACAATCTGGATCTTCATTTTACCAACCTTGGAAGGTTGAGTCAATTTTGAGCCGTTTGGGATCGAATTCCTGGCAGTGGACAGAGTAGCTTGCAATACTGCATGGTATTCCTACTCCTGAGCCACCATGGCTTTTTTAAAAATCAAGATGATAGCCACAGAGCATAATTGAGCCGCACTTCTTCTATATATGTGTCGGTCTTATGTATAAAAGGGGCTTCAGTCTCACTCCCACAATGATTGTCTCTCCTTTTTTGGCACACACTCCTGGAACTCTGGTGGTTGAATTCAGATACAGGGTTGAAATATGCTGAAACAATGTGACAGGTTTGAGTTCAGCTTTGAATCCAGGGCAAATAAGTTATTATTATAAGTTATTTTGGTTTATTAACCCTAATTTATGGTGAAGGTAGGCAACCTGCAGCCCTATCACATCACACACACACACACATACACATAAATATACCACACACACACACACACACACATACACACATTTTTCTTGTCCTCTTTTATTGGACAGCTTTCAAGAGCAACTGGCTGGCTATTGTTTCTCAGCTTTTTGAGGATGGCAGTAGTTTGGATTGCCTTAAAATTGAGAGGAAATCATGGTAGTGTGGAAATGCTGCAGGAAATAATGTAAGAAATGCATATCATCAAGGAGCTTTGGTCCAGTTTTCATTTTAAACATGATATTGCAGCAAAGACAAATGCCTACCTTGGATTCAATAAATCCATCCTAGATGAAGTAGGCAAATGATACACTAATAATATTAATAATATTTGAAGATGAGATCACACCATGCTCCTCAGTAGATGCCCTCAATTGCCTTTTATGCAATACTGTGAATCTTTCTATTGTTCAATATTCACCAACTACAATTTTCATATGCCGAATACCCACTTGGGATACAGAAGGATAAAATAAAAGCAGGAAAATACTTTCACTGAACTGTAGTTGCTTCAGTGTATATTGACTAATATAAAGGACAAATGGCATCAATGTGACTATGTTACTCAAGAAGAGTTTCTTTCTAACAAAGAAAATTATACTGGATTGCTAGGTGCAGTGTTACTTTAAAATCCAATTAATGTCTGCATTACTGAATTGATTAAAATATATTAATTAAACAGAAACCAGACAAATATATAGAGCCAGTCTGGCTTAGTGGTTAAGGAGCTGGACTAGAAGCCAAACATTGTTAGTCCTAGGTCTTTCTTAGGCACACAAACCAGCTGGGCCAATCTCTCTATCCAACCCAGTCCATTTTACAAGAAAATAGGAGTCAGGATCTTTTTGCATGCCATCTTAAGTTGTACAAAATAAGGATGGGATATAAACCTACTCATAAATGAATGTTTAGAATAGTGTAAAGCATATAATTTGAGAATGGGGATGGCAAAGTGATTTCAGTGAGAATTCAAATAAAACATGAGAAAACATGGATTCAGTATCAATTTATTGAATCCAAGATTTGGTTCTGGCCTTTGCCATCTACAGTATGTTCAGAAGAAATCCATGTCCATCTATGTCTCTTACTTTATGATGTAAGACCAATATTAGCCTGCTCATAGATTGCCTGGTGATTTCTCCCCTAATTTGTAAATAAATGTGGGAAATAATGGAAATAATGACTGAGAATCTCCATAGACATTAAGCAATAAAACACATTAAATCTACACTGGTCTGCCCTTTTATCAAGTATTAGAGAAAACTGGGTTTAACTTGTCATTCTTGCCAGGCAGAGTTCTTTTTCCCTCTCACCTATCATATATAAGAGGATCCAGAATAACTGAATGCATTTATGTGTATGGATTTTCATTGTTATGCAGAATTCCTGTTATTGCAATTCTGAAGAAATGTAATTCATCTGTAAAAATGTCAAAAAGCAATCAAAATGATGAGGGGCATGCAGAAATGCAGCTTTGTGAAGGGACAATGGAGGTGGGTTTATGTAATTATGGTTGAGGCAGAGGAAAAAGATAGTATGGCTCTGGATGGCATTTGTTCACCATAAAAGTAAGAGAAGATTATTCCACTTACTTCTGGATATCCCACATGCTGAGTCTGATTTCCTTTCCTGATATGTTTAATAATTTGTTTGAAAGCAATGAGATTAAGAGATGGGAAACTGAGCAACATAAAAGTATGTGGCAAATTATAATGCAGCTGATTAAATGGATGGGGTAAGAAAGCCTTCTCATTTTTACTGTGGACGATAAAAAATATTTCAGTCTGAAGAAAATGGTATCCGCTTACCTTCAAAAAGAAAAATCACATTTGGAAGGCTTCTATAATGGAAAGCCTTTAGGCTTTATTCCATCTTGAACAAATATTGCTGACATAATCACTAAATAATGTTTTAATTTTAATCTTACTAATACTATTATTAATAACTAACTCTATTTTTAAAAATTAATTATTGACAAGTTTTTAACATTATTCATATGCCCTCAGTAGCTTTTGTTTGCTGTATTATAACTCTTTCATCTGAGATAAAGAGTGAATTACTTAAAACTCCAAATGTTTTATGCAAACTTCTAAAACAGCAGATTTTGCAATTCATGAAAATGCTTCTTTCCCAATGACTGTAACTGGATCCAATTCAGTTCTGCACCTGAATAGAACTGCAGTGACAGCAGAAGGTGTTGTTCTATTGTTTAGTTTAATGTAATGTATATTTTTCTCTCCCCAAAACTGCTTTTTTAAACAAGACTGAATAATTGATATATGTTTTGTGCCTAAAAAAGAAGCTCATGTTTTAAAAGGAAAAATCTGCTAGTACCACAATATACATTACAACTTTTGGGGACGAATATAAATATATTAAAATGGTACACATATTCAGAAATAAATGTCATTTGTATTTATAATGAATATATTGTAAAATATATGACATTAACTATATATATTTATAGTTTTGTATGAAAACTTTAAACAAAAGTTTAAAATGGAAAATGAAACTCGACATTTACCTTCTCATAAACTAGTATGATACATGGAATAACTTAATCAATGCAGTATCCTGATTCAAAATGCAGAATAGACTTAATTTAATGTGCAAACTCACACCATTAACTTAAATGTGACTAAAAATTGATGTCAAAGCTACATATGTTTTCTGAACTCTAGGGAATTGTTGTCTAATTGAATCCAGTTATAGATGAGAAAAGATGTGGTCATAAAATGAGTACCTTCATTCCATTTTCACTCTCCCATATGCTTCAGTGGGATAATATTAGGATAGCTAAGAATTTCACTAGAAAATCAACAAAGCTTGGTGAAGGGAGGAGAAATTGTTATGGAATTTGATCAAAAAGGGGATTACTCCAGAAATATTGCAACTTACCTGAATCTCATAAAATAGGGTTAAAATTAAAGGGAGAATAGAAGAAAGATTTGCAGAGATGAAAGAAAATGAGAGAAGAAAACAATTGAAGAGTCGATCAGTCAATTGATAGAAGTAAAAGAAGTTAAAGACAAAGTGAAAATTCTAGAATCAAGCTACCAGCACATAACAACAAGATGATGAACAGGTTTTAAATTGTTTCTTGAGAAAAAGTTGGTAGGTACTGTTCAGCATCTAGTATGAAAGTGTTTTGATATTTCAGAAAATGTTTTAAAGGATGTGACCAGAATTGGAAGTGGTTTTATTAGCTGTCAAGTCAATCGAGGCAAAAGAACTCATAATGACTAGCACAATCAAGATGATATATTATAGTATGTGGTTGTATAAGAAGGTGGATTGCATGTTAGGGATTGAAAATAAACAACCCAAATTGTAATGCCTTTAGATAAATCAATTGCACAGATATTGTACACAGTTGTATACTGTTTTGGTCACCGCATTTAAAAAAGCTGGAAAGCTTGCCAAAGGAGGCACTCAAAATATTCAGGGGACTTGAACATCTTTATTATGAAAAGAAAAATTGGTTGGGACACTTTATCTTAGAAAAAAAGATGTCTAAGGGGGAATACAACATGATTGAGATGTATAAAACCATGTGTCCTGCATAAACTGTGCAGAGAAAACATTTTCTTCCTCTTGAAATAGGACCAGGGTCCATCTAGTGAAGTGTATTGGAAGATTTAAAACAGAAAAAAGAAGCATTTCTTCATGCAGCACATAATTAAGTGTGCAGCTTATGAATACAATGGTTGAGAGACATTCATTAGCCTCATTTTAAAAGGGATATGGAGGGCAAAGGTAACAAGGAATATTGCTCATTTAAGATTCAGTGGTATTTTCAGCGTCTATTTAAGGTATCTGAACAGCAGTTACCGGTGAAGAACAATGGGAGATGAGACTTCTTTCCTGTTTATAGGTACACCAAAAATGGTTTCCCTGTGAGAAACAACATGCTGAATTAAAATCAGTCTTGGACTGATCCAGCAGAGATAAGGTTATGTCTGAAAGTGCTGGACACCTGGAATAATAATCTTGATTTTTATAATGAGTTTATGAAGAATACAAATGAATTGGAGTGCCAATGAGAAAGAGCTTAAAACAACCTGCTGTATGATAAATAATCTGAAATAATAATAGCTTAAATTGAGACTGTTCAATTTGAAGAAAATATGAGCAACTATTGTGAGCTGATATGAAAAGAAAATGCTGTAAGAGACCCATTATGTCTTTGGAATGTTGCATTCTAGTTGTCATACCTAACAAGATTTATATTTTAGTTTAGTAGCTGAATCATCAGTGTTAAATGCTGGTGTGAAGGAATATAATGTAGAGTAGAAAAAAAATGTCAGTATTAATAAACTGGTGACTATGAAACTACTGAAAAAAGAGCTACTAAAACTGGAAAAAATATCCCCTTATTTCCTTTCAAAAGCAGTATGGATAAAAAATTCTGGAAATCATCTAGATCTAATGCAAAATGAAGATTTAATCATTTGATTCTCCACAGAGTTAAATTATTGCTCAAGTTTAAATAAACATATGCAATAGCACTTAAAATTATATACAGCTCCACAGTGCTTTACAGTACTTTCTGGGTGGTTTACAATGTCAGTATATTGCTTTCAACAATCTGGGTCCTCATTTTACCGAACCTGGAAGGATGGCAGACTGAGTCAACCTAACCACTGTGCCATCAGGGCTCACAAACAAACAAACAAACAAACACATGCATGTTCCAAGAAATCATTATAATTTTGACCAATACTAAAAGTTTGTAAAGAAATTCTCAATGATAGATGATCAGTCAATCCCTGGGGAGAAAATAGTGCTTGTCATAGGGCTTTTTTTTTTACTATATCATTCACAGACTGCATTTACTAGAGTTCTGCAATGCCTTGAATTCATTTTTCTAAAGGCCTTTTTTAAAGAGTGTAGGAGTGTTGATTTAGAATCTGTCTTTTCCTGGAATCATACAGTTGCAACAATATTTTCTATTTTTCTCAAAATTTTCCTTATTTCATTTCTTCCATAGAATTAGTTTGTTCAAGGACTCATTTAAGTTTACTTTTGTTCCCTTCTCAGTCTCAGATCAGCAGTAAAACACCCCACTGGTTTTTAAGGGATCTTTTCCACCCATTTAAATTCATTTCCTTCCCTTCATATCAGCCAATTCTGAAAATTGCATTTGTTCAGTCCCCAAAGCAAGACAACTTCCAAAGTACTTGTGTTTACAGGAACTAAACAGATTGTGGAATATCTGAGAATGAAGACATAGCAAGATCTTTCTGTCACTTGTTCTGGCAAAGACAAAGGGTTTTTTCTCTCTCTTTCTGGTTCCTGGATGATTTTAGGTTCAGATGAATGTGGGAGGAATCCTGAGAAAACAAGATGAAAAAATTGAATGAATGAATTGGTCAACTTAAAGGCAATCAATTTGCATAAACCTACAACATTTGGATATTTTCTGCCATAGAGGTGGACAAACATATTGACATGAGCTTCATAACAATCACAAAAGGAGTGGCTAATTCTGTATTAATTTGGATGTGTATTATGCTGCAGGCTCTGTTTATCTATATATTATCTGCACTACAGACTCAGATAAGAAAGAATCTTGGGAAAAAGATTATCTAAGACCACCAGAGATACTAAATAACACTTATGCAACACTTGAAATTTTAAAGCAATTTCAGTAAATAATTGAGCTAATCTATTCAACAAACATGTAAAAAAGAAAAGTATGATCTATACATAAACACAGAGTCAGATCAAATGTTTAGAGCATAATTATAATTGTTTTAGTGACATTTAGAGCCACATTTGATATCATGTAGAAGCAGCTGAGATTACTAACCACTTGTAATAGTGCTTACTTGCACAAAAGGTAAGAAGAAGATATATTAAATAGCAGTCCTTGAACAACCTTGTGACTGCAAGCTATCATGTCCAGCCTTGAAATGTTGGCACTAAAATTCAGAGTTCATAATAAGACTTCGGTAAGCTTTTAAAGGAATATAGCAATATTTTGAGAAAAATGTGAAAACTATAGCCTATTATTTATTTAGCATATGGCACCTCATACATGGACTAGCAATACATATTAACATTTCATTAGATTAGTAAAACACAACAAAATATAAATGTTAAAAAGATATATGTTCAAATACCAGTGTCTAGACCCGTGATGGCAAACCTATAGCATACATGCCAGAAGTGGCATGCAGAGCCCTCTCTGCCGGTACGAGAGCTGTTGCCCCAGCTCAGTTCCACTGCACATGCACACGCACCTCCCGCTAGCCAACTGATTGTCAGTACCTGCTGCGCATGTGTGGGGGAGGACGGGGTGCGTGCAGGACACACGTGCACATGTGCAGGGGGGCAGGGGAGCATGGGGGTCACATGTGCATGGGCAGGGGGAGTGCAGGGGGTCGTGGCTGCATGCGCAGGGGCATGGGGGTCATGTATTATGAGTGAAGGCATGCATGCATGCACGCGGGACTTTCAGCACGCAATGATGAAAAGGTTAGCCATCATTGGTCTAGACCATCTAACCACTGAAGTGCAGAATCCAGACCCTGGATTTTAATTCTAATACAAGATTCATACAAAATCATACATTATACAAAATATAAAATATATACAAAATATATAAAAAATATATAAAAATATATAAAAATATAAAAATATATAAAAAATATATAAAAAATATATAAATATAAAATATATACAAAATCATACATTGCAATGTCCTACCTGTCAATGAATACTTCAGCTTCAACCATAACAACACAAGAGCACACAATAGATACAAACTCAAAGTAAACCGCACCAAACTTGATTGCAGGAAATACGACTTCAGCAATAGAGTGGTCAATGTCTGGAATACTCTACCCGACTCTGTAGTTTCTTCCCCAAACCCCAAAACTTTAACCTTAGACTGTCTACTATTGACCTCACCCCTTTCCTAAGAGGTCTGTAGGGGCGTGCATAAAGCGCACCAACGTGCCTACCGTCCCTGTCCTATTGTTTCTCCTATTCTTTTATTTTTCTTGTATGTAACCATTTCATGTATTCACAACTATGTATACATTTATACTTATTATCTTGTAAACAATTGGCAAATCAAATAAATAAATAAATAAATAAATAAATAAATTTTAGAACTTGATTAATATCACAATACTGTCTATTTGGGGTGATGTTAATCTTTTATTTTTGACTAGGCTCCAATTTATTGCAGCAAAGCTGTGTTTTCCTTTAACATATTACAGTTTTATATGTTTTCAGTATACATATTTGTATGCATCTGTTCAGTAGTTTGCAAAAAAAAAAAAAAAAGGGAGATTATATGAATAAAATCCTGAGAAGTGATTATAGTACATGTATATGTACAAAGATAGATTCTAGAACTGAAAAGTTAATATGGCTGAATGCTATTGGGGACTGGGTTAACCAAGTTTTCTCCAAAGTGGTAATTCCAAGAGCCATGGTGGTGCAGTCATTAATTAATTATTTTATTTTATTTTATTTTATTTATTTTGTCAGGCGATTATAAGATAACAGGTATAAGTATAAACATAGTTATGAATACATGAAATGGATACATATAATAAAAAGAAAAAGAAACAATAGGACAGGGACGGTAGGCACATTGGTGTGCTTATGCACGCCCCCTACAGACCTCTTAGGAAAGGGGTGAGGTCAATAGTAGACAGTCTAAGGTTAGTTTTTGGGGTTTGGGGAAGAAACCACAGAGTCAGGTAGATTATTCCAGACATTGACCACTCTGTTGCTGAAGTCGTATTTCCTGCAATCAAGTTTGGTGCGGTTTACCTTAAGTTTGTATCTATTGTGTGCTCTTGTATTGTTATAGTTGAAGCTGAAGTATTGATTGACAGGTAGGACATTGCAATGTATGATTTTATATACCATGCTTAATCAGACCGAAGACGGCGTAATTCAAGGTTTTCTAGTTCTAGAATTTCAAGTCTGGTGGCATAAGGTATTCTACAACGAGTAGAAGAGTGGAGAACTCTCCTTGTGAAATATTTCTGGACTTTCTCAATTGTGCTAATATCAGATACGTAATGAGGGTTCCAGACTGATGAACTGTATTCGAGTATTGGTCTAGCAAATGTTTTGTATGCTCTAGTTAGTAGTGTAATATTACCAGAGAAAAAGCTACGTAAGATTAGGTTAACAACTCTTAACACCTTTTTGGCTATGTAGTTACAGTGGAGTCTGGCACTTAGATCATTAGAGATGAGTACTCCAAGATCCTTGACAGAGTTTGGATCATCAACAAGGTCTTGACTATTCAGCCTGTATTTTATTTTCTGATTTTTTTTGCCAATTTGTAAGACAGAGCATTTATTTGTTGAGATTTGAAGTTGCCATTTGTTTGACCATTCTGATACATAGTTGAGGTCTTTTTGAAGGGTAGCAGTATTGTCTGTGGTGTTGCATAGCTTTACATTGTCAGTGAAGAGAACGCAGTTGCTCTTAATATGATCACAGAGGTCGTTTATGTAGAGTATGAAGAGAGTTTGTCCTAGAACACTGCCTTGGGGGTACACCACTGTTGACAGGTACAGAATTTGATAGGACGCTCCCAATTTTGACCATTTGTTGTCTGTTTGACAGGAATGCTTCTATCCAGTTATGCAGGTATCCAGAGATACCATAAGATTTTAGTTTTAGGAGTAGTTTGCTGTGTATCACTGAATCAAAGGCTTTACAGAAGTCTATGTAGATAATTAGAGTGCAGTACTGCAGACTACTTCTGCTGACTGCTGGCTTCCTGCAGTTTGGCAATTCAAATCTCACCAGATTCAAGGTTGACTCAGCCTTCCATCCTTCCGAGGTGGATAAAATGAGGACTCAAATTGTTGGGGGCAATAGGCTGACTCTGTAAACCGCTTAGAGAGGGCTCCAAAGCACTATAAAGCTGTATATAAGTCTAATTGTATTGCTATTGTAACTTTTAGAATATCTGACAGCATAGGTGGATGCTCTCCAACACACCTGGATAACAGAAGTTTGAGAAGTTTATACAAAACATAACTGGATTCTCATAGAAAGTGTCACAATAGAAAATAGAAAAAAAATGATGGATTGATTGTAGGAAGATTGGTTGATTATGTACTATCCAGTCAGTGGTTACTATTGGAGGCCACAAAGATAGATTTTCTCCAGAAGGATCTGGTTCCAACCTGGTTCTTCAGGCCTTCAATCGTACACCCATTGCTGATGTAATGGAGTCCATCTACCTTGCTGCTGGTTTTCTCTTCTCTGCTCCCCTCCCTTCCCCTCTGCTCCCCTCTCATCTCCCCTTTCTGCCATCTCTCCTCCTTCCCTCTCTCCTCTCCCCTTCCCTTTCCCAACATTATTGACCTCTCCATAGAGCTAATGTGTCTGAAGTATGATAATATGAACCTAGTAATTTATGCTTTGAATTTGAACTCTAGGTTGAATTGTTTAATGATACCTTTGTTCATTTTAATTCCTTGTATGTCCAATCACACTGGGCAAATAAAGTATTCTATTCTATTCTATTATCTGTGATATTCTCCGGAGTCTTCTTCAATACCAAAGTTCAAAAGTGTCAATACTCTTTCTAGACACTTCTTCAAATTCCAGACTATCGTAAGAATAGATCTTTGAACTATAAAAAAATGGAACGATATACTGTAAAGTTATTCATAACTATGCAAAAACTAGTTGGCCTTAGGGCAATTCTAGAAAAATATATGCTATCTTTGATCTAATAGACTTGCTGGTAGGGAAAATACAATTCATGATTCTAACTTGATTCATTTTCTAATGAAAATTTATGTAGCTGGTTTATAGGTAATTTAGCTGCTTAGGTAATCACAGTTTTAAATTTATATTTATACAGAACCAGCTATAACTTAGAAGACTTCTTTTTGTAATTATATCAGCTGCTTGGATATTACTAGTATTCTGACTGAAATTGGTCATTATTGGTTAAATGTAAAAATTCACTGTTATGCAATTGAAAAGTGCAGACTGTGAGAAAATATTGTATATTGGGCTTTTTTTGCATGACAAATGGAGGATTCTGTTCATAGAACGTGCAAGATCCTTTTCTTTTTCACTCCAAATTCAACCAATTCATATTTAAAGCTAGCATAAACCTCCATCCTTCTTCAGACTTATCTTGTTTTTCAGGCTTATCTTGTTATTGCTCAGACACTTATCCATAAATAGATGTTGAAAATCTAAGTGAAAATCAGATGTTTGTTTCTTCAGAGTATGGCATATCTGCCTTTTATTCATTTTCCGAAGCTGCAATCATCTGGGTCAGCATAATCATTTCCATGGCAACCATTGATGAAGATACATATCTTTTATCTTTCTGAAAAGACTAAAAAATATCCATGGAGGAAAAATGTTCTTACTCCGTTTTAAAGTTTGTTATCCAATCATCAAACATAAAAATGAGATGAAGAAGCCATAGCATAATTAGGAGACAAATTATGCAGTTTGTGAGTACAGCACAATTAATTCAGCATTTGGTAGAGGCTTTTTAAATATCTAATGCAAAAAACTCTGCTCCAGAAAAAAAAGGAATGATTTAAAAATTAGGAGCACTTGGTGTATAAGTTTATATTATTAGTTTTTTCCACACCTGCTGTCCTCTATTTGTTCTAACTGCATATTTTAAAATTGTTTTAAGCTCCCAATGTTTTTACTTGTATCATCAATCCATGGCTAATGTTACTTTTCCTTGTAAGAATTGAAGGAAGCTGGGAGGAGAATAGGAAAATTCTACAATGAGAGACCAACATTTGGGAAACTCATATCTGCCTAAAGATTAAGATAAACTTACTTTGTTATTGTTGAAGTTTGCATTTTCCTTTCATTTGTCATCATTTTTTTTTTAAAAATTGACCATTTGATGGTCATACTTTTATTTGCTGATGATTATGAGAAAAGGACAATTGGAAAATGAGATTGAATAGTTTTGCTTATCATGAAAAGATTAAGGGTGACATATGGAACTTTAGATACTCCCAAACAAACCTGGATTATATCATTTTGTTTGTTGTGGCATGTTCATTGTTTCTCTGAATCACATCTGAGTACTGTGACATGAGCAATGATATTTCATGTAATGTAATCTTGATTGATATATAGGTAGTTCAGTTTGATCAATTTATTTGGAAGTAATTTCTACAAGGTTCAAAGAAATTTATTTATTCCCATAGAAATATGAATGGAATTGGTTGCTACCTCCTTACTTTTGCTCCATCCACCTACAAATAGTAGAAAGAAAGTAACTTTTTTCTAAACTGATTTGGAAGACATCTGTATCCTAAGAGAAAATGCAGCAATAACCCTTTTCTTTTAATATAAAAGAATTAAAAATATATTTAAAAAGTGAAGTGTCAAACTATAGGACATATAATAGCCAATTTAAATTAATTTAACAGATAAATATTTTTTTAAATCAATTATACTGTCTATTATGTCAGAATGAATATTTTGGGAATGATATTAAGTAGGATTTTAGTAGCAAATCTTTAAAGGAGTGTTTGGATTTGATGAAGCATTGATTGAATCACTTCACTGAAACAGGTTTGTAAATCAAGTGGGAGACCCACTTCAGTGCAGGAAATCACATCAAATGGCTGTGAAGAACTTCACAATCACATTGAATGATTTTCTCCTCTTCTGGAGTTGTTACAGATAATGTAGAATGTTGCAACTTCTGTGTATGTGAGAACCCTGGGTGAGAGTTGCATCACTTGATAGGTTCTCTGGGACTGACCTGAGGAAATGACAGATAGGCAGATAACAAAGTGATAAAACTATCAAATGTGCTGAGTGGCAAGGCTAACATTGCTTTAGGCCTCATTTGCTTTCTCACCTCTCAATGTCTTTACTGCAGCCAAACACAAGTTTTCACTTTAGCATTCCATCAGCACATGAGAAAGTATATTTCTGTGTTAGCCCTGTCAACACAAGTTATAGTTCAGCTCAGCTCTCAGCATTTTTAATACAATCTCAGTGGTGATTACTCCACTATACAGTAGACTCCTGAACCAAATCTTACTTCCAAAGCTTTAAGGACTTTAAATCTCTCAAGGAATGGATGGATGCTAGGGTAAAACTCAGACGCAGTAGTCCAAACATTTACTATATTTTAAGAGCAGGGATGAGGAGAGTATATTTAAATGCCTTGCTTACATTTGGTTTTTTTGCTTCTGCTGCTTCTACGGACTAACAGAGAGTTTTGCCATCCAATCTGATATAACTGAGTCCTACCTGAAGAAGTCAAGTCGTGCCAGTTTGTCTTGTCAATAGTCAGGATTTCTTGATCTAAAGCAACAAGGTCATACCATATGAAAAAATCAGTGAGGATTTTTCCAAGTCTTGCCTAAATTGATAAATGTGTTCTGTCCAACCTGGTATCCCCCAAAGCCAGTGATTGAGAGTGGCCCATGCTCACAACCAGCTATGCAATTCATGAAACACTTTGATCAGATGAAGAGAACAAGAATGAGTAGCATACATCTTCATTTACTCTTTGTCTTCTTCCCATGGTGCTCTAGGCATTTCATCTCCTCAGTTCCTCAAAAAACCAAGGTGCTCATCAGGATTGAGACACAGTGAGCAGTCTATTCCAAGGTCTTTGTCACATGCTTGTTCCAAGCAGCACCCATCAGATTCTCAGGTGAAACTCCCAAGTTTTGATTAATCCATTAATCATCTGGAGAAGACTGATCTAACAGGTCTTGTCCATTTCCTGTTTGTGCATGTGTATGGGGGCAGGAGGCAGAACCAGTGATTCAAAAAGCAATCAGAGTGATCTGAAAAATAGCCAAGATTGATGTCCTTCACTTCCAGATGATATCACCTTTTCCCAGAGACAAAACTGCTCTAGGATGCAATTCTGGGTATATTTTGGGCTCTCAATGATTTGAGTCAGGTCCATAGTTGTTATACCAAAAGGAGCTCTTTCTTTTGAAACAGCAACCTCACAAGCTTTACCCTCAATATTGCAGCAACATCAGAGTCTTTGAAAGAAACAGACTACTGTCATTTTATAGGAATGTAAGAAAATAATAAAAGCTTATTGGAATATAGGTAAGAGAATATGATACTTTGGGTTTGTGATATTATGAAGAATTAAGCTGCCAAGTGAGGTGGCATCCTGACTTTTTCCTTCATTAAAACATTATGAGAAAAATATATATTCAATTCTACCCTGTTTCTCCAACAATACGGCCTCCCCCAATAGGAAGTCCCAGCATATTTTATAGGCATGAAATGAAATTAAGCCCCTCCCCCCAAATTAAGGCCTATATTAAAACATGCAAAATGGGGGGGGGGAATGGCGGGGGAGCTTGCTGTTAGGAAGTACTTTTGTTGCACTCCCGGATATGGTGCTGCCTGCGTTGACCCTGATACAAAGTGCCCCACCAACGCCGAGGTCAACATCCAAGCCGTCGCCACCCGCCTGCCTGAAGATGCAAGGGGGGGGGAATTAAGTCACCCCTGAAAAGACGGCCTAGCCATTTTTTCAGGGCTCAAAAAAAAAAAAAAAAAGACCCGGCCTTATTATATGAGAAACACGGTATTAGGAAGTGTAATAGCAATAATATAATATCTTTATTGTTCACTTTTACCAAAATGTAATAGAGATGAAAAAATTGTTACACGATTCAGTTCAATATTGATTCACAGCTAAACTTCCAAAACAGTAAAATGTCAACTTACATCTGTCTGTCTGTTTTGTCTGTCTGTCTTTCTGTCTGTCCATCTGTCTGTCTATCAAACATCCATCCATAATTAAAATGAAAAAGTGCATGCTGGAAAATACCAGCCTTAAAGCCAGAATAAAGTAACTAGACCCCACACTAGATCTTCTCATCCAAAGGTCTTTAAATGTCTTTTCAATATCATCAAACTTTCACAGAAATGAAGGGGGAAGCTGACTCCAAAGTCAAAAGGCCAAGTTCATGAAAGCCCAGATACATTCTGCTCCTGAAATGATAAACAGAAGGACGAGCCTGCTCAAAGGAAGAGAAGAGTTGTAAAGAGCAATAAGGGCAGACAAATACTGGAGGTTTTGTTACTGGAGGGCTGTTATATAAGGTCCAGTTGTTTGAAGGCTTTAGCTTAAACTGGGAGCCAGTAAAGAGCCCTGTGAATAAATGAAACATAGGAAGAGCATGGAAGCCCCAGGACATCCTAAATGTTACTGTTCTGTTTTATTGTAAGGCTACATTAATACAATCTTACAAGCCTGAAGGTACAAACTTCCCACTGCTACTTTTAACTAATTTAGAGTGGATCAATACTAAGTTTCTTTCTCTGATTGTTAAACCACTGGGGATCCTCCTTCTCTTGTCTGATTGTTTTCTAAGCAGCATCTCTTCCCTTCATTCCCCAGAGCCATCCATACATTCTGTTACACCACCATGATATGTGGCAAAGATCAATATTCACGGGCCCATTTATTGGAATCCACGGTGTACCAGAAGTTTCCAATACAAATAAAAGGAGTGTATGGTAAAATGCATACATTAATTATTCTAAAGTAAAAAAAAAAACCAATCAAATTGTGATATGTAAATTAACTCCAAAGGAGAAAAATGTAATAGTTGTAAATGAATGGTCTGATCTTACAGAATAGGTATGATGAATAAATGCATGTAAGCGAAGCTATGAGTTTAATTATGAGCAAATGGAAATCTTGCTTATTTATTTAGTGAATTTGAAAACTGCATCTGCACTTAATGTTTGCTTAAGCACTATTGCTGCTTTGTACAAAAGGAAGTGTAACAACAATGAATGCAAAGACTCCAGAGAGATTAATTTAATTAGTTTAAAAGGTGTTTAGAAGAAATCTGATTGAAAAGGGTGTGAGAGATAACAAACATAATTTGTGAAGTGGTTTTACACTGAAAATGGACAATTCAAAGCAGATCTTTTTTCTTAAGCACATCACTAATAAATTTATGGTGCTAAAAAGTAAGTTTCTTGTATGTTTCTTGTTATAAGAGAAACTAATGATATTCCTATGCTTGGGAAACAGTTCACACTTATGACCTGTTGGAGCACCCAGCAATCATGTGATCAACATTTTCAACCTTCCCTGCTGGCTTCCCTGCACACTCCTCACACATTCTTTCCAACCCATGCTTCTTACACATCTTGCACCTGTGTGCACTCTTTATGACCCACACTATACACATTTGCACCCTTTGCATCCTGCCAGCAAGTGTGGCACCTCTTACACAGCCCCTTGCACCTTCACACACCCTCCCCACTGAATCTCCCTGAAATGCAAAGCATTCTAAGATGTTGATCGTGATATGTAAAATACAAGTAATAATTAAAAAACTGAATAACTACAATACAAAGAATATAAGATACTTTTAAAAACTTGATATTAAAACTAATTAACTGACAATCCCACTCAAAGAAAACAACTTTTATTTACTGTTTAAAAACCCAGTAAAGCAGCCATCAAGGAAATGTATCAGGATAGGGAAGAATAAGGTACAAACACACACAAGCAGAGTTTCTACTATGCTTCAGATGGCAAAGACAAAAATGTATCAGACAATTTCATGTGTAAAACACAATGGGAATATTCTTTCAGAAAAGTAGAATATGGTCTTTTAAGGATTAAAATATAAAAATCAGTATAAAAACAGATTGTGTTTATGGATCTTTTGAAGATGGCGCCACATATTCCATATGGCAATGAAACATTGAAGGTCAAGCTTACCATCAAAGGCTATTGATTAAAACCTGGGGGATATACCAACAGGATCAAGAATTCTGAGAGAACTTTCAGAATTCTTTTGAAATTGCTTTTTTCTTCAGAAATGTCCTGCTCATCAGATCAGGTTTTTTTTTGTCCTTTTTCCTATTTCCTCATTTCGTTTTCTCCTATCATTGTCTTTTAGAGCCTGAAGTCTTTTCAAAAAAGGAAAGTTAGGAACTTGTTAAGCAGCATGACCCGGCAATCGCTTTGAAAAGCATTAGCTTTTCAACGGTGTCATTCTTTTACTCTTGAATTAATTCTGTTTCACATAAGCAATCTACTTTTTTCACAGACATAAATACAGTATATAAATACAGTTATTATAATTTTGTTAATTTATTGTAAATATCAGTCTTTTAAGCACTAGGAGAAACATTTGTAAGTCTGAAAAACATCTGTTTTTACCTTTCTGAACATATTGTTTGGACGCCCGTCAGTCGTAGATCCCATTCTTTTCAACGGGAACTCATCAGTTAAAGATTGGTGGGGTCTAGAAATAGAGCCTGCTCTGCTGTTGTCCTTGCCCTGTGGAATATCCTTCCCACTAGAAGTGAGAAAGCCCCCCCCTGCCCCCCCACTCTCCTGGTCTTTCAAAAAGGAGTTAAAACGTGGCTGTGCGGCCTTGGAAGAGTAGCTCAGAGGAGCAAACAGCTGTGGGGCTTGTTGGTGCTCTGAGAGTTCTTCCTTCACATTTTCAACTCATTTTTAACAGATTTTAATCATCCTTGCCTCCTTTTACATTTTAATTTTTTTTTATTTTTATTTTATTTTTATAAGCTATTTTAATATTTTATTGTATAACGCCTGGAGTCCTCTTCTGAGGGGGATTGATGGTTGAAAAATGTGAAAAATAATTAAGTAAATAAATTCAATTAACTCTGGAAAAATGTGTAAGACAGCTTCAAATTCTACCTTCTAGTTCCCCTTCCCTCAGAACTCACAGCAATTCCTATGTGAATCAGAAATGTGTTTTGGATATCAGTTTTTCTCAACAAGTGAAGCCCCACTGATTGTCATAGCCCAAGACTTTGAAGAAGTTTCTCCAGGATGTTGGCTTCAGGACACATCAAGCCAGGAATTATTTGAGGTTGATCAAATACGAACACCATTAGAACAGCTGGAGCCATCAGATTGGAATATATGGCTTCCAAACACTTAAACCTAACCATTTAGCTTTTGTTTGAAGAACTCTTAAGTTCATTCACTTTGTCATGTGGCATCTTCTTGTTCCATAAATTGACAGTTTGTACTATCAACAAATTTTTCCTGATGTCCAACCTGTACCTAGCCCCGATACTTTAATAGATTCATGTTTAATAGAAATATGTTTAGATAGAACTACTTGGATCTACCACATATATAGGTAAAGTGAGTAAACTTACAACATTTGGTTACAGAAATATCATTATAGAACTTAAACGAAGATGTCACTAAAAAAATTACTTTCTTCTCATAGTCCTTAGGAAATGTTATCTTACATGTGATTATCAATGATCGAAGAGGAGGAAGAAGGAAAAAGTATGCAACATCATGTCTATTTTATTAGATATTGCAGAGGAAGAAACAATTTAGCAATTATTTTACTGTGGCTACTGCAGTCTAGTTTTGTCTTCAAATGAGTCATGTACAACAGATTGCTATTTGTCACAACTTGTTTTTAAAGATGTTTGTGGAGGGGGGACATTTAAATGCAATTCATTTAAGAAAAAGTCATTCACCTTACCATCAGCTTTTCAAATTTTTCTTAACACATTTGCTAGTTATTAAAGATAGCTGAGAAAGGAGTGGCACTTGTCATACATTTTAAAAATTCTTTTTCATAGGCAATTAATCTCTGTGACAGCAGCAGATGGAGTTGCATTTTTCAAAAAAAGAAATACGTAAATTAAAACTCAATCTGAAAAAAATATATACATGGCAGGAATACTAACATACAGCATATACTAAACACCTTTGTCTTGTTACCAGTTTATGTATTAATTTATAGAATCATACATCCAATTCTCTGCATGGGATAGGAGTCTTCAGATCATTCCAGACAAATGATTCTCCAACCTTTGAAAATGTCTGGTATGGGACACCCATGACTCCAGGAGGCAGAATGTTTCACTGCTTTTATTTGAAGTTATTTGGTTTATATATTATGTTTGTGAGCAAATACAATAATGAGTTAGAGCAAATGAAAGCAATTCATAGCAGGCCACAAAAGGGAGAAAGTTTTCTTTTGGAAAACTTTCCAAAAGCATATATATAATTGCATTAAAATATTAACATGATTTTTTAAAGATGATCGAACACAAGATTGTTCTCAAACAAGATACAGGCCCCTTATGAACTGCATAAAGCTTTAGCACTACTAGGAAAAAACATAGCAAGAGTTCCAAAGTGGGGTTAGTCAACACCACAGGTTCCAAAATATTGCCCCATGTACACAAAGACAACATGGGATATTTGATTCTATGCTGTTTCAATGTCATATTATTGGCTTTCTTTGTTTGTTTTCTTTCAAACCTCCAATCCATGGATTAGTGGAGCACCCACTAAACTAATGTTTCTCAAATTCAGCAATTGTGAGATGGGTGGACTTCAACTTCCGGAGTTCCACAACCAGCCTCACAAATAACAAGGTTGAAAAAAACTCCGTTAGACAATAAAAGCTATCATTTTTCCTATCATGAAGGAAGGAAGGGTGGATTGAAGGAAAGAGCCATTATTAACATAAGAAGACTTCTGCCTTTGTGAGAGATTATGTGGAGGCTGGGAAAGAAGAGATGGTGGACAAATCAGATAACAGTATATCTTAGAAGTGACACCTTGGAGATAAGGAGGAAGATGGAGAAAACATTTCAGAATAGTCAAAGGGACTTGCCTTTATTAACTTCTTGAAAGTGAGGTTGCAAAATTCCTCTTAACATTTACAAGATTCTGCATTTTCCCAGACGAGCCTTAAAGATCCCTAACTGAAACCCATATTGTTTTTGCTTGGTTGGTCTTGCCCAGCTGCAAGGAGGTTCAACAGCCTGACTGGTAAATAGGTTAATTGCTGTGCTAGAATTCATGAACTGTAATTTCATTTTTATTTATTTAAAAATATTTGCTTTCACTTCCCATAAAAAGCAATTTTGAAACAGTTTACTGTTAAAATTACTGAAAATCAAAACTGAATTAATATATTATTGGAAGATTTAAGAGAATAAACGTATCTTTGCCTAGCCCTGAAATGGTAATAATCATACCTACCTCATTCTAAAATGAGGGGCTGCCACTAAAAAAGCTCATTCCTGGGAAACCACTTGCTGGGCTCCACCATAAGATACCTAGAGTAGATCCTTCAAAGGAACATACATGAACAAATATTCCTTCAATTTCTGTGATTCAAGACATAAGAAGCTTGATAGATTAATATCAACTGCTTAATTTGGGACCCATAATGAATTGAGTATATGCCACTCAGTTCTGGTAAATACTATTTGTGGCAACATTTTGTATTAATGTAAGTTTCAGGAATACTTTGTTGCTATAGTCTAGAAAGGAAATTATTAGGGCATAAATTACAGGAGAGCCTATTTGGTATAGTGATGAAAGGCACAGAGGAAAAATGCAAATAAAAAGAGAAAAGTGGGAAAGAAAGAAAAATATTTAAGAATTTTTTTTTTTAAAGAAATGACTTTCCACTTCATTAAGGCAAGCACAATTTCAATAACTTACTGCATTCTCTAGCTGAAGCAAAGATGTTTCCTCCTCATATCTTATCTCTTATCAGTAAACAAATTATAAAGCCTTATTATTCAATCTTATTATACAGAAGTCCATCAAAAGTTATCAGAAATAACTATATATACATATACATATACATATACATACACACACACACACACACACACACATACAGTATTCAGCTTTGTTCGGGTATTTTCCCACGTCATTATAGTTGTGCTTTTAAAGTTGTAGCAACGTTTTGGCAGATTCTCATCTGCCATCATCAGGCTTCTGTACAGTGTTCGTCTGTGAGTCAGACTTTCACAGCCATATATATATATTCTTAAGTTTTTGCGGGTATCTATATGTATGGTATTCAGCTTTGTTCGGGTATTTTCCCACGTCATTATAGTTGTACTTTTAAAGTTGTAGTGACGTTTTGGCAGAATCTCATCTGCCATCATCAGGCTTCTGTATTGTGTTCGTCTGTGAGTCAGGTTTTCATGAGATTCTGCTGAAACGTTGCTACAACTTTAAAAGCACAACTATAATGACGTGGGAAAATACCCGAACAAAGCTGAATACCATATATGTATATATACATATATGTATATATACATATATACATACATACATATATAACAATCAAATCTGTTATATATTCCCTTTTAACTTATCATTTTCTTTTAAAAATACAACATTTTTTTTCCCCTTTCCTATCTTATCTTAACTACATCCATATCTTTAAAGCTTGGTCATTTTAATTCAGTCCAGAAAAATTCATAAAGAGCTAACAGAAATAGCAACACATTGAAAATCTTTAATCCCTTCAAACAGTATTGCAGAAGTTAATTTATCAGTTTCTCCTTAAGAACCTCTTCACAAGTTTAATACATACCAGAAACAACATCTGTATTTTAAGCTTAATCAAACATTCAGAATCTGCTTTTGGCCAAATGGGCATAACTGATTTTAACATCAGTTTAAGCTAATGGTTCTTAATCTATTTTATTTATTTATTTATTTTTGTTTATTTTGTTTGGTTTGTCAATTGCTTACAAGATAATAGGTATAAGTAAAAACATAGTTATGAATACATGGATACATATAAAAAGAAAAAAGAAACAATAGGACAGGGATGGTAAGCATGTTGGTGCGTTTATGCACACCCCTACAGACCTCTTAGGAAAGGGGTGAGGCCAATAGTAGAAAGTCTAAGGTTAAAGTTTTTGGGGTTTGGGGAAGAAACCATAGAGTCAGGTAGAGTATTCCAGACATTGACCACTCTGTTGCTGAAGTCATATTTCCTGCAATCAAGTTTGGTGCGATTAACCTTGAGTTTGTATCTATTGTTTGCTCTTGTATTGTTATGGTCGAAGCTGAAGTATTCATTGACTGGTAGGACATTGCAATGTATGTTTTTATATACTATACATAGATCGGACCGAAGGCGGCGTAGTTCTAGGTTTTTTAGGTCTAGAATTTCAAGTCTGGTGGCATAAGGTATTCTGCAATGAGTAGAGGACTGGAGAACTCTTCTTGTGAAACATTTCTGGATTTCTCAACTGTGTTAATATCAGATACATAATGTGGGTTCCAGACTGATGGAACCAGTCCATTATTGGTCTAGCAAATGTTTTGTATGCTCTAGTTAGTAGTGTAATATTACCAGAGAAAAAGCTACGTAAGATTAGGTTAACAACTCTTAACGCCTTTTTGGCTATGTAGTTACAGTGGACTCTAGCACTTAGATCATTAGAGATGAGTACTCCAAGATCCTTGACAGAGTTTGGATCATCAACAAGGTCTTGACTATTCAGCCTGTATTTTATTTTCCGATTTTTTTTGCCAATATGTAAGACAGCATTTATTTGTTGAGATTTGAAGTTGCCATTTGTTTGACCATTCTGATACATAGTTGAGGTCTTTTTGAAGGGTAGCAGTATTGTCTGTGGTGTTGCATAGCTTTACATCGTCAGTGAAGAGAACGCAGTTGCTCTTAATATGATCACAGAAGTCATTTATGTAGAGTATGAAGAGAGTTAGTCCTATAACACTGCCTTGGGGGACACCACTGTTGACAGGTACAGAATTTGATAGGACACTCCCAATTTTGACCATTTGTTGTCTGTTTGACAGGAATGCTTCTATCCAGTTATGCAGGTATCCAGAGATACCATAAGATTTTAGTTTTAGGAGTATGTTGTCATGTACCACTGAATCAAAGGCTTTACAGAAGTCTATGTAGATTGCATCTATTGCTTTGCTCTGATCGAGTTGTGTAGTCCATATGTTTTTGCAGTGTAAGAGTTGCAGATTACAGGATAGTTTTTTTCTGAAACCAAATTGTTTATTAGAGAGTAGGTTGTTTGTCTCTAAGTGGAAGATAATGGATTTGTTTATAATTGATCCCATGACTTTACAGGTGGTGCAACATAAAGAGATTGGTCTGTAATTTTCAACTAGGCTGTGGTTTCCCTTTTTGAAGATGGGGATGACCGTGGCTTGTGACCATAGTTTTGGCAAGGGAGCTGGTCCTGAAAGATTTTTCAAAGATTATGCTTAGAGGTTCGGCTATGGCAGTGGATAGCTTTTTTAAGAAGTAGGCACATATTCCGTCTGGTCCAATAGATAGAGATAGTTTTAGATTGCATAGTGCTTTTTCAACATTGTCTTCTGTAAAATCGATATGTATTAGATCATTGTAGTTGTCTGTGGTTCGACTAGGAAATACTGGGCATGATCCATTGCTGTTTACAAATACTGAGCCAAAGAATGTGTTAAAGAGGTTGGCTTTAATAGTGTCATCGTTGCAGTCTTTACCATTAGGTACTTTCAGGGGTGGGATGGACCTTGAGTCTTTTAGTTTGTTGTTTATAAAATTGTAGAAAGTGCAGGTGGAATTGGTGCGTAGAAGGTTTTCTTCTTGTTTAATGTGATAATTGGTGCATTCAGTTTTTATCTGGTGTCATAAATTTTGGATTGCAGCTTCCTTATTGTTATGGGTAATCTGTTTTTTCTGGTTTTTGGAGTTGTTATTGGTACATATAGTTTGATGACTCTTTTCACTTCAAGTAAAAATATGTTGTAATGGTCTTCAACAGTATTGCATCCAATGAATAAAAATTGCCAATCAAGGGATGAGAGATTGTTGTCTATCATATCATAGTTGCCTTTTTTGAAGTTATAATTGGAGATGTGTTGATTTTTGTGTGGACGTATGTTGAGACAAAAGTCAATCATGCTGTGGTCACTGTTGGAAAAGGGTTCTTTAATTTGTATTCCATAAATTGAATTCAAACTATTGCAGAAGATCAAGATCGAGGCAGTTGTTAAGTCTAGTATTGTCAGTTACTAGTTGTTCCAGTCCCAGATTTGTTACAGCATTGTAGAAGGTTGCATGTATGGGTTCAGTTTTACATTCGTTTAGGGTCCAGTTAATGTGAGGTAGATTGAAGTCACCAAGAAAAAGTATGTGGGCAGGATGTTGCCCATGTTAGTAGTGAATTTAGCTTGTTTACATGTTCGATGTCATAATCAGGGGCTCTGTAACATAGTAAGAATTGAAATGTGATATTTAAGGACAGTTCACAGATGATGGTCTCAGGAAGAGCAAGCTCTTGGGTAACTTGGATGTTTTTTAGATGTAAGGACTTTTTATAGAAGATAGCAACATCTCCTCTACGGATTTCACGATCTGATCGGTGAACATGATAGTCTCTTACTGTGGTAATGGAGTCAGGGAGAGATGCATTGAGCCATGTTTCACAGACAAATATGATGTTGAATTTAGCCATATTTAGTATAGTAAGAGAACAAATTCAGGTATTTTATTCACAAGGCTTCTTGCATTGAGTAGCTTGCATTTAAGGCCAGTTGTAGTTGGAATTGAGGTAATTAGGGGCGTGCATGCCTAGTTTTGAGTGATGGTGGGTTGGATGAGGTAGGGTTGGATTTGGAGTTGTGGGTTGTGTGACTTACTTTTGATACAATCAGTGCGGTAGTCAATGTACAGATCTTTCTCTCCATTGTCTAGACGTCTTTTGAGTTCATTGCAGAGTTCACAGGAGCGGATTCTTTGCAGTATGAATAAATCTGGTCTTGAGCGAAGTTTTTCGTGGTTGGGATTGGTTTTTGCAATGGTGTTTATTGTATGAATGAATATGCGTTTGCTGGACTCATTTTTGCATACAACTCTACAAAATTTTGGGGCCACCAAGCCATCATTGTATTTGAACTCAGGGCCATCTCTAGTTATTTCAATGATATCTTTAAGAGAGATGTTTGTTGTATTTGAGTTACTTATGATATTGCGAACTTTGGTGATGTCATCTGATTCGTTGGTGTCTTCAAGACCAAATAAGATGGCATTTGGACGTTTCTGATCACATACCATGATGTCTCTGATGAGTAAGGGGATATCATTTGTGGAATTATTTGATGGGATAGTAATTATTTGTGGTTGTGATTTGGTGGTTATTTTTTATTGTAGTTGAGATTGTAGTTTTTACCCAATTACTTCTTTCCCCAGGTTTGAATAATGTCATTATCCTCACCGAACAAAACAAAAACAGACTTTGTTGTATTACAAAAGCATCTTCCAAACTGGATTTTTGACTCACAAACAAGCAATTATAAATTTGCTTCATTACCCCCAGGATATGCCCTGATTACCCCTTTGGCAGTAATTATGTACCTCCAGTCTAAGAATCCCCCCGTCTAAGCTCAAGCAGAATCAGCAAAGCAGAAGGAAAATTCAGGGAGGCCTGCAGATTCTCCTGCTGCCAAAACAATTAAAGGGAAAAGATAGAAAACATTGACGTATGTGGGAAATGTTCTTTTTTCCTTTGATATCTATGAGCTATTTCCTTAATTCTTATCATAAACAGGGTAATTGCTCTCCAAAATTATGTTTGTGCTATGATTTGAAATAAAATGTAGGATAATTCAGCTATACCTAAGACATAATCATAAAATGTGATCTTATTTTTAAAGCATATGTGAGGCTTCATTATTAGACATGTGAAGGGGTGGGGTCCCTATCTCTCCACATGAAGAAATAACACATGACAAATTTGAGCTGCCCCCTTCTCCTTCTATCACCAGGTTCCAGGTGGCCCCTTAATCACACCATCATTTTCATAAGTGCAAGCAGAGATATGGACACAGACAAGAGCCTTCCTATTTACTGTGTTTACACTATAATTAAACAAAATAATAAAAGGATAATTTATACACAGGTATTATATTTTAAAGTAAGTACACTGAATAGGTGGTAATAAAGATTTTAATGGAGATTTGCAACCTCTTCCCTGAAATTCATTGTGTCATTTTATTTAAATCGTTAAATCAAAGAAGCAGGAGTGAACATTCTAAAACTAGTCTAATTTCAAGTCCATTGGAACATTATTGACAATGGATGTAGTAAACATTTAGGAAACAGCAGAAAACAAATATTTTGATGTCATAGAAGGATGTAGGTACTTCTGCCTCCACCCACAACAATGCTCAATTAGCTTCTTTCTGACAGGATATATTAAAAACTAGCAGCGGTGATGAAAACTGAAATACCCTCTTAGCCGAATGCAATCTGTTCTTTCTCAGCAGGAATAATAACACTGTAATTCTGTGTTGCCTGCTTTTCTTCTTATGCTCAGAAAAATGTAAATAAAAACACAAGAATTATGACACCCTCCAATTTTATATTGAATAATGTATTATATTATAATGACTTTTTCCCCCTCATGTTGGAAATATGCTTGGAATTCAGCTGTGTCTTGATAACTTTCATTGACTGAAGCAAACTTTTCAGATAAGTTATGGCCACAAAATGAAAATTTTATGGAGCATTCATTTATGGAACAGTATTTCATGCACCAATAGAACTGCTACGTTAGAAAACAAACAACACGTACAGTATTCCTTGCCATCTAATTATTCCTTATTTATTTGACCTTATAATCAGGCTAAGGGCAATAAGCTCTCTACCTCAAGATTTGAAATTTACTTTTAAAGGCTGTAATAGCCATATCTAGAAATACTCTTGAAATAACTGGAATTAGACAAGTTAAACTTTTTACACTTGAAGTACTGTGTTTTCTTAATTTATTACTAAAGTTACATCTCAACTACACCACAAATATACCTGTCAAAACTAAAATTGTGCTAGATATGATGGAGTATGTCTTTTTTTAACTGAAATGTCTGTCTCATTATCTATTGTGTTTTCTCCATTTGTGTCTAGTCTCCTGAATTATCCTGATTACCTCTATGCAGAGTTTGGGGTCTTGACTGATCATCAGCTGTCCTTTGTTTATTGATCTTCCAGTAAAAGGCTGCAAATATTCATCTGAAGCATATTTATAGAATGATAATCGAAACTATGGCTTTATTGGTATGAGCTCCAGTTGCTTCTTGCTTACATTACTGCATTTATTCTATAGTGACTATTCTTAATTTCTGTTTCCTGATGCTAGTTGAGAATTAGCTCATCTAGTCATGTTTCCTGTCTGGTTTGCCTTGGAGGGTTGACAGTTGGTCTTCCTTTCCCATAACACTTCCTAGTAAAAGAAAGAAAGAAAAAGGTTGGTTACTAGTCAGTTATACAACACACAGCATTCCATGGTATAAAAAAATACTAGTCAATAGGGCTTCATTTTGGCCAGTTGTCACAAATGTATTTTAAGGCAAGATTTACTCCAAATCCAGTCATGCTAATCTATATAAGCTAGGAACCCTAACTGAAAGAGAATTTTTCAAGACAATATACTGTCATAGAAATTGAACTTTTCTTTTTTGTTTTGAAATGTTTCACTGCTTACCCAAGTAGCTTTGTCAGTCTGAATGAGTTGGTTAACAGGAGCAAAGTAGTTTCCTTTCTCATCTAATCTGAATAGGCTTGTTAGGAGTATAGGCATTTCAAACCAAAAAGAACGAAAAGAAACGTCCAATATATCATGACTCAATTTCCAGACAACTCTGCCTGGATGACTGAGAATCTTCATCAATATACTGTTGCTTGTAACTCACCAACTATGAAGTACATGCAATTACTGACATATTCAAAATAGCTGAAAATATGATTTCCTAAGAACATGAAGCAAATTGCTAAGTAAATGCTCTTAGAATAACCATGTTGGCAGAATTATGATGTTTGTGGTGGTGTATTGCATATATATTAGCATTGGGTGTAGAACAACAGTTTGTCTAGATTAGGGAGTAGGATGCAATGAGAATAGAAGATTTAAATTGAAAATTGGAGGAAACTGGGATATAATCATGTATTACTATCATCACAAATAGGTGAGCAAAACCAGCTTCCTAGCATAAGAAGCTGGTCACCTCTATCTTCGTATCCAAAAAACATTACCTTGACACAATGTTGTAAATCTCCACAACTCCTGTCAGTAATTACTGAGCCTATTGAATGAAATCTTCCAATGGGACTCATGTTTTTCTCTCCTCAGGTCATCATAAAATGAGTCTTAATCCAAAGTCTCTTGCCATTTCATAAGGAGGATGATTTTGTAAAGTTAATGTTTGACATGTTACCTTGGAGGTTGCAAACACATTAACTTTATTGTTAAAGAAATTAGTCTTTCTTCTTTCTAAAGTTCTGGCACAATGAAGCAAGCAATGCAGTTTTGGGAGAACTACCAGTATATCAGGCACACCACATCAAAATGACAGAAAAAAAGAAACTGTTCTTGACAGCTGAATTTATTTATGGCTTCTGGTCATTTAAATTATCAACACAGTCTGAAATCTCAAATCTTATTGCACCTCATAGCCATACTGAATTTCATTGGGGTGTGATGCACTGAAGTCCAAGTGGAATAATAACTTTTGTAATCATTTGCAGAATAACATTGCAGCAAACTGCAATCCTACTGTGTGCTATTGCCTTGTTTTCCTCCTTGAGAAACCCTTTTAAATACTTTCTATCATTACTTTTTCCAGTGGTCCTTGTAAAATGGGGAGGTAGATGAAACAGATCAATAATAGAATACATGATTAGTTTTATGTTTGTGCTTATTATTTTATTATTCCCTACCACTTTGTCTTTATTATCCAAAAAGTATGTGTCATTTAAATGGCTCATACCCTTGAAGGGGCTGAACTGAGGGACAGGCACAGGTGTAGCAGTCGTCTTGCTTACCCATGTAGAGACAAAGGTGTCCTTAGCAGCAGCAGCAGCAGCAGCTGTAGTAACAGCAATAGTCTCTATGCTCTGTGCAAGACTGCCAAGAATCAAAAGAGAGCTGCAATCTAAAGATAAGGTAATGGCAACTGCTGAAGTTTTCAGGGGTGAATGCCAACATTAGAAAAAAGCTTTGAGAGGAAAGAAGAGCCCTTTCCAATCTCCTTCAGGTCTACTGTGGGAGACCTGTAGGGGAAGAAAGAGGAAGAAGTAGTGCTGGCTGCCATGACAGCACTATCTGGGTAGTTGTGATGGCATTTGGGAATGATTTTCAGAGACAGGAGGAAGACTCTGCAACCAAGGCAACTATCTGATAAAAAGGAGACCACCAAGGGGGGAAAACATGGGAAGCCTTTCAGAAGGGGTCTTTTGGAAACTAAAAAGAGAGGAGTGGAGAAATACTTGAACACTTCAGACTAAGATTCTGTTTAATGTTCTTCACAATAGTGTTGATGTTCCTGGTTGTCCTTCTTGTCTGGACTACCATGAAGAGCTAACAGTACTCTGAAAGGAATAAGCCCTGTCATTTCTTCTACATCATTGATGACTTACCAGAAGCACCCAGGAAGCTAAGCTCTGGCAGTAGAACCAATCTTAGGTGCATTCCACATCCAGCCAGGTGGAAGCTGTAGGGGGGAAAAAGTAACAATTATTTCTTGAGAAAAATATATAAACTGGGTATATAACAGCTACCCAGGAAGGTAAACTATTATCAGAACCTTGGCTGCAGCGAGTCAGATTATCCAGAACATTGTATATCCTGATGCTGGTCCTTTGCTTTGTGACAAGTAAAAATTAAATGACTTTAAGTTTTCTTTAATTGAAAGAAATTTATTTTAAAGCTTACAAGATGACGTGGGTATGATCTTAGACACTCTGGTGTGTTGCCATCCATTACTCAATTTCTAATGTTTAAAAAATTAGAATTCAGTGTAGTGACAATTGTGTAGAAGTGTTCTAGGGAGATTTCTGTTTTTGAAGAATCCAAAAATCTGCCATTGTTGAGACTGCCCAGTTGATATATTTTTAACCTCCTTCTGCAGTTAACCCTGACAGTACTACAAGTATAATTCTTGCAAACATATAACAAGCCTTTTCTGTTGCAGCACTCCAGTTATAAAATTATATCTTAAAAATTAGACCATCACCATAATTTACATATTTTTGGTAGGCAAGAATATCATTTTTATTTTACCTGACTTTCAAAGTTTCTTAAGTATGATACTGAATGATAATTATTTTTTTTACTTTTAAAAAATATTTTATTTAGTACAAAAGATTAAAATGTACAGAAGTATAAGAATAAAAAAGATAATAGTCATACAAATAAACATCCACCCAAATCATATTTCTCTCTAATACATTTGATAGTGATTTAAATAACTCATAACAAATATTAAATGGCAAATATTCCTATCCCTTGTAAACTAAATACTATCTATACTATATATTATCTAATAGTCCATTGTTATTGTTGGATTGTAACTGTGTTATTTTGTAGATATGTCCTTTATATAGCTTATTCAATGAGAAAGAGAAATAAAACTAATATTTTATACATTCCTATCATTAGATATGTATGTAATACTATGTTTCCTAGGTTCGTTCCTATCCCTTATTTTATACGTTCTTTTTCTTATGGTCTATCCAGTTGTACCATTTGTCCCAAATTGAATAATATTCAGAATCATCTTTTCCTCTTAGTTTTAGTGTGTGAGCCTCTCCATTTCAGCACATTCATAAATTTTCTGAATAATAATGTGTATAGGTGGTAAGTTGGGCATTTTCCAATATTGTGCCAGTGAGATTCATGCCGCTATTAATATATGAATGATCAAGTACTTTGCTTTGAGGGAATACTCCCCTTTAATTATACCCAGAAGGTACAATTCCAGTTTCCACTCCAATCCGCTTTAGATAATTTCCTCTTTTCATATTTTGATCCTTATCCAAAAAAATGTAACGTCTGCGCATGTCCACCAAAAATGGAAGAAGGTACTGTGCTTTTCCTCACATTTCCAACAGCTTGGGTTTGCTGTTGGATATATTTTTGCTTGTCTAGATGGTGCTAGATGCCATCTATATATTATTTTATATAAATTTTCTTTATAAGATACTGAATGATAATTTTGTCACAGACGCTAGTCTTCTAATCTAGTTTAGTGTGCTACTAAGTGAAAGCTGGATGGTGTGACAATTTAATCAATTCAGAGCTGTCTTGAAAATTCTATTCCCAGTATGCTCATCAATAATTACTCATCAAATTGATGAGAGGAATCTTCTAATTGATTAATTATTTTGAATAATATAATTCAAAATGATGATAGATTAGTAGATTGATTAAATGGCTGAAAGTAACGAAGAGCAGTACAGAAGTATTCTGGAAGCAAATGTCATATACAAATACAGAATGAGGATAACAAGCTTGGTAATGATTGACAATAATTTGTATAAGAGTAAAGAGAATATTTATCAAATTTGCAAATACAAAGTTAGGTGGGATAGCTTAATACTATAGAAGCAGAATTCATAATGATGACAGTTCAGATAAAAGACTGAAAGTAGCTGAATGTGCAGAATTATTCACTTAGAAAGCAAAAATCAGATATATAGGTATAGGATGGAGATATTGGGCTTGGCAAAGAACAATGCCAAGTAAGTTGGCAATGAAATATGATTGTGGACATGCTGTGATGCCGCTGTAAAAATCAAACCCAGTATTAGGCTACATCACACAAGTATAATTTTCAAGTGAAAGAAAAGAATGGTTCCACTGTATTCTGCATTTGTCAGTCCCATCTCATGTAGTATGTTTCGTTCTTGACACCACTATTCAAGTTTATTTATTTAGACAAAATCAAATATATTTACCAAAGGGCAACAAAGATTACCAGCAGACTAGAAACTTTAGACCTATGAAGAAAGATTGAAGGAACTGAGTGTGTTTGGCCAGAGGTGGTATTCAGCATGTTCTGACCACTTCTGGATACCTGGTAGCAGAAATGTCGAGTAGTTCAGAATACCACCTCTGACTGGCCCCGCCTCCATCTATTCTCTGCCTCCTGAGTCCCAGCTGATCAGCTGGGTCTTCTTTTGTTGCCCTGCACAGGAGAACAGAGCTGGAAAACAGGTTAGTGGGGTGGGGAGAGAATGGGGATTTTACAGTATCCTTCCCCTGCTACGCCCACCAAGCCACACCACGCCCACAGAACTGGTAGTAAAAAAATTTGAATCCCACCATTGTGTTTGGCCTTGAGAAAAGATGACTGTAAGGGAGAATATGAAAGGATGTAGAAGAAACTCAAAACCTCATTCCAAAATATAGAATATAGTAGAACACATTTGTTACTGGAAGGCAGGACAGGTAACTTACTTTTATTGGATGAACTCATAACTATGTGTCTGGGATGCTTTAATTTGGATTCCTGCATTGAGCAGAGGTGTGGACTCCTAGCCTTTTCCAATGATCTTTCCCCACACAGTGACCCTATAATTGTGTAGAAATTACAGTATGATGGAAAAGTATAAAAACCAGGCAAAAGGAAAATGTTATTTGCACTATGAAGTCAGAAGTAACCATAAAGTACTTTATACAGAGGGAAGCTTACATGGAACAGCTTGGAAAATGTGAGTTTTTCCTTCACATGTAGGTGCAAAGTGAAGCTGCTAACTGATAGACAGAGGCTGTTGGACAAGATGGCTGAATTTCTGAGGGACTGTTTGTGGTGAACTGGGATGGAGAAGGAGATGGTGTATTTCAGCCAACAGAATATCATTTTATCCGAAGAAGATGAAAGATCTGACCTCGGTGAAGGATAATGTAGGAAACAGAATGAGAGCTGAAGGGCCCTGAGTCTGAAAATAGCTGATATCTACACATGAGCAAGGGAGAATTGGTTTAACATTTATTACCAAAGGGTTCTCCAAGAATCTGAAACATATCTACTGCTATGTACTACATGTACAATGGATTACAGTCTTCTACAACTACCTGTATAATGGGATTGTGAAGGTAAAACATTTCTTTTATGTACACTGAGAATATGTGCACCAAGACAAATTCCTTGTGTGTCCAATCACACTTGGCCAATAAAAGAATTCTATCCTATCCTATTTTAAAATCAATTTAGAATAGGGAAGAAAAAACTAGAATTTGAAGGACTAGAGACAGGAACAAATCCAGAAACTACTGTATGTTATCTAAATTCAGGTTAACAAAGAAATACAAAGCACTTAAAACTAAAAAAAAGTTTAGAGGTTTATAGGAACAATCTGGAACATAGTTTAAGATAGGGATAAGAGTAGGAATAACAGTTTAGGTTAGTAAAGTGATAGAGAGACCTATATGTATCTTTAAAGCAGTAAATAGAATCCATTGAACATGAAGCTTTTACCTACTCTTTTGACCTGTCAGTGTCTGAATTATCCCAAATCAACCTGTAATTCTTTGGCTGCTTTAATCATTTGCATTTGAGATTTTGGGTAGTTGCTTCTTTCTGATTAGAAGAAATGATTCATTGCTTTTTTTACATAGTACATTCACTCGTATGATTCTGTAACTATGGTAAACTGTCCATCTATTTTGTTCCTAGTAGAAAAGAAGTAGAAAGCATTCATTGTTACGTTTTCCTCATTCTATAAAGACAAAGCTTTTCCTTAAAAAAAAAAAAATGAAGTTATGTAAGCTAATACAAATACTCCCATTGACATTAAAGACAGCTCTAATGGTTCTATTTATACTACTGTATGTGAAATCATTTTGGTTGCTTCAAAGGGAGTCTAATGCTCAGAGCTGCCAGCAATCTGGGTGACATTTCTTGACCTGGAAAGGCGGGCTTGCATGTCCCTTATATGAGAAGCAATTATCCATTTTCATAACGTAACCCACAGTCAAATCAATACAGCAGGACTTGGTCCTATCCAAGGGTAGTTACTATGCAACCATTTAAATCTATCTCTCACCCACAGGAACACACACACACACACACGCACACACACACAGCAGAACTGAATGTAATGCAAATGGAAATATATTGGTATCCTCTATTTTTTTCCACCTCTTTGCCCTGAAACTCTGCTCTGGATCTTTGTGGACTATGTGAGAGAAAAATCAATCATTTCCTGTTCCATCAGCAGGGATTTCTTCCATTGATAGAATATACCATTTGATTTGGCTCTTAGTTTCTCTGGATGAGAAATGGGTTACACTTTATGGGCCAATGTTATCTTAAAAAGCTAACTCTATGAAAACGGGAAAAAATAGAAGGTCATTTTTGATCTCCTAAAACCATAACAGAACTGTATACTAATAATTTATCATACTTATTACTAATTAATCGTTTTAAGGGGGCAATGTTACACAGAGGTGAAATTAGCAACTTGGCAAAAGAAGGAGTCTTGCTACCTCGCTGTTTTGCTTGACTTTGCAGTGAGCATAACTTGCATTAGGATGAGACAATTTGGAAACAGCAGCAGAACTATTCTTATCTCTCTGAATATAACACAGATAGCAGTTCTTGAGAATGTAGTAGTTAAGTAATACCTGCATAAAAATAATTCAGAGATGCTGTCTGCTTTGAGAATTGTTAGAATTATCAATTCTACCATTTGCAAACTCATACAAAATACATCGTGTCCTATTTTAGTAATATGCAGTTACATACACTGCACACACTATAATATGCATTAATACACACTGTATCTATGTTCACGCTTTCCATCATCTACAGGCCCCAGAGAAACCTCTAGGACAGATTTCTGAGTGGTGCAAAGTAAGAGAGAAGAAGACAATAAAAGTTGGATTAGCCCTTTATCAGGAAAATTAATACTTGGACTAGGTTTCTGTATAACCACAGACATCTAGCCCTTCTCTTGTGGCTCAAACTGTCCTCTGTTTATCTCTTTAATGTCTTCTACATGTAGAATGGGTGGAATTCAATATTTTAGAGTTGGATACTCTGTGGCATATGCCTAGTTGCTTAAATTACTTTTTATGTTGTTTATTTAAATATATAACACAACCTACATTTCAAGATTATAATAATCAGGAGTCACTGAAATGAGTAAATTGTGAATTAAAGTATCTTTAAAACAAGTTTGTTAAACTTGGCAACTTTAAGAAGTGCGGCTTTCAGCTCTGGCTAGGGAATTTTGTGAGTTGAAGTCCACACCTCTTAAAGTTTGCCAAGTTTGAAAAACACTGTTTCAAGTTTCTAAGGAAAATTAAGGGCTTCCAACCCACCAACCAGACTTTGGGTACTTTCATACACAATATCTGCGAGGTTCCCAAATCTCAACTGAGCAATTAAGCCTGTTGTACACTAGAAATGCTAAATGTAGAGTTTGAAGAAAATTCTTTTTTTTACTGATGGGAATCTCTTACCTTATAAGTTTTTTTGGGTCCTGGCTTTTTTTCCACCACATAAGTACCTTCACCGTTTTGTTAACAAATATTTGAAAATACCACTAATAGCAGTAAAAGAGAAGCATCTTGGGAGCTTTACGGATCCTCATAATCAAGACCATTCCGTTTTTGTTTTTTTTTACAAGGTGCCAAATAACACCTACAACCAGGATGAGTTATTGGTTTAGTTCCATCCCCCAATGATCTGATGGACTTACTGTACTATTAGTAGTATCAAGGAAAATGCTATATAACATTGGAATTGGGTTGGAATAATGAATAATCATCATAATGAGTGATTGGAATAATGGGTAATCATCAAAACTCCACTTTCTTTTTCTCTGATTCATAACAGCTTCACGTTAGGGCCACTCTGAGAAAGCCATGTTTGGGTCAAAGGGAGAAGAACTCCTACCATCTCCAAGTCTTCTCCTACATGTTGGTCCATGGAATGCAAATTCAATAGGTTTTATTACAAACTTGTGATAGACTTCTTTTCCAAGATGGTCCACTTGCTCTATGTTCAGTATTACTGTCACAAATGAAATTGCAGTACTGCTATTCTTGAAACACATCAATTCCCTGAAAGTATCATCTCAGAATATGACTTTAACTCATAGTACAGCGAAACCCTTTTTGCCTCAAAGGCCTGGGGAAACAATGAAATGATGCAACCCTGCACTTAAAAAATAAAAGCACTCAGCTAATTTGAAAAAGCTAGCTGGATGAGGAAAGGAAAATAGAAACTAAAAAAAATATTTTTGCATTTTTTTAGATCTAGGCAGAAGTCTTCATCACTCTGCTATTTTAATATTGATAGCAAAGGAAAGATCTTAGAAGCTCTTAAAGATCAGGCCAGTTATTGCCTCAACTGAGAAGACATTTCCTTGTCTGCAAAGGAGTGGATGAAGTACTGCAGTTTGCCTGTGTGGAAGGAAATGGATCCAGCTGAAACAGATAAAGGTGTTAAGGGAAAGGTTGTTTTCAGACAACAGCAGAAAACATACCTGTGGGTCGAAGTTGGGATAGGAAGGGGATGAGTAAGAGGCTGACATTGTCACTTTCAAGAAAGTGACGGACATCTCCTTCTGATAATAGGGGCAGATAAGTCTGAATTCTACTTCAAATGAATTCTACATAAGGCTGCCTATTAAGATTTCATAAAAGTTCTTATTTTTTTTACTTTACTTATGCCTTCCTTTCATATCAGATCCATATCTTGATCTACATATTTTCTGGTGAGCTTTTCTGTGCTTTTCCATTAGTTTTCAGAACATACTACTTCTAGCACCTTATTTCATTTTTTCCTAAAAGTCTTACATCAATAGGAATAATGCATTAAGTATGCAAGAACAATGTACTGAACATTCACAGTGTCTTATGGTCCTGGAATTAAATTAGCGGATAAGAAAAGCCTTCAAGACCTTTCCCCCTTGTATATTTTCTAGAAAGACATGGTTGTCAACTGTTTGAAGTTATCATGTCAGTGAAGAATGACAGTCCAGAAATTTAACATTACTTGGGGGGAGGGGGGAGGAGCCAGGTCTTTGATGCTTTTGGAAGGCTGGGAGGATAGAGGGTTGCTGTACTTGGGATTACAATGACAACCGTGACTGCCCAGATTGCCATTGCTAAGTGATGTGATTATGTGATATCCTACTTTATGACCATGTTCCGTAGAGTAGAATAGAATTAGAATAGAATAGAATAGAATAGAATTCTTTATTGGCCAAATGTAATTGGACACACAAGGAATTTGTCTTGGTGCAAATGCTTTCAGTGTACATAAAAGAAAAGATACATTCGTCAAGAGTCAAGAATCATCAGGTACAACACTTAATAATAGTCATAGGGTACAATAAGCAATCAAATCATACTGGGAAACAGTCAATATAAACTGTAAGGATACGAGCGACAAAGTTACAGTCATACAGTCACAAGTGGGAGGGGAGGGGAGATAAGGAGTGATGAGAAGATTAATAGTAATAGTAATGCAGACTTTATAAATAGTTGAACAGTGTCGAGGGAATTATTTGTTTAGCAGGAAAAAACTGCCCTTGTGTCTAGTTGTTCTGGTGTGCAGTGCTCTAACTTGTCATTTTGAGGATAGGAGTTGAAACAGTTTATGTCCGGGATGTGAGGGGTCTGTAAATATTTTTACAGCCCTCTTTTTGACAAGTGCAGTATACAGGTCCTCGATTGAAGGCAGGTTGATAGTAATTGTTTTTTCTGTAGTCCTAATTACTCTCTGGAGTCTGTGTCTGTCTTGTTGGATTGCAGAACTAAACCAGACAGTTATAGGTATAGGTATCAGATGTGATTCTGCCTAGCTTCACCTGCTGCTTCCTGTCTGTTAGGAAGCTTATGATCCACTTACAAGTGTATTCAGGTACCGCTAACTTGTTTAGTTTAAAATCGCATGGGTATTCATTGTACTGGAGGACAACTTATGGATAATCTATTTCTGCTTTTTGGAATTCTGGCTAAATGCAAGGCATGTTTGCTCTTCTCAAACTTTTTGTGTGTGGTTTTGGTTTGGTCAATGTACTTAATTTACTTAATTTACTTAAAATATTTTGACTTTTTTTCTCTGCTGGGGATAAATGTCCAGGAAGAGCTGGAATTTTTGCTTCTACTAATTAACTCTTTGTAAAACCTATTCAGAATACTAATATAGGTACATGTCATTCTTGGAATCTATGAAATAAATACCGTATTTGCCGGCGTATAAGACGACTTTTTTGCCCCGAAAAACATGCCTCCAAGTGGGGGTCGTCTTATACGCCGGTATATCCACTGCCGGCTTTCGGATGCTTGTTGGACACAGCGAAGGCGCCTCTGGCTTCCCGGATCCCTGCGTCGCTTCCGCTTCATCCCGCTCGCCTCGCTCCGCCCGAGGCTGCAGCCTTCCTGCTCTTCCCACGGCCCCTGACACTCCGCCCTGCCGCTGCAGCCCCGGGATTTCTGGAGGGCGTTTCTGGTGGTGGTGGGGGTCGTCTTATACGCCGGGTCGTCTTATACGCCGGCAAATACGGTAGATTTCTGTCCTTGTGAGCCAAGGCTAGGAGATACTGAGGGCTCCGGACGTCCAGTGCAATCTATAGACAATTCAGTTTTAGAGATTTGGCAAAACGAATCTATGACCTTCCAGATTAGAAACCAGGGACTCTTCACCTAACCCTTTGTATTTTGCAAGACAGAAAAGTAACCTGAATGAAATTGAGATGTTCTTTTTGCTACAGGAGTGGAAACAAGTTTCATTCCATTCTATTTAGTAATGTTGAGCAGAACACTATCCAGTTTTGGGATGAAAGATCATCAAGACTTTCAGGACTCTTCCTTCTCAATTTTGCAGTCCTGGACATGACACAGAACAGGAAAATAGCTGAAAGGCAAGAAATAGCATCAAGCTGTTCCTCCACTTGATATGATTTTAGTAAATGCTTGCTGCCTTGACTAAGCTTTGTCATTTAGTTCAGGTTATAAATCCTTCTTGACAGTTATGAAATATTTGCCAAAGGGTTAGAATGAAATTGTATACACCATTCTAAGTCGATAAAAACATAAATCCATGGAGAACTTTAATTAGATAATATAAGAATTTCAGAGCTCTACTGATCCTGCATGATTTTAGATTGAGAAAAGATATAGGAAGTTCACTCTATTAGTCTTAGATAACTCTTCCATCGTTACTTTTCTAAAGATCATGAATTAATTCTGCTCCAGCATTGTTCTTGATCCCATGTCAGCTGAAACTCAGTAAATACTTTCAATTTTATTACCATGGCATTCTTAGGCCTTGGGAAGGGATTCTTTCAAAGACAGATGTTACAATTTGACTGTAATAATATCATATTATTTTGAGGTAATCCAGGCCAATATATCTTTTGAAATTATGATGTATTTTCTTTGCAATGATAAATATCCTAAACATGGAAGAGCTTAATAAATATCCTAAACATGGAAGAGCTGTTTTTCAGTTCACTGTGACTTTCATATGTCAGTATCTTTTTTAGAAAGTGTCATGGGGTGATGTTTTACTGTACAAAGCATTGCAGGGGAAAATTATTATGTTTTGCTATAGTATATTTACATCAAATGTACTTTCTAGCTGGAATTCCACCCACCTTGCAATAGATACTCCATAAGAGTATCTTTAAACATTGATATACATTAGAATTGAGACACTATAGTAGTACAGTTGCATCAGTTTAGAATTAAAATAAGAATAAATATTCCAGTAATTTATTAACATTTCAGCCTCTTTCAGTATTTTAATTTTCATAACAGTTTGTACCACTCACAAGGTTGTGTATCTTTCCTTATCTGAAATCTTTAGTTCCCTTCAGTATCCAGTTTTTGAAATCAATAAATTATTTATCTATGTCTTGTAAAAAAACAAAACAGAATCTATATCCTATAATAAGCTGTTTGTACTTTATAATTAATTCTACTTCTGGGGAAACCTAGGAAATTTGAAGATGGCTCTGTGAGAGCAGAGTCAACGACTGCAACGGAAAGAAGAGCCAATGAATGAATTGGGTACTTGAAGTCCTCCCCGGATTAAGGAAAGAAGCCGTGATTCCCCATAATGCTTCCTTCAAAACAGTAAAAAAGTGGTTTCCAGCAGGTTTGAGAGCTCTGGAAATCAGGAGAGTCAACTTTGCCCAAGCTGTGGTTCAGAGCTTTCAAAGAGCCACAGGATTTTCCCACTTCCTTTCTTAATCACTTTCATTTGAAAAGGCTTGTAAATTGCTGTATGAATATTAAAAAAAAACTTCAGAAGGACAGGTTTTATTATCCTGACTGATTTTTTGTTCAATTCTCAGAAAAAGAAGTTCCATGTAAATTTAAGAATTTAAGGGAAACCTTTTGTTTTTAAAACAAAATAAATAAGCAGCAAAAGGGTGATTAGTACGTTGATTTTAGAAAATTTTAAAATGATCTAACGTGGCAAATTGGCTGGATGCAAGATTATGAAATAATTATGACTACTTCTTGTGGTTTATTTAAATCCTATTAAAATATATATGAAGATTTTTAAATTAAGTATAAGAAACCTTTTCCTGGGAAAATGTGGATTAGAGAAAAACATCATAAAAGGAGATTTTGATGCCTGGTTACTAGAGGCAACCAAAAAGAACTGAAGGTTAAACTTAAAGAAGACCCACTTATACAGAATGGAGAAAAGTATTTTAACTCTTGAAGAATTCAAAGATATTTGGTAACAACATACTTTTTTTTCAGATTGTTCCTATGAATATGGCTTCAAAAGAGAAAATAAACTTAAAATCAGGCTTTTGGATATGGATTTAAAATTGATAGGATACAAGAATGATGTTAAGACAAACTAGAAACTGGGAGAGTATGAGCTAAAATCCTTCCTTAAGCATTAAACACCTTGGACTGTCCAACCTACCTCACAGGGTTCTTTTTGCAGTAAAAATAGGAGGGACGAGTACTAGTTATGTTTGCTGCCTTGAGATAATGTATAAAAATAATAAAGGAAGGATATAAATAAATAATAAATAAATAAATAAAATGTTATACAGGATTTATAAATGAAACCAGTTGATGTTTTAACTAAAAGGGATACATAAATATTGAATCTGAAGAGTGACTTATGCAGATTTTAACTATGAAGAGTGATTTGGACAACTTTCTTATTTTCATCTTTAAAAAGAGATGTGTTACACTTAAGACGTTCTTGAAAAAAAGATAAAGAGAGAATGAAATCAGGTTCTGGAACAGTAGTCTTCGATATACACCCATTCATTTAGTGACTGAAGGTTTTTCATTTTACATTTTTTCACCTGGTATCTTCAGACTTGTCCTTCTGAAGGCCTCTAATATCTTGTGGCAGTTATTAAGCAATTTATGAAATTTGTTACAAAGTGAGGCTTGTGAAGTCAGTGTTCTTTAAAAGTTTCTGGTGCCAGCAGAGCTGAAGATAGAAAGATTGATATTTAGGGAAATTGAGGTTTGTGTGCAGTGTAATCTTATCACAAACTTACTTCGAGTTACTTTTATGTAAACATACATGTAGACTATAAAGACGGTGCACTATGCTGATACTATAGGAACTGAACAGCTAAAGTATGCATTTAGTCATTCTGCATACATGTCAACATTTTCATACCCCATTTATTGCACATTAATAAAACTTTGGTTAGGTATAAGAAAGGAAATGGTTTTTCTTTCCCAAGGAATTAGTACCCTTCAGATGTTGAGGATTATGAAAGTTGATGTCGAATACCTCGGGTATGAAGCCTACACTAAAGGTCAAATCTGAAAGTGGGGTCAGATTTGTTGTATGTGACCCAGGCACTTTTAACATGTGAAGGCAACTTATGTTGCATAGCATATTTTGCTCAGGTCAGCTCAATGAGTAGTCCTTAATGGGTCTAAGTCTACAGGGAGGGAAGTAAGCAGTGGGGTGCCACAAGGTTCCATCTTAGGCCCAGTACTCTTCAATATCTTCATTAACAACTTAGATGAAGGAATAGAAGGAGAACTTACCAAATTTGCAGATGATACTAAGCTGGCAGGAATAGTAGAAGAACCCTAGAAGATAACCCTAGAAGACAGACTCAAGAGCCAGATTGATCTTGACAGACTAGAACACTGGGCCATATCTAGCAAAATGAAACTCAATGTAGAGAAAAGTAAAGCCCTACACTTAGGCAAGAAAAACCAAAAGTACCCATATAGACTGGTGAAACCAGGCTCAATAGCAGCAATGTGAGAGGGATCTTGGAGTCTTAGTGGACAACCAGCGAAATATGAGCCAGCAGTGTGCAGCAGCAGCCAAAAAAGCTAATGCAATCCTAAATTGTATTAACAGAGGGATACAATCAAGATCAAGGGAGGTACTAATACCACTCTATAAAGCCTTAGTAAGACCACACCAGTTTTGTTCACCACATTATAAAAAAGATGTTGAGACTCTAGAAATAGTACAGAGAAGAGCAACCAGGATGATTAGGGGACTGGTGGCTAAAACATACAACAAACAGTTGCAGGAACTGGGCTTGGCTAGCCTAGTAAAGAGAAGGACCAGGGGAGACATGATAGCAGTCTTCCAATATTTGAGGGGCTGCCACAGAGAGGAATGGGTCAAGCTATTTTCTAAAGCGCCTGTAGGCCAGACAAGGAATAATGGATGGAAACTGAACAAGGAGAGATTTAACCTGGAAACAAGGAGAAACTTTCTGACAGTGAGAACAATCAACCAATGGAACACCTTGCCCTCGGAGATTGTGGGAGCGCCATCACTTGAGACTTTCAAGAAGAGATTGGACTGCCATTTGTCAGAAGTGGTGTAGGGTCTCCTACTTGGGCAGGGGGGTTGGACTAGATGACCTACAAGGTCCCTTCCAACTCTGATTATCTGTTATCTGGCTTTTTTTGGAGTATGCTTTTAACTAGTAAAGTTATTGTTCAACTATATTTTTGTAATATCATTGCCAAAGTTGGCTTTCAAATCAGAGAAAGATTGTAGAATAACTAAATACTGAAATATACGTTTGGTGTACATGAAGTCTTACTGAAAGAATGTTACAAGAATGCTTCTGTTTCTATCTGTTAAATGTCATTCTTTGAAGATATAACCATTTATGTCAAAGAAACAAACTCTTAATAACCATGCATCATGAGCTGTAAGGTTTGTGTGGGAAGCGTAGGAGAAAAATAAGTGACAAATCACAGAAAGCAAGTAGTTATTTATGTGGCCACTAAAATGCTTGGAGTGTAGTTGAAGAATATCAAAAGAAATTTGTATCTTGTAAGCTGTGTTCTATCAGTATTTTTTTTTTTTTGAGAGAGCTTATAACAATCCTTCAGAGGTACTTATTTTACCCTGAATTCTAGATGACCACAACTCAAGAGCACTTATGTGCAGTTCTTTGTTGAATTTATTTTAAAAACACCAAAATTGAAAGAGTATGTTTGCTAAGAAAAAAAAACTCTGTACATTGTGATGTGTGTGTGTGTGTGTGCATAGACGCCAAATAACCAGATAAGTGGTTATTATCTGCCAATAAGTGAATATGGTGCATTGTGATTTGAGAACAGCAACATGTCAGCTTTCACTAATAGCGAAGGAAAAATGAAATCTGATGAAGACATTTTGTCAAACAACACGTACAAAATCAACTGTACAGATTTACCCCAGGAATCCTGATAAAGCAGCTTTTGTTTCCCAAAATCCTGAAGACCAGGAAGACAAGTTTTAAGATATTATACAATTGAGAAATACTGTGTTTCTATTGGATTGTACATGACAATCTGTTTGCTGATACAACTTTATGTGAAGAACTCCACCAAACAGGAACTGTTTAGAAAAAGGTTTAATTACCAATGTGTTTTGCCAAGATACTACTTTTAAAAAAATATTATTCTAGCTAGAGTTACAGCATCTATACTTTCCATCTCATACTACCAATCTGCTTGGATTTTTAAGGATACAGTGCATAAGTGACAGCCAGTTTAGTGAAATGGTTAGACAGCATGCTAGAAACTGGGATGCTTTAGCCCTGTTTAGGCATAAAGCCAACTGACTTTTAGGTCAGTCACATTATTTCAGCCCTTAGGAAGAAGGCATAGGCAAGTATGTTGCCAAAAACCTGCAACAAATCGGAGACTGTTGCCAGGAAACACAGGTCACTCAAATATACCCATGTACCTGCACACTCATACAAAATGAATAGTGGTCTGGGTGAAAGGCAATGATCAATGTCATTTTTGTACTCTGGTCCTCTAGAAGAGTGGTGATTGGTGCATCATTTTATCGGTACCGTATTTTAAGAATACCTAGCAAGGTAAATTAAAGACAACTGTGGAACAGCTTCAAACTGGTTTTGAAAAAGCCTAGAGTAGTTGCTATGTCTGCGTGGCATGATAGCAATGTTCCAATATCTCAGGGATTGCCACAAAGAAGACAGAGTCAAGCTGTTCTCCAAAGCACCTGAGGGCAGGACAAGAAGCAACAGGTGGAAACTAATCAAGGAGAGAAGCAACTTAGAACTAAGGAGAAATTTCCTGACAGTTAGAACAATTAATCAGTGGAACAACTTGCCTCCAGAAGTTGTGAATGCTCCAACACTGGAAGTTTTTAAGAAGAGATTGGATAACCATCTGTCTAAAATGGTACACAGTTTCCTGCTTGAGCAGAGGGTTGAACCAAAAGACCTTCCATGTCCTTTCCAACTATTCTATTCTATTCCTATTCCTATTCCTGTTCTGTCCTATTCCTATTCTTCTCCAGTTTACTTTCTGTGAAGTAATGGGTTATAAAAATGTGAATACTGCCTCAAGAATTTCAGATAATATAGCAGGGACACCACATAGTCTTTTTCTTGTGCTCATTTAGTCTGCTATTTAGGATAACTTTCATTTATGTAAATATATTTGGAAAGATGGAGAGGACCCATCAGCAAGAGTGTTACAACAATATATTGGAAGATGTGAAGAACCATATTTCCCTACAGAATAATTTACTATGATAAAAGCCAGTATTAATATGTTTAATAATTAAAACATAATAATCTAACCTTCAAGCAGTTTATTTGTTAAAAACATCTTTTTATTTGTGCCACATGTCAGAAATATAGAAAAAATGGCTAATCTTTTTAAATAATAAACACAGTCAAAATCTTTATCAACACTGGAAGTTTTAACTTCTGTGAAATGTCTTCATAATTCTGTGTTCATATAGTTCATATATACATTCACAATTAAGCAGACTCAAAGTCACAATTCTTACAGTGTTAGAATAAGAGAACATGACCAACTGGAGGGGTACAGTTATAGTGGCAACCCAGGCTCACCTAGGTGGAAAGTTCTTACCAAGTGATATGGAAGATCCAGGTCAGCTGGCACCATTTTGTCATATGCTCAATCCACATTTCATTGCTAAAAGAGTTTCTCACTTATAATCTCACAGCTGAAAACTTATCCCACCACCACACACATGCTTTTGGTCTGATGTGAGTACCAGGTAGATGACCAGCTTTGCCATCCTTTTTTGAACCTATCCAAGATTATTCCACAATACTTTTTCAGAATCTTATGCTAAATAATGCAAAAAAAAAAACAAAAACCCATGATAACAGATTGTGTTTTATAATACAAATAAATATGTTTAGAATATTCACTTGGAATAGTTTTTCAGTTGTAATCATATAATTGTAATGTGACAGCTATGAAAAAGGGGTTCTTTGTACTTCATAGGCAATATTGTTTTCTAGTAGGTTAATATTTGCAGTGACCCACTCTTTGGCCCTATAGAGTAGTGATGTGTTGGTTCGTCTTTTCTTTTTTCTTTGCTTTTGGGTAATTCTAGAAAAAACAAGCCTCTGTGGAACATGGTTTTATAAGTCACATTTTTTACTTGGCTTGTACTGAATTTTGAAATTCTTTACTACTGTAACTGTCAGCATCTGTAGTTATATTGCTGCAGCCAATGGATGGAAATATGCAAAAAGAAAACGAACTGACAACAGTAGCTGAGAAAAAAGTCTTATAAAAATAATGTTTATACTTCAGACGGTTGGCTTCCGAAAAGCAAATTTTGTCTGAGTTATCCATACATGTTCCGATTTGAGACGTAATATAATTCCTATTGTTGAGTAAAATTAGTTTGCTTAGTATTAATTGTACCAGCTATCTAGGTCATCAGGATATCTATACACGTGCTAAACTCCTTTCTGAAATGAGCAATAACTCTGATTTCAGTAGAAAAGGTAGCATTCACATTAACTCGGTAGTGCAAAGATAAAGTTCCCTGATCCAAGTAATGTTTATAAGTCACCAGTTGCATATGGAAAGTCTGCTGAGGTATTTAACACTACTAAAACACATAAAATGCAATCTTCTCTTTGTTAGGCTAACAATATTTTTTAGGGAAAAAATGATTAAACTAACTTTTTTAAAAAATGCAGTTTGGTATAATAAAGGATAACAAAAGATTGTGCAGTATCACCTGATTGAAACTATATTAATAATTTTATGAGAAATTAAAAAAAAAAATCCTCCCTCTCTCTTCACACACATACACACAGTCCCTATCTAAATACCTACCTACCCTTCTTTTGTTACATATATAAATAGGTAACATAGCTATTAAAGCAAAACTACTTCCTAAAGCCAGCAACTTCAAATGCTAATACTAAATAGTGCAAAAAAGGTATCAGTGCAGAACATTTCATCCCTGAGCCTCAAAAAATAAAATAATATAATCTGAATTCAAACTAACATTTTTCTTGTTCTTTTATGTTGGGGTTTATCCTTTCATTATGTCTCTGATATCAAGCCTTCTTATAAAATCATAAAATCATAATTTCCACACAGATGCCACCATGCATGTACAGCAATTTTAAATTCAAGTCGAAATTAACTGAAGCAGATAAGCAGAGTGGCTCAACATAGGTACTGACTGAATTTTCTTCCCCTTAAGGTTATCATGAATCTAAAGAAAATTTTATAAACCGAGGCATTACATGTTATGGTTCAAATGTCCACATTACTTAAAATTAAAACATTGTTTTTGTCAAAAAGATTTTCATTGTGAAGAATATGGAGGACTCCACAATCTGTTGGGAGAACTCTTTTGTTGACTTGAAGATATAGGGCTGAAGGAAGTTGTAGGACTAACAGGAGTTCCGATATCTGTAAATAAGCAGAATTATGAGTGTGAATCAAAAATGCTCTACATAGCTGACTGTGATATCTGGTTCAGAACAATTAAAATGTGGATATACAGAAAAACTGTGTCACTACAGTCCATGGATAAACACCCACCAAACTTTACCCTAAACTGCAAACAACATTTGTTTTTAATTTGAAGAAAATGCAGATGTGGAAGGCCTAACCCAGAGCATGTTTAATGTCTGAACTTGAACAATTTAATGTTTTTGTGCTAAGAATTGTCCTCCACAAGGTGACCCCTGTACCCAAGATCTGTTTGCAGCAAACAGCATTTATCAAGGGCCAATGGCTTATCTGGAGTGGAACATCCACAGCGTTTACTCTTCCCAAAGTGAAGCAGATAAAGCTAATGTTCAAATGTGGCATTGATATTATCCATTTAGGCCTTCAGGCAAATAGAAGCAAACAACCACTGAGAAGGATGACAAAGTGGGAGCCCACAGTAGGCAATGCTCTTGGTATACATGTATCTCTGTGTGATATTTTGATATTTTTCTATCTTATTTCAGCATCTCTCCAGAGATAAGTATGATGTCCATTCTCCTGAATATTCAGAAGAACCTTAAAAGGTGGATCTGTTCCCAGGCCTCGGTTTGGAGTGTTGGTGGAATCAGTTATGCTTTCTGATTGTTATGGCTGCTTTTTAATCTGGAGTGCTGTGTTTTGTTATTATAATAATAACAATTATAATAATATCTATAACAAAATCAGTTTAAATAACAATAATAAGCAGTACAACTCTTTTCATCCTATGCTTACTGTCTTTACATGAAATCTCTACCATTTACAAGTAGAGAGGTTTTAAGTCCCCATTTGGCTCTCATTTGTTTTTCTCTTTTCTTTATACCAATTTAATGTGATCATCAACTCAGGTTAAATCTGTACATAACGATAATGTAGTTTCTTAAATTCAATTATCTTGTAAAGTAAAACTTTATGTTAGCATTTAGCTCCAACTTTAGGTGCAATATTATTAATTACCATGTTCCTTGTAGAAAAAAGTTTAATGAATATTATGCTTACGTGGTCTTTGAGGACTCGTCTTTGTGATAAAAGCTGGATGTATTTGCTGTTCGTTTGGCGAGAAAAGAGTATAGTGCACTAAAATACATAATGGAACAAATATATAAACTTGATTCTATTTAAAATTACTACTTTTTTTTAATCTGAGAGTAAATACTTCATATTTCAATTGATATTCTTACCTATGATCATAACAGCCAATCCAGCCAAAAGTGCAAAAGCCGTAAAAAAGATAACTTGATAGGAATCAAGAAAGTGTTGGAATAAACTTGTATTATCTGAATAATAAAAAAGGAGGAAATGTTGATTTTAGTCTTTAAATTGTACTCTAGGTGTACATTTTTGCTTTAATTTATTACTTTTTCTCATACATTTTTATCTAATTTGATCCAATCCAATCTAATCCTACATTTTCAAACCAGGTTCAGAATTTTCTTGTGAAAACTCAGTACTATTAAAAAAAACACAATTGCATCTTTATGAATTCTGAAATAGTGGACATATTGAAAAATCATTCAGTAATAATAATATATCTATGTCAACAACAGGTTACTAGTAAAATTACAAGTGTTATCAAGTGGCTACACTGCTGGTGAGACTGAGGATCAGTTCACCCTCAACCATGTTAGCTCACTGTCTGAATTTGAATTAGTTACTCTTTCTTAGTCTATACTGAGAGCCACGGTGACGCAGTGGTTAGAATGCAGTACTGCAGGCTACTTCTGCTGACTGCTGGCTTCCTTCAATTTGGCAGTTCAAATGTCACCAGGCTCAGGGTTGATTCAGCCTTCCATCCTTCCGAGATCAGTAAAATGAGGACCTAGATTGTTGGGAGCAATATGCTGACTCTGTAAACTGCTTAGAGAGGGCTGTGTACATAAGTCTAAGTCCTATTACTATACTATCTCACTGGATTTTTGTTGTGGGGAAGACCTGGAGGACAGACTACTATGAAGCAGCCTTGACCCTCTTAGCAGAAAATAGAATATAACAAATAAATGAAACATATAACTTTGTGGATAAAATATACCAATCCAATTCTAAAACAAAATCTCAGAATACATGAATATTTTAGAGGAATAGGAACTTACATTTCATTGGCAGAGTTCTGTCAGACACGTAAGTAATTGTCACAGGGATAGCGAGAGACTGCTCCGTCATTGTGCTGGATATAGTAAGTACAGTATTTAAATTTGTTTTACTTGCAATTTCTGGGTCTGATAAACTCACAGTGTAGGTTACATAACTAGGCAAGCCATAGAATCTCTCTTTCTCAAAAACCACCACCAGAGGTGAGCTGGATCTCACCTGTAAGATAAATTTTTGGTATCATTTAGCAAAAGCATAGTTTCCCCTAAATGCATATATGACACACTATTCAAAGAATATGTTCAATCAAATATGTCGTTTAATTTCTGATTTATTTGCAAATTACCTCAATTTGATCAATTTAAATGGAGTTTTACATTTTGGTATGATGCCATTTTTCCTTTAGCAAAAGTTCATTATTGAATATTAATTGATCATTTACCTGGAATAACTAAACTGCTAGTGACAATTAATTAATTACACATATAAAGTTGAACTTTGTCTTTTATTTTCAAAGCTTTTAAACAGTAAATCTGTGTTAGATGGCCTAGAATAATCAAATCACATTAAATTAAAAGAGAAGGCATTTACTTTTCTATTTTATATAGAAAATTTATGTGGGTAATCATCTTACATTTGAATTCTGGATGATTAACAACAATCAACAAAAACAATCTAATAACACCTCTGTATATATCAAGTGGAAAAGAATTAAAATAATCATATAATAATAATAATAATAATAACAGAGGCACCATATAATAGATTCAACACACAAACCACACTTATAGTGAAATATTAAATAATGAGATGAAAGCCAGAAACCAAATTATTTAATGAATGTTTTGATCTTTAGTGGCATCTCTAGATGAATAGAATACACCTCAAAGAATTGGCAAATTTAGTTTTACTTTTTGTTCAAAGGCAGGCAATATGAATAAATTATTACTTTTTAAAGGCTGTTTTCTATCCGTGGCCAAAATCCAATTTGCTTTAAATTTTTCATCACAGCTAAAATATTCATATGCTTTATTTAATCAATTTACTACCATTTATATCTCACCCAGCTCTAGAGATTCTGACTCTAGAGACTGCTAGGTGGTTAGTATTTAAATAAAAAATAATCCACAAACCAACAAACATATTGATGTAAATAGGAAAAATACAAACAAAGGTTAAAAAAAACACAACAAGTCTACTTCACAAAAGTTAAAGGAGAAATTGTGTTGAAACTCACTTCAAGATGTTTAAGAACTTCAGCAGCTCCAAAGATCTTCACGTCAGAACTTGTGTATTGATTAGTTAGGATAAATTCAGTTTGATTAGCATAGAATCCTGGATTAAATGGCACTTCAATGCTAATTTGCTCTAAGGAATGGCTGCCTTGGAGAGAAGGTGTGATGGTGATGCCAGTTTTGCTCATGGTGAGTTGTTTTAGCTGCTTGTCGGCTAGTCTGAGCACTCTGATGGAACAAGTATACTGTCCTTATAAAAGAAGACCAATCTGAATGTTAACATCTTTCTACCTTCTCATTTTGTATATTTTTTAATTGCTGAATATTCTTCATGCTAAGGCTAAGCCTGGTCACTTAGAGGTAAGTGGCAATTTTAATGATGATTGGACAGCATCGGTAGGAAGGCACCACAAACAATATTATATTTACAGTATAATTGCTAGATGACCCTATGCATTCACAGTGGGAGGAAGAGGAAGGAGACAAATGATATGACTTACATAGTTACATCAGAATCATGGTAAAAGGCAGAATCATGATAAATGTCAATTTGATAACATTATGATCTATTTGTCACAATGTTGGCACCATTGTGGCTTCTCATGGTTCTGCTGCAGATAACAAATGGGACAATATCCATTCTTTTAAATTTCATTGAAATATTTTTTTAACATGCAATTTTTTAAAAATTTATTTTGAGCAATAATGGGAGAAATGGATGTTTGTCAAGAGTACTTATTAGTCTTGATACCAATTCCAATACTGCCTTGATTATAGGCCAACTGGTCTAGCATTTTCTATCTTTATTTCTGCAGGCTGCTCATAATTACTTTATTACTTACTGTTTGAATTATTTTTGCTCTCAATTAATGACCTTTTATTAAGTTAACAGGAGAAATAGCATAAGATATGTATCAGGAATCCAAGAGTGATTCTGAGATTCTTAACACATAAAGTCTACCATGAATTTCTCTTATAAGAAACATTGTAGTAATTTACAAAGCCAGCACCAATGAATAACCATTTACATGGCTATGTATAGGAAAGTTGAAGCAATTTTGCTGGAAAGAATGCAAATTGTCCACAGAACTGATTTTTTGTGCCAAATCTTTATTTTATGCAGAACTGAGAAATAAGTTCAATTAAGCGGAAAGTGTTTTCAAGGTTTACAACCTTTAAAAAATTTTTAATATGCCATATCCATATGACAGGTTACAAGTTGCTGCACCAATTTTGCTAGTTTAAAAGATTAGGCAAATTCCCGAAAGACAGTTCTATGAGTAAGCATTGCCCATTATACTCAACTGGAAACAAACAATGTAGTAAACTCTGAATATTCTCTTTCTTTTCTCATAAGATTCTCAATCTAATGACTACCATTAGAATTCATAGTTGTACTCTTACTACAGTTTTGCCCTTTTATCTTACCTAAAGCTATATCAAACATGGGTTCAGCTGCAACAATTTCAGAAGCTTGGAAATCAAAAACGTTGTTGTTGAAATTAAGTTGACAGTTGACCATAGACTGGGGTTTCATTTTTTCAATTACTTCATTTTGGGCACTTGAGCATTCTCCTAAGAAAAATTGAATAATAGAATTGACAAATTACATAGTTCCACAGAAAGTAGGCATAACACACATATTATTTGAATGTCAATTATGTAAGAAAGAGATCAGTATTGTAGATTGCACATTAGATAAACAACCCACTGGTATCCTTTTATTAAAACGACATATTTCATGTGCAGTCAGAATTTAAAAACTACATTATCTTATATGGCACTTTATTTGAATAAAATGGTTCAGTTCAGACCTGCATATGTGCATCTAATTGTATGAATGATACAGAAATATGATTTGCATTCTTCATTCTTTTTTTTAAAGAAAATTATTTCGTTTTTATATATGGTCTTATTAAGCTTGTTTTTATATTCTGCATTTTTATAGTGCCTAATGGCTAATCAACAATGAACTATTGAAAAATTATAAAAGAAAAATCTATTCAAGAATAAGCTGTAGCAAGAAAAGTCATTTCATGCAACGATTTCAGAATTTTTGAAGAGTACCATTGATTAGATCAATAAGACTTAAATGGACAAGCTTTCTTTCCTATGTTCAAACACTTAATAAAAAAACTTTTATAACAATATTTGTTGAGAATGAATTATGTATAAAGCATTGCCAGGTGATAGGTCATATTGAATGACATATAATCTCACTTTATTTAAACTCTGGATAAAGACATAGTAATCAAGAAGTTAGAGTATTCTATGGAAGTCTCATTAATGTGTTTTTCAGAGGTTGTCAAGAAGATAAATTGTGTCATTTATTATTGAATTGTAATGGGACATTAATTCTTCTGAAAATACATTCAATAGATCAGAAACTGCTGAGTGTTCTGCAATGTGCTGTTGAAAAATATACGTACTTATAAATCATTCAGTATTTGTTACGCCACAAAAGATATTATTTATATCACAAATTGAATCATAATTTGAGCATTATCAAGGATGAATTTAGCCAGGGCATATACACTTAGACATTATCTGTATTAAATAGGCATGCCTAACTGTGGCCCAGGACAGCTACTAAACAGTCACACAAGATCGTAAACTTTTAATATAATTATGTGATTTATGTATAGTAACTGTGTTATATATTTTATATGTGATCAAGGCAAGTCGTCTTCACTTAGTGTGACTCAGGCAAGCCAAAAGGTTAGACGCCCATGGTTTAAAACATACGTAATTATGATTTTAATTATATTCTCTACTATTTGGTAAGGGAAAGTGTTCAAGTAAGTAGAATTTCTACCTACATAGGTAGCTAATTTACTATTTGTTCAACTTATAACCAGATTTTTCAATATACCTTGCATTCAGTGGGGACTTCTGCACAATATTAGACTCTTCGTGGCAATGAGTTGGTTACAATGAACATGGCAGTTATGCTATTTAAGGTTGGAATAAATGTCTATTAACATTGATCTATAAAACATGTCCATAAAAATATCATATAGACTTCTTATTTCTAGTTCTTCCATACATGTTGACGTTCAATTTCCAAAATTTTCATCTTGCTGGGATTTCTAGAAGCTAAAATTCAACCCATATGAAGATAGTAGTTTGGCAAAGACTGCTCAAATGGGTGTCCATAATTAAACATTAGACATTATGCAGAATAATTAAAAAATAGATAAAATATTGATTGTAAATGTAAGGTTAAGTTTAATAAGTATACCTTTCAAATTTTTATTTCTATCTCCAATTTGAAGTATAACTTTTGAAGTGTCCTGAAGATTTGTTTTCATTCCACTTACATGTGTTGCCACAATCCTTTTAGGTTCATTAATTAACACCTAAAGGGGAAAAATATCACATAATGCTCAGTGACAATTGTTTGGATGGATCTAATTTTCTTTTGAGTTTAGAGATCATAAATCTGGCCACTTGGGTATTTTCTGAATTAGCCTGTATCTCAATTTAATCTCAGTGATATTATAAATTTAAACATGCTGCCTTATTATTTAGTTTAAACCTTTGAAAAAATTTGCATCAAACAAATCATGGTTACCATATAACAATAAAACATTAACAACAAAAACAACACATGCATGGGCACATACACACATAATTGCCTGTTTTCTTGCCATAATTTTCATAAGTAGTTTGCCATTGCCTTCTTCCTAGGGCTAAGAGAGAGTGGCTGGCGTAAAGTAACCCAGCTGGCTTGTGCCTCATAATCTCTGGGTTTCGAGGCTGGTGCCTTAACCACTACAGGAAACTAACTGTATTTTATATATTAAAACATTCTAATTTATACTCATGCTCTTGACTTCTATTCATTTTTCAGCTATGTTGAAATAACTTAAACTAGTAGTTGTTAAACCCTTTGACTCAATTATCTCTTTTCCTGCTGTTGGATTGGATTACTTACTGTCTGAATTAGTCTCAGCAACACCTCCCCATTTTAGACTGTTGTTTTAGCCAAGCATTTCAGCCGTGGCAGTCCCAAACTGGATCATTGACTCACAAACAAGCAATTACAGATTGCTCACAAACAAGCAATTACAAATTCCTACTCCAAGGATATCCCTGGTTTCTCCCTGGGGCGTAATTATCCCTGTTTAAGAACCATTGGCATAAACATTCATTTCTTAAAATTTTCAGTATCTCTTGCTCTATGGATGTATTCAACATATCAACTCTTATACTATCTGTCCTTTCTCTCGCACACAAAATCAGAATTTGAAAGACATAACTACAATACTGTTGGATATGTGATTTCGAGTAATCCTCAATTTACTATCACAGTTGAGCCCAACATTCCCATTAGTAAGCAAGACAATTGTTAAGAAAGATGCACCCCATTTTATGACATTTTTAACCAAAGTTGTTACGTGATCATTGTACTTATTGAACAAGTCAATTGTTAAACAAATCTGACTTCTTTCATTGACTTAACTTGTCAGAAGCTGTCTGAGAGGGTAAATAGTGATCACATGACCCTGGGACAGTGCAATAGTTGCCAAGCACCTGAATTTTTTATCATGTGACCAGGGGATGCTGTGAAAATCATAAGTCATTTTTTTCAATGGCATTGGAATTTTGGTCATTAAATGAATGGTTGTAAGTCAAGGAGTACCTGTAGTTTGTTCTCTATAAACCATGAGCTTTATTTTTTATTTACCATCTAAGAAAAATTGTAATGAACTATATAGTTTTGTGTTTCAAATAGAATTTGTGTAACAGGATTTGTGTTACTGTACTAGATTATGGTCGTGTCTTTTTTCATTTGGGCTCTTACTGATTCATATACTGTTGAATTTTGTGCAATAGGACTAACTTCGAAGCAAGTAAAAAAGGTTTAACAACAATTATGTCAATCACCCTAATAACTGGTGGAACCAGTCCAAAACGCTTCCAATTTTGGCTTCCAACTAAATCCAATAAACATTTCAAGTAGATCTTCTTAACATGCCCACTATCCTGAAGAGGTGATGTGCAACTATCAATCCAAACATAACTGAATGATAAGCCATTCATGAGAATGGAGAACCTCAGGTATTTCCACTCATAGAGTACCTCACCAGTTAAAACAAAATAGCAAATTGAGTAATTTGGATAAATTCACATTTTTCCTGACTATTTCAAACAAACCAGCTTCAAAGTCATTTATTAAATTCCCAGTGTAGGTAGTCTCCAACAAAAATTATAGGAAAGTTTAGTCAGGGATTTTGGTATGCTTATGAGTTAGTAATGTATTTACAGAATTTCCAATCAACTCTTAAGTCTCAAGATGCAGATTCACACACTCAGTATGAAACAATTCTGTCACAGGAATTAAGATATTGTTCTTGTAGATCACAACTACATTTCCCCACATGCCTCCTGCAGCCAGATTTCTTAAGAAAAATTAGATGGGAAGAAATGCTGGTTATCTATAGCGCTGAGACATTCCCTGGAAACTGATTAGGATGCCTTCAACTTTTAATCTTTAATATATTTCTGCCAATATTAAATATTCTATTTCTCAAAACTATTATTATTGCTGCTCTAGATTCCATGTAGCAGATCCACCCTGCCTGTCTTCCATATAGCAACATGAATTTTTAATAGATCAAAAGGACATCATTTTTCCACTCAAAGAACATCAATACAGGAAACCTCTCAGGAACCCTTATCTTACCCTCATATACACTGGCCTGAAGTCCCAACCAAGTTCTGACTTTGAGTCCTACTTCCAGTTGGTCCATCTTTCATCAGGTGGCAAAGTGAGATCTAAACTCCCCTCCTAGCAATTCCTGGTTCCCACCCAACAACAGCTCTAGTCCCTGCACACATTTTGAAATACTGCTATTAGGGTGTTCAGCCCTTTGCATCTTTTGGCTCCAAAGTGGTTCTTCCTTGAAGAGACACTTCCCTTGAGGTTTCAACCCAAGTCATTCTGCCTTAAGCAGTCCTCCTAAAGAAACAGCAAATAATACCAAACATTCCCATGAAGGGACCCTCAACTGGTTCTGAGCTGGCAAGCAATAAAGCTTCAGCGTCAATCTCCTATTTAGTTCTAATGACTCATTCTATGCAGATGAAGTGACCTATGTTTTGCTGGTTGATGTTTCAGGAGATGCTGATGCAGAAAGATGGATGATCCATGCCATGAAACCAGGTACATTCTCTGCAGAGTGGTCAGCAATTGTTTGATCCATGAATATTATGACTTACTCTGCACAGATTGATGCAATTTGTGATTTCACATTGGCTCTTGGTTGGTCCCAAATTAATATTAATGATCCATTCCTCTGACTTATTGCTTTGTCATCATGGTGGCAGCAAAAAATCATTGGCAATCTAT